>NC_051321.1:47119613-47422643 GCF_015220235.1 Choloepus didactylus
TTTGAGATTCCTCTTCTTTTGATAATGGGACGCTCCCTTTCTTTATTTTTTTAATTTTTTTTCAGGGCTCTGTAAGTGTTTACCAGTATTCTACTGATATATGCCAACAATAAAAATAAGCTTCAAAGGAAATTTGTTCACAGATCATTAGGAACAGCTACAACACTCCCTGTCAAAAGCCATAGGAGCTGTTTAATGACACAGTAAAGCAAAATTTGTTTTCTTTTTTAAAGGTTTATCACTTTAGAAATTACTGTGGCATCATATAATTTCAAATCTTTTCAACACCCAGAAAACATAATCTTATTACATTTTGTCAATTAAAACATCCCCTAAGTGTATATACTAGTTGAGTTTAAACATCTTATCCATTAAATATGACCTTTCTGTCCTCTTATGATATGATATCTTTTTAGAGATGTACTTCTCCCCTATCAGCTTTTCTGTTTCTCAGTTGCACAGTGGATATAAGGGATTAGGATACCCACTTCCTGATCTCTGGCTGTCAAAAGCGTGTTTATCCAAGCAAGAGAGACCTGAATGAAAGAATAAGTGATTTGGGTGGAAAGAGGATGTGGTGGTTTGAAGCTGTATATACTCCAGAAAAACATGTTCTTAAAGCTCATCAGTTCCTGTGGGTGTGAACCCATTGTATACAGGACCTTTTGATGAGGTTACTTGAGTTAAAGTGTGGCCTGCCTCAGTCAGGATGGGTCTTAATTCTGTTACTGGAATCCTTTAAGAGGAATGAAATTCAGACAGAGTGAGCAGCCAGAAGCTGAATATCAATGAAACCTGGAAGAGGAGGAAGAGACCAGGAGCCACTGTCATGTGCCTTGCCATGTGGCAAGCTAAGGACCAAGGATCACCAGCAGCTGTCCCCAGAATGCCACTGTCTTCAGGGAGAAAGCGTCTCCTTGATTCTGCATGATTGTTTAAGCAAGCCCATTGCATGGTATTTGTTTGAGCAGCCAGGGTAACTAAAACAGGGTAGTCTCCATGACCAACCACCATATTTTAGGCAAATCCAAAAAAGTAATAAGAAATAACACTTGTCTACCACCTGGTTTAACCACCCTCCTGAATGACAACATGTGTTTAAAGAGACCCAGGCAGATGCAATCAGGCGTGGTGAGGTAAAAGGTAACTAACATAAGCTGAAGAAAGCAGATTTACAGAAATACCAAAACACAACTTCAAATGAGATGCAGCTCTGTGCTGGGAACTTACGAGCAGTCACTGAATTCAGTCTGGCGGATACCATCACCACAAAAACAAAAGGCATGGGTAGAGGAGACACAGGCCTGTTTCAGGGTAATAGCACATATCAAAAAAGACAAATTTGGGAGAAGATATATGCTGTGAACCAAGTGCATGATAGGTGTCCAGAATTCGTAGTTCTATACAAATTTCCTTATCATACATTATCCATTTGTTCGAGTAAGCAGAAATTGAAAAGTAATGGGGATATGTTAGGTTCCTACACCAAAACAAGATATGATATTGCAACTGGAAGATGAGTAGGGAATGGGACCACCCTCTAGTCAGAATTTTATTTTACAGAGAAATGCAAGGGTAAAAATTTTCTTAGTGCAGTGGTACTCACTTCAGAATTCTGGTGTTCTCTTGCTAAAATGAAATAATAAAAAATGCTTATCTTAATGCATAGATACTTCCTTGCTTTGTTTTGATTATATAGCATTTTCTTAAATCTTTGGCATTTACTACTTTTTGATTGCAAGCAACTGAAGCAGCTGACAAAATGAACAAGCAAATGAAAAAAGCCTTTCACCATACTTAGTTTGCAAAGGCCTCTTTCTTTTTGTATTCTTGATTGTGGGTGTGATTTTGGACTGCCTGATATGTAACATTTGTGCTAGAAAAAGCTTTAACTGTGTATATGTATTGTTTTTATTTTAAATTTAATTAAAAAGAAAGAGACATGAAATATTTTCACTTCACAGAAATAAGATAGTATTCTTTTCTGTCTGAACATATCGGCCTCACTCCCATTTCATCCTGAAGATGTACAACCTGAGTTTAATTTCACGCCTGCTGAGTGTGTAGCAAAATTCGGTATGCATGGTCAGTCTTTGAAGTTTATAATCTGGTTGGGGGTGATATAACTTGGAATTTGGGAGAAGTATTTAATTTTTCATTACTTGAAAAGCAGGTAAAATTACCCCACTGATTGACCATAACTTTTTCCAATCCTCATATGAGTATCACTGGGGTAAAATAAGCTAATGAAAACTGTGGTCTTAGTACAAACATTAGTAAATGTTCTCCTTTTACTAATGTATGTTTGAGCATGAAACATGATTAACTGTCTTTTTTTTAAATTAAATTCAGTTTTATTGAGATACAACTGTATACTATACAATCATCCACGGTGTACAATCAGCTGTTCACAGTACCATCATGTAGTTAATGCATCTATCACCCCAATCTATTTTTGAACATTTTCCTTACACCAGAAAGAATTAGAAAAAGAATAAAAAATAAAAGTAAAAAAGAACACCCAAGTCACACACACACACACCCCCAATCCCACCCTATCTTTCATTCAGTTTTTGTCCCCATTTTTCTGCCCATCCATCCATACACTGGACAAAGGGAATGCGATGATCACCTGTTTTAAAAAAAGAGAGACGAGTGTTCTTTAACAATTCAGATTGAGGAACTTTGGCTTTTTATTCCTTTTGTTTCTGTAGTTGACTATTTTTCTTGCTATACTTTCCACTTTGGATCTGTCTTAGCTCCTCAGAAATACAGCAAGGATGGAGTGTCCTCATTTAGAAAATGTTTCCTAATTTTACATTTTCAAAGTTAAAAGGAAAAGCCTCTTTAATCTCTCATCCCTACTACCTTCATGAATAATCTGGTTGAATACAAGATGAACTCTATAAATAAATTTATAGTTTCTCCTCAAAAAACATTTAAGAAACTTTATAAGGATTATTGGTTTAAAAAATTTAGCAGGAGAGAATAAAGTACTGGTCATTTTTTCCCTATTAACAGATGGTGCTCAAGTATTCAAGTATCAATGCCTTTTGCTTATTAGTATATTAGCACATCCCCCTTTTATTGGTCTCATTAATGTGCTGGTATAGAGTCTTCTTAATCAGTCTTTTCTTCTCCTTGATAGTGTCTGTACTCTGGCTTCAGGTCCCATGCGTTTTTATGGGTCCCTTTAAGATTTCCTTCAGGTACATCATAAGTTGTTTTGTGATGTCCACCAACTCCTTAAGATTATAATATTGATGTTTCTCAAAAGCTGAAAATAGCATATCTAAAACATGTTATCAGCTTGCTTTCCATCTTTCTTTTTTCTTTCACATTCAATATTGTCCTGATGATTAGCAACAGGTTTATAATTGGTCGTTACAACTTTGTGCAGTGGTTGTGAGTCTTACAGGCTCGGACGGTTCTTCTGTTGGCAGTCTCTTTAATCTTGTGGTTTTCACTGGCAACAGGTCAGCTTTCAGCTTTTTGTACTACTGTTCCTTCCAATGAAAGCTTATCTGATGAGCCCTCAGTAAATACTGTTAATATCTGTGCTCCAGCACTTTGCAAGACAAATGGATGTTCTCTAGTAGTCACTGACTGAAGCTGGTTTTCCTCCAATATCATGAATATTTGCAAGATCCTCATTCAGAGTAAATGACGCCTTGGTCCTTCGTTGATTCTTGGCAATCCGCAATTTCCCATCTTCCCCTCTTCCGGGGGCTTTAGCCCATGGCTGTGACAAGCATTTAGGAACCACGATCAGCCGCACTCCCACGTTCGGTTTGATGCCGGTCAGGTCGAGTTTGCTGTACTCCGCCATGTGTCTGTCACCGCTGGAGGCATGAGACCAGGCGCACTGGAAGGCTGCAGGGGCGAGTGGCTGCAGGAAAGGGCTGGCCATGGCAGGAGGGAGAACATGAGAAGCCCGAGTCGCTCACCTGCCAGGCCCTTTCTCTATTTTGGGACTGATTATGGCATTAAAATTTCATCAGTTATATTTTAAGTAGCATTTTTAATGTGCTTGATGTACTGAGAGATACACATTAACTTGGCCCATTATGTTGTGAAACCAGAAGCCATCTACTTTATGTTTGCATTGATATGCACAGGTTCAACAAAATCAGTTAAGTGTGCACTGTGTGTAAGGATCTAGAAGTTCTAAAGCAAAAAGACAGGACTATCTGAAGGTGGTATCCCTAAAAGAAAGAAGAACTATGGTGGGAAGAACATCGTAGGCAGTTGAATAACTTGTGACGTAGGCAGTGAATGATTTGTGAGGGAAACTACTGAACAGGTAAGCATGGGTATAACACAGGCCTAGTCCTTGTAGGAAAAGAGTGGAAGGTAAAGAAATAGGCTGCATTGTAGAAGGCCTGCGGCTAAGCTAAGGAGTCTGACATTGTCCTGAGAGCTCTGGGGAGCCACCCAAAGTTTTAAGCTTCAGGTGAGTAGGTCACATTATATACTAGAAAGATCTGTCTGACAGCATTATAGAGGTGGGTTGCAGTTGATCCAGACTGGAGGCAGAAACTAAAGCAAAAGCAAATGGGATGGGAAAAGTGGAGGGAGAGGGGCATGCACACATGTTGAGGGTTTTCAAGGTAGAATCCCCAGGACTCGGTAACCAGTTGATGTAGTAGATGAGGGAGTGAGAGAAGCTGCAAAGTGGCAATCCCATGGTCCAAATTCAGTTTGCGTGTTTTTTGTTTGTTTGTTTGTTTGTTTTTGCTATTAAAAGTTTTTTAATTTGAATTGCGTTGCATGTAGCTTGCCCTGTCGTGTTTGCCACAGTCATCACCATTCCCTATTCTCTGTGACCCAGCTTGCTGCTTCCTTGATTTTTCCTGCCTGGCTCTGAAGAAGCTGAACATAAGACTTCCTCTGTAGAACAGCTTTCAAGAGCAGCCTTTTTATTTATGTCTGCTTGTCCTGGAGGTATGAGAAGGAGAGACAGTAATGAGGAAGGACCATGGAAAGGTGGGGCAGAGTAACCTCTGTCATCTCTTGACACTGGTTCTGCCGCCAACCCCACCTCCCTATCCCCTTTCTCTTGGCTGATCATTATTGGATTTTATGCAATAAAGGGAAAAGGGGAAGGACCTGGACTTTGTTGCCGTAGATACCTTGGAAAGATCTCGTTATTATGTACCTTCTAAATCCCATGCTCAATATCTAATCCTAATTGCAGCCCCCCAGGAATGTAGGCTTGGGTTTTCCTTAGTGGATGAGTAAACTGAGACAGTTGATGTAAGCCAGATATTGTTGATATGCCTTAGAATACAGCATTGGAATTTCTTAAAAACAGGATAGGAAAGCATGGGCTTATCCTTTTCCTGAGCCATTTGACTTTTTTCACAGCCTTGATTTACTCTTATGGTAGATACAGAGGTACATGCAATCTTTATTTCAGCTGAGCAAGCAGTACATTAGAAGGATTTTGGTTATCATTTAAAAAAAAGAAGAAGAATGGCAAGAAAGGAAAGGAATGGAGTGGTGTGAGATGTATCTAGAGGGCCTGTGTTGGCCTCTCTGGGGCTTTTGGGGGCAGATGAGATCACTACTGTGCACATCAGCTTGATATGAGAGCCAATGGAATTTGGAAACATCGATGATGTCTTAACATTCTTGAGCCTGCTAGAAGTGAATCCCTGTCCAAGTGCTACAGGTTAACTAGGGAAATATTAAAATAGGCCTGCTGATTTCAGTCTTGGAGAGGCATTTGATCAGATGAGTAGGAATAGATTATCTTCAGAGTTTTGGGTAATTAGGTTCTAAATATGACTCCTCATGGAAACGCTATAGTGATTATTGTCATTAGAGCTATGTAAAGATTTTCTTACTGTGAAGACAACGAGGCAGAATTTTCACCTGGCCTTTTGTATTTTGTAGTAGACTGGAAAATACAGATGATGAGACGGTTGTAATTCTGATGGTTTGTTGTTTTTCTCTCTGGAATGATGGAGAATATCTCAAATTGGAATTTTTTTATGCGCTTCCATTCAGATTTCAGCTTCATCTTTGTTGGTGGTTTGGCTAACATCCCAGGACCAATATGTTTTGGGAATATGAAGGACTTGGAAACCTAATTATATACATAGGGCAAAGGTTCTAGTTATTTAGAGAAGCCTGCAAGCCCGTTTTATATTTTTAAAGAAAGCTGATATAAGGAGCATCTATATTTAATTTTATAGTGCAGCCTAAATGTTTAAAAACATGAGATATGCTTGAAAGAAAAATTGTTCTTTTCTCTTATCACACAACTACATGTATATCATAGAGAAATTGGAAAATACTAGGAAAAAAGCAGAAAATTATTTCATCATTCTGTCACCCAAAGATAACAGTTAAGACCTTCTAGACTTTTTTCCGTATGGATATTTGTAACATAATGGTATTTGCAACAATGGTGTTTTACTGTTTTGTAAATTTATTATTTTGCTTGAGAGACAAAGTTATAAGTATATATCATTATGAATATAGAAATATAGCACAGTCTTTAGTGGAGACTTAGTATATTCTTTTGTATAATGATATATCAAATTAGTTCCTGGTGTAGAACTTTTAGGTTGTTTCTGATTTTTTGTCATAATAAATTATTCTTTGAATTTTTTGATGACTAAATATTTACACACATTCATTCCATCACATAATGATTCACATGGAGGCTCAGGATGTGGGAGGTGGAATGGCCTGATCTTCCTGGTGGTAGGGTCTCCATGAAATGGATGAAACAGTTTTATATTTCATACTCTTAAGAGAGCAACTGGAGTCATGATTTATGATATATAGTTGGCATGCCTGGTTTCTTGTCCTATTCTCATATCTATTAATATTTTTGTGTATCTATTAATTTTACCAGCCTGGACTCATCTCTTTCCCTCTGAAACATTGAGGGTTACCACATTGGAATGGGTCATTTGGAGAAAGGGGAAACAAGGGAGGCTATCAGTTGGCTAAGTTACAGGTCAGCCACTGAGAAGGAATACATTTAACTTATTACAAAATCTGAATATTAAGCATCATTAACTAAACAAGTCATAAATAAACAAGAGAAGACTAAAACATGTCATCAAATGAAGCTCTTCTAACAGTCTAAAGTCTAACTACCCAAGAACACCAAAAGGCAAATATGTACACTTCAGCAAAAATGTACCCTTCTTTCCCATACCAAAGCAAAGTAGGTTAGTATATACTTAGACCAAGGAGCCATTTCATGAGGGATGATTTTCTTTGTTAATCAGAGTTGGATTGTGGAATTGTGAAAATTGCAAGTAATAGCAGTTTAAAAGAAAGGGCAATTTAAAAGTTAAGGCATCAAAAGTAATCTTCTAAAACTTCCTCAACTGTCAATTGAAATAAATATGTAGATTCTTCAGCTGAAATTTTGTGGTTGTTACTATAATCTTTTTTTCCCCTCAAATAAATGCTGTCTCTACAATCTAATGAATTCTGTCTATTTAAGTTATTGGTTCAAATACTAAAAAACCAGAAAGTCCATGGTTAATTTAATTAGATTGTTTGGAGAAAAGCATTTCAGGAGCTATCCAAATTAATGAGAGAAGAATTAAACACCTCTCATGAGTATTCAATGGGTTGCATTGCCTTAAACAAGTCAATTAGGTTATTATTAACTTTTGTATAAAGTTCTAGTAGATGTAAAGAACGCTATCTGGACTTGAAGCTTTTTCAAAAAAGCAGTTACTCAGTTTCCTAATTACATAATTTTTATTTTTGATTTATATTGGTATTTAACGAGGTACCCAAAGATAGTTTTGTATTATAAAGCCTGAACTAAATGTTGCATGCCCACCAGATTTTGTTTGATTATGTAAGAGTAAAATCATAAAAAGAGATTTTTGATGCATGAAGCAGAAAGTTCAGTTCTGTATATGTCTGTAAAACTGATTTTGCAGGCACTACTTCCTCCTTTCATGTATCATTTATCAATATTTAAAAACATCTGGAACTTCCCTGTAGTTTTCTTCAGTGACATCACAGCAGTGTTTGTTCAACTTGGACCCATCGTGCCTTAAAAATATCTTAAAATTCATTTCTTAATTTCATGGCACTCATTTAAAAATTCCATTGAATCTTCAAAGAAAGAATAAATCACATTCAATATAAAATTTACATTTTATATATTGCTTTATGTTTTCCAAAGCACCATGAGGTATATGTAAATCCTCTTAACAAATGGAATAAGCAGATGAAATCAATTATTCCGTTATAGAAAACTGAGTTACCAGGGTTGGCAGACAAGTTAATGACATAGCATGTAATTTTGAGCAATTGCTTCATGGATAGTAACGTGCATTTTGTGATATTCTAATTCTTGAAAACTTATGGTCACAGAGTAATTCATATGGTAGGTTTTTGTTAACGTAACACTGTCTTATTTCTAGACAATGCCAGATAATAAGATAATATTCTTTTTGAGTAAGGATAAAGAAATATTCATAAATTATTTACATAGTGATTTTGTTTGTTTAATTTTTTTTCCCTTGCCAGAATAATTGCTTTAACTTATTTTTCCATTTTTGAAACTCTGGCTTTGATAGTTAACTATAAAATAGTTTACATTGAGTCACAGCATACTATCTTAAAAATCCTGTAATATAATAAAATGTCAAAGCCCCATAACTTTTAGGAATTGGAGCCAAATTGAATTTAGCAGATTTATTTTTTACTTAATTAAGGCCAGATATAAAACCCTGCTGAGTTTAGAACCTATAATAAACTCATGGTGTTTTTCCTGCCCTTTATCCTAGAGAACCCATACTTTTTTTTTTTAAGACTGTTCTTGTTCTAGTTTGCTAAAGCTGCTGGAAGGCAAAACACCAGAGATGGATTGGCTTTTATAAAGGGGGTTTATTTGGTTACAAAGTTACAGTCTTAAGGCCATAAAATGTCCAAGGGAACACATCAGCAATTGGGTACCTTCACTGGAGGATGGCCAATGGTGTCCAGAAAACCTCTGTTAGCTGGGAAGGCACGTGGCTGGCGTCTGCTCCAAAGCTCTGGTTTCAAAATGGCTTTCTCCCAGAATGCTCCTCTGTAGGCCACAGCTCCTCTTCAAAATGTCACTCTCAGTTGCTCTTGGGGCGTTTGTCCTCTCTTAGCTTCTCCAGAGCAAGAGTCTGCTTTCAACGGCAGTCTTCAAACTCTCTCATCTGCAGCTCCTGTGCTTTCTTCAAATTGTCCTTCTTGGCTGTAGCTCCTCTTCAGAATGTCACTCTCAGCTGCACTGAGTTCCTTCTGTTTGTCAGCTCATTTATATGGCTCCAGTGATTTAATTTAGAATCGCCCTGAATGGGTGGGGTAACCCCTCCATGGGAATTATCCAATCAGAGTCATCACCCACAGTTGGGTGGGGCTCATCTTCATGGAAACACTCCAAGAATTACAATCTAATTAACACTGATAGGTCTGCCCACACAAGATTACATCAGAGATAATGGCGTTTGGGGGGACATAATACATTCAAACTGGCACAGTTCGTTATACCAGCTCAAATCTGTGAGGCCATTGAGGGGAGAGCCTTGAAAATGAACTTGGATCTTATAGCCCCAGGGCCAGCTCCTTGCTATTTGTGAGATTTTAGACAAATCACAATCTCAGTGGACTTTAGTTTTCTTATCTCTAAGAATTACAGGTTGAACTCTTCGATCTCTAAAATTTTGTGGTATTTTGAGATAAAAAGTTAGAGCTTTTACTTGTCTCTGGTTTCCTTCCCTATTTTGAGAATAGGTGTAATGATTTGGACTTTACATTATTTCTTAACGTTCTTCCAGTAATAGATCAATAATGGATTCGAGGTGGCTTTCTAGATGATGGTGGTGATTTTTATTTTCTGAGCCCAGCCTAAGGTACAACCTTATGGGTATAGATACTAAGATACTTTGCCTTTCCCTTTTCAAAAAAATGTCACAATAGATTCTAAATTGAATGTGTGAGTCCAGGGATAAGTGATTTCCCACCTCTCCTACACACTACACATGGGATCTGGGGTCTCTGTAAATCTCCACCGTTTACTAGTGACCTTTGAAGTATGAGTAGCTTTCACTTCCCTTAAAAATGAGCTTTTTTTCCTTTTGCTTTCTCACGACTTCAACATCAGCTGCAGGAAAACAGCATGTATGCTTTTATTTTTCAAGCTTCAAAGCTTGCTTGAAAAATAGTTTATTTTCTCATGGAATTTGAAAGGCTGTCTTTGCTCATGTGTGTCGGAATGATTAAGCTTTTAAAATGCCGTTCAGTTGTGGCAGTTTCCGTAAATATTTATGAAATGACACTGTGGGCGCAGTTGGGTGTTGAAAGGAAGTAGGACGTTATGAAAAGATCAAGATGTGCTATTTGGGGATAATTTAAAAAGCTTTCATTCCTTTTACACAGTTGGTTCTTCACAGAAGTAGCAGCCTGTGTACAGGTGGGTAACATATGTGTTATCCCTAATTTCCAGAGGAAAACCAAGTCTGGGAGAGGTTAAAGGACTTAGTCAAGAAGTTAAATAGCTGAATTGGGTCTCAGTGAGGCTTCCTGACCCACACAACCAGTGCATTTCCCACCACACTGTGCACACAGGCAGTTAAATTACACTGCACCTGACAGATGCTAGGGCTGAAGGAATTCAGAGAGGGGTAAAAGGGTTGTGAAGCAGTCAGGAAAGGCTCCACAAGAAGGGCCTTCAATTCTAAGAGCGGAATTTGGACTTGCTGAAGAGTCAAGTGAAGATTCCAGGTTGGAAAAACACAGGGACTAACGTAAGGAAAGTTAATCCTAGTTAATTAATGGAAGCCGTTTTACTTTATCTTACTCCTAAAGATCTTCTGGCTACCTGAAATTGTCTAATGGACTTGCCTGTTAAGGTTAGTGCTCCTTCATTTGGAAATGCTTAGAAGCTTGCAATGCCAGAATGAATGCATGTACATACGTATATTTAACTCGAATGTTTTTCTCCTCACATCACCCAAATAAACTTCCTTAACTGTAAAAATTCTATGTAATTTTATTTAAATGAGAAAATATTTGGGGTAAAAGCTAATCTATTTGGATGATGCTGATGGCAGCAATAATGGCAGGTAACATTTATTGCACTTACTGTGAACCAGGCAATGATCTAGGTCCGTGTTGTCCAATATAAATATAAAGTGAGTCATATTCGTAGTTTTAAATTTTCTAACAGTCCCATTTAAGAATTTGAAATGAAACAAGTGAAATTAATTTTAAGAATATATTTAATTCAGTGTATCCAAAATATTATTTCAACATACAATCAATATAAAAATCATTGATTAGAAAATTTACCATACTTTTTTCATAATATCTTCAAAATCCGGCACATATTTTATACTTACAGCATCCGGCACATATTTTATAGTTACAGCACATCTCAATTTGGACTAGCCACATTGTAGGTGCTCAGCAGGTACAGGTAGCTAGTGGCTACCATATGGAGAGTTGCTGAGTAAACAGTGAAGAACAAGATAAGCAAGATCCCTGCTCTTTCGAATTATATAATGTACGAGAACAAACAGTAGTAAGAAGTAAATTAATATAAGATAATTTCAGGGAGTGATAAAGGCTATCTGGGAATTGTTCAGGGGAAAGTGATGGAAAATAACTGGGCAGGGCAGATAGTGTTGGCATCAAGGAGTGGTAATGGGAGTTTTAGCACCCCTACCCATGATTTGCGTCAACCTTCCACTCTCCAGATCATCTGCAAACAGCATGTCCTTAAGGTTGCACAGGCAGCTTCAAGACTCATGTCCTGGTCTTGCCTTGCGGCCACATTCCCACCATTGGGTTCTGCATAGAAATTGCTGAGCTGGGCTTGCATGTAGGCTAGAAAGAGATGGCCTTTCTGTGAGGCCTGAAGGCTGAGAAACAATGGGCTGTTTGAAAAGTCTCTCAAACAGAGGTAATAATGGCAATAGAAGAGAATGGCAATGGAATAGAAAGGAAACTGGGCACAATGTGAAAGGGCGAGAATGAGAGCAGGTTAGAGAAGTAGAGAAAGGCAGACCAGGTCATTTGATCTCACTACAACCCCAATTTATAGACGAAGTAACTGGGGCTTATGGCAGAACAGACATTTGAAGCCAGACAGCTCCACCTCATAGTCGTGCTCTCTGCTGCCCTTTGTTCTGCAACAGCACAGATAGGTGCTAAATATCTGCAGAAAAATGCATGTGAGAATGTGCAGGGTGGGGATGGGTTTTTAAAATTGAAAAAAAAAGTGTGTTTCTCTCCTAAATACGGGAAAAGTGGATGTTAGGTAGCTTCAGAAAGAAACATTGATATTTGATGGCCCTATATTAAATCATGTCCTACCTTTTGATTATTTTCTACTTCAAAGAATATTATCTCTTAAAAGGAGATGTTATCTGACTGTTCTTCCCATCAGAGAGAGGTGAAATACCGCCTTGGCCGTAGTCCGGTTTGTATGGTCTGAGGTTGTTTCCCATTCTGGCAGGCAGTGTGGGTCTCTGCACCTGGGCTCCTACTCTGGACAGGAGCAAAATGAAGAACTTACGTGAGAAGTACCTGTCTTTGTTCATTTCTCCTGGGCCTCGACATTCCACCAGGAATTTTTCTTTAGAGTTCTCATGGCCACTTCAACATGAAGGGGGTTCCCTTGGCTGTTGTCCTGACCATGCTGAGGAGTATTTGAGGAGAGGCCTCAGGTGTGAGGCCAGGAAGTCCCTTTTCCTGCAGGACCTTTGCCAGGGCTCACATTTGGCAAGTGTATCCGCTCATTTTTCTCTGGGTATTGCTAGTGGCACTGAAGTTCCTCTGCGGTGGTTTTTAAGCGGCCAGAGGTCCACTTGGGTTTTTTGTTTGTTTGTTTGTTTGTTTGTTTTCTGTCTCCCACTTGGGTTTTTATATTTCTCTCTGGAAAATGCCCACCTTGATTCTCCTCGACCATCCAAACTGTTTTAAAAGTGATTCTCAGTATCAAGAGTATTTGCAGTAGGTTTGTTTTCCACTAAACCATCTACATACTGCTAGGTCTAAAGGACATTTTCTGAGATATCAAGCAGATATTGAACGCCTAGTGAATGTCAGGAATGTGAGATACACAGATGCTTAGGTTCCTAGCCCTTCTGCAATGGCTCATAGGCTCCCCTGGGGTCTAAACAGACACCTGACCGCTACTGGATGGGATAGGCACACAGTGCTGTGGATGGTCAGAAGAGGAAATGCCCAAGGTCTAGAAAGTCTTGTAAGTTTTACTACCCTTTGATTGGTTGTTTTTTGGACTGGGAAATTGGAAATGGGCCTAATGCCCATCCTCATTCCAGAGTCAGATTTTTGGGTCAGTAGAGACAAGTTTAGATTTTGAAATGAGAAGACTGGGTTCAGGTGTTATTTGTGCCAGCTACCAGCTGTGGGACTCTTGATCCTTTAAGTCATTAGTGTGTTCGCTAGGAAGTTAGTAGGAGTTACAAGGTGGGAGAGGGGCAGAGGACAACCTCGATCAAGTCAATTTGAGAAATCCTTGTAAGCCGATTCCTTACTAGAGAAGTTAGCATGAAAATATGTACGGTTGTCCTAGGAAAGATTACAGTTACTAGATTTATTTGGCCACAGAATCCTTTTTTTTTTAAGCTTGGCCCATTTTATTGGATTATTAATCCACAAAACATGCTTAGGGAAAAACTTATCAATAATTTCCAGCGCTTCAAACTTCCAGATCTGTGCAAGTTTTTGTTTGTTTGTTTGTTTGTTTTTGTTTTTTGCAGTTAACACAGCATTCATCATTTAAGAAAAAAAGTTAGCCCTCTAGTAGACAGGATTTTCTCATAGTGAGATCTGTTGGGCAGTGACTATTGGGTATGATATGAAAGTTTGAGAAATTAAAAGAAAAAAAGCAGGTGTGGGCCCCCTTTGAAAAATGCTGTTTTAGAGCTAGGCTTTATTTCATCAAGTTTCATATATGCTGTGAAGTAGGTAGGTATTTGATTATCCCTATTTTGCAGATGAATAAGCTGAAGCTCACATAAAGGGCAGTGCATGGGAGATGCTTAGCATCAAACTATGGTCTTTTTCCTGCCAAAGGCCATGCTTTCATTAACATGATGCTTTGTTATAAAGTTAGGTCTTTTATTTTTAGCTTTTCTTGTTTTTTTATTTTGAATGATTGTTATGAAAGTAATACATGTTTACTGAAGAAAAATAGGTGGGGGGGGTAGAAAATACTCCAAGGCCCATCGTCGAGTATAACTTTAGTTAATATTGGCTATATTTCCCTCCAGTTATTTTATGCAATGTTATATTCCTGAACCATAAATGTGATAATAATAGATATGACATGTATATATATCATATATATATATTTTTTACATAAGTAAATTTAAAAATCATAATACTTTGAGTCCTGCCTTTGAATTGCCCCTAAGATACAGATGTGGTATACATTTTGGTATTGCCACACAACTAGTTAAGAAATACTCTGAATTAGACTAAATACTAAATACTCAGAAACTTAACTTGTGACTCTTTTATGCGAGCTGTCACGTTAAACATGGGTAAGATTCTTGACTTTTCTGGACCTTGGTTTCTGTGTTCCTAAGATGAGTTGTTCTATCAGATCATTGGTTTTCCAGCCGTGGAGTTACATGGAACCACCTAGGAGCTGGGAGAACAAAGGCCAACAGAGCAGGCAGGACCTTGGCTCTTTACTCCATCTGTGCTTCAACCCAGGCCTCTGCATTTAGAACTCTTGCATATTTGGGGTACCAAGCACATTTGGGAAGGGGATTCACTGAGTTTTGTGAAAAGTATAAAAACTGTTGTATCATATGATTTTGAAGCTCAGTAGTTCTATGGTTCTCTTCTGTGATATCTATTAAGATGCTTTGTGTTATGTACATTTTTTCTTTGCTAGATTGAATTAAGCAAATTTGCCATAGTTTTTCTAGTTATCGAGAAGCATGTAAGTGCAGAGAGAATTACTGATAAGTACTTAACAGTGTCCAGAGAGCTATAGAATTATTTGTTAGAAAAGACACCATTGGAGAGTCTGTAGAACATTTTCCCGTTGACCCTATCTATTTTCAGATTCAATTTCAGGCTCTTGTAGAGAAGGCTAACAAGGAAATACGTTGTCCCTTAAAATAAAATAAGTTTGAAAACTATGGAGTTTACTAATATTTGATTTTCCATTTCCCTTATACATGTTGATTTTGCATTTTAAGGCGGTTGATTCAGAAGTCCCAGTATTCTGATCTTCTCTCTTTCCCCCACAGAAGGAAGAATCTTCTTCAAAAATGAGGTGAATTAATGCACAGGCACTCAAGAACCCTGCACAGCTACATGAAGTGTTTAAAAACCTCTGTGACCACCTTGCCAAACAAATATCTGCTCACGAGGCCGACAGGATGAATGAGCCAAGGAGGAACGGTGTCCTTCCCTGTAGGAACAGTGACTGATGACCTGCCGAGAGCAAGCTGGGGTCTGCATGTTGTCTGCCAGTACAATGAAGGAAGTGGTGTACTGGTCACCCAAGAAGGTGGCAGACTGGCTGCTGGAGAATGCTATGCCAGAATACTGTGAGCCTCTGGAACATTTCACAGGCCGAGACTTGATCACCCTAAATCAAGAGGATTTCAAAAAGCCCCCCTTGTGCCGAGTCTCCTCTGACAACGGGCAGCGGCTCTTGGACATGATAGAGACCCTGAAAATGGAGCACCACATGGAAGCACACAAGAACGGCCATGCCAACGGGCACCTCAGCATTGGCACAAATGTCCACGCCCCTAACAGCAGCTTCAACACGAAGATCAAAGCCAACGGGATGCCAAATGGGTATAGGAAGGAGATGATAAAGATCCCCATGCCAGAACCGGAGCGCTCCCAGTACCCCATGGAGTGGAGCAAGACTTTCCTGGCCTTTCTTTATGCACTTTCCTGTTTTGTTCTCACCACAGTGATGATCTCGGTCATCCATGAACGAGTGCCTCCTAAGGAGGTGCAGCCTCCACTACCGGACACGTTTTTTGACCATTTTAACCGGGTGCAGTGGGCCTTTTCTATTTGTGAAATTAATGGCATGATCCTTGTAGGACTCTGGCTAATTCAGTGGCTGCTCTTAAAATACAAGTAAGTAAAGCAAAAGCTCTCAGATTGAACGATTGGGGGTTTGCACTATAGACATCAATTTTTTCTTAAAAATGAAATTTGTCAAGCAGTGGGCATTGAAGCATATTATTTCCTTTAAAAAAAAAAAAAACAAAAAAAAACACCATACCCTGTTAAACCAACTGAAGCTCTGGCAGCTTTAAGAAAATGCTGTTTGTTGTCTTCTTTGTACAAGAGTAGTACAGAATGATGAATAAGATTCTTAAGAGATGATGTTCCTCTCTTTTCACTGAACAGGGAAGAAAACCCTCAGACACCTTCAGAGTGGTTATTGAGTCACCCAAAGTCTGCATGTTACTAACCCATCAAATAGAGTTGACAATTGTCCTAAAGTACTGTGAATGCCTGTATAGCTTTTTCCCACAGGAGTCAGACATCTGGAACCTTAGCAAGATGTAATTTAAAATGTTTCACACATAGAATTCAGTAGAGCCATTCCAGAGTGGGTTGGGTATTGGAGAATTGATATCCTCAGGGTGTGACTTTCTTCAGGTAGGTGAAATACGTATTAACCTGCATGGATTTTCATCTTCTAGAATGTGTGCCACTTAAATCAATTTGTGGCTATTCCATTCAGGTTTCTTGAAATTTTAAATGGGCACTCACTTTTAGTTCCATGTGGTCCCAAATGACTTGATGTCCCAAACTCTAAACACAACACGATCCCTCAGGCAAGCTGTTTGGTTGGGTTCCCTTTGCAAACTAAGCACCTACGTTTAGCCCTGATCATTGGGTATCAGCAGAACATCTTCATGGCTTCCACACCAAGTGGTTGGAAATTAGTTTGTTAAGGAATTAAGTTTCTCTCTGGTGGACTGTTTCGTGACCCGTGTGGTTGAATATTAGCTAAATCATCTTAGTTAAAGCAAAATGCAAACTGACAGTTCATGCTGAACATTTTCTAACAGAAATGAATCTTTTCCTGGTGTGTTTTCCAAGGACTTGCTTTTTCATATTATAAATTATTTAAATGCAAATTTCCTGACCCTTTGTCAGGGAAGGACTATCTTAACTTGTGAAAAGGAAATTGCTTAAGTGTCTAGGATTTATATTGGGGCTCCTTTGGCAGTCTTAAGTTTAAGCTAAATTTGAAATAGAAAGGATAGTCTGGGCCACATTTGATTCAGTGAAAGACTTTTGTTGTTGTCGTTTCCTTTAGTTTTAAGAGGGTAAAGAAGTAGGAATAGACTTTAGAAATATGGAACCGAAAATTTATTAAATACATTCTTTCAGCTGTCAAACTTCAGCCCTGCTTTTGAGTTTTTAAATGGTCTCTAATAAACTTTTATCCCTAAAAGCCCATTGAAAAAGCTGCCATTACTTTCCTTTACAATATCTGGGTCAACTCAAATTACGTGTCCTGGGGTTTTCCTGATGTTTGTTTTTTTTTTGTTTATGTGATTTTGTTTTCTGGTTTTACATCAAAATTCTTACATGCAAGCAAATAATTTATTGCTCTGGAATATAACTGTGAGTAAATCATACATGTATGAGTCCAACTCTTTCAGAGAACTGTGATTTTATAATCTTATTCTTGTAAATAAAAGGAAGTAGCCTAATCATAGGACTAATTTCTGTTAAGTGTATTACTATTTATATTTTTCTCAATAGGGAATTTCCCTCTTTTTGTTTCCAATTAGACTCTCTAATTTGTTTCATTGGTAGTTATTGCCAGTACAACAGTCATTTATATATTTAAATTGTCAAACAGTAATAAACTTGTTGATTCGTGCCTAGGATAAAATTAACTCAGCGCTGGGATGCAGGCAGCCTGGGTTCCGGCCCCAGCCATGCCCTAACATACTGGGTGATTTGACCAAATCCGTAAATCTCAGGAGCCTTGTTTTTCTCATGGATAAAATAAGGGCCCTTGAGTCTAGGTGGTTTCTTTTATCATAGGCAGCTGTGTTCTGATTCTCACATCATTTAGTGAGCCAATTATAATTTGAATTTTATTAGCTTCAGAGCTTTTTTGACCAGAATACATCCAACTAAGGATTCTTTAAAGTCCTCTCTCTGGATTGCCCTTCAGCAGGATAGGGACATGGAAACTGGAAGCAGATTGTTGTCATGATACTCCTCAGGATGCCCCCTCTTCTGCCACCAGGGACACCTGGGTTCCCCCCTCCCTCCTTGTTACCTCTCTTCAGTGCCTGTGGCCGACCTGACATGTAAGAGATAGGAAGAAGGACAGAAATTGACCTGTCAAGCAGTGGGTGTTGTAGGAACTGCCTTTCCCTGGCTCTTATAGAGAAGATTAAAATGCTTTGTAGTGCCAGAGAGACCACTTACTTCTAATTAATTGGCCTTTGTTATGTAGCATTTCTATTTATCCAACCTTTGGAGAAATAGATACTTTGGAATTATGAGATATTCTGATCAATGAAGTGTTAACCTCTCCCTCTCTTTGGGTTGACTCTCCTGAGTCTTGACCCTTCTCACCCTCCACCAGGAATTTTGCTACTCAGGAGCACATTTGACACAACTCCTTTGAGTTAAGCCTTTTGGGCCTGTGATTCCCAAAGGGGCATTTTACTTTGATTTTAATTGTCCTGGAACCCTTTAAAAAATCAGCCCATTCCTTCTTGCCTCTGTATCTCCTACTTTTAGAGAAGAATCTGGCTGAAACTGTAAGGAATGATTGAGTAACTGAGAAATGAGATCACTGGAATTTGGCCGACACTCCCCAATAACAGAACCTTTAGCCAGATATTTGAACTGCTGGAAAACTTACTGCTGAATTTGTGCCATTGTGGCACTTGGTTCTATATGTTGTATACAATTTTCCTTAACTTTTAAACATAAGTTGTGTTTTTTGTACTTAAATAATTTTTTCTTTCACCTCCTTTCATTCTTAACACTTCCTCCTCGTATCTGTATGTGTAATATTTATATATACATCCCTACATACACATCCACAAGGGATTTTCATGACATGAGAGGTGGAAAGCAACAGTGATACCTGTCCATGAGAATTTTTTGGTTTTTAAAATTGTAAACAATGTTATCTCCCCATTTAGAATTGGACTTTCAAGCCACTGACTAGGAAAAATTCCTGGAAAATCTCTGCATTTGTATCAGACTTCACTGCAAAACAGGTATCCCTCGTTTTAAGAAAGCATGATAAAGAATATGTTAAATTTATAGATTTGATAAAGCCTGAAGGCTATGGAAGTTTCATGCATGGCTAACATGGTGGCACCTATGAGTGATATGTGTGGCTCAGCTCTGTTAGGACGTTGTAAACACCTGACAAAGGAGAAGGTCAAGGAGCAGGATTGTAAAATTTCCATGTTTAGGGTTTTCTGGTCACCCAAGAAATCATAATGATTTAGTAGGGTGATAATAGTTACCTCAAGCTTAACTTTTCTAAATCCAGATTTATTATCATTTGTCAATTGTAATTCTGAGTTCAGATCTCTCTGCTCTTTTCATTGCTACTTGGTGCTGCGTAGCAGGTGCTGAGATGAAGGGCCAGCTCCTTAGCAGAAGGCACCAAGTCCTTTGTAGTCTGGCCCCAATCTCTCGCTACTCCACTCTGCAGTTTCCCCCAAGCACATCCAGTTCATGTCACATTCCATTCCATTAGTTGTGTATATGTCTTCTTCACTGCTAGATTTTTTATGCAATTTTATTGAGATATATTCACGTAACATACAGTCCTCCAAAGTGTACAATCAGTTGTTCATAGTATCATCATATAGTTGTGCATTCATCCCCACAATCACTCTTTGCGCATTTTCATTACTCCAAAAAATAAAATAGAAATTAAAATAAAAAAGAACACCCAGAACATTCCATTCCTCTCCTCCCCACATTGTTCATTTACTTTTTTTAACACTCGTTCATTGTTTTTTTTAACTTTATCAAAAAATTAAAAAACAAACAATAAAAAAAATTCAAACAAAACCAGAACAAAGGAATAAGAAAAAAACAAATAACCTAAAATAACTTCATTGCTGCCAACTTGTTCCTACCCCCCAGAAATTAACAAACCATGGTCGTTCCTGAGCATTCCCATAACATTAACGTTATCCTCCATAACTTAACCTGTTCTTTTTAGATTATCATTCCCATTTAATAGTTTCTGTCTATCGCGAGGTGCTCTACATTCTACAATATAAAACATTTACTTTACATTTTTCACAGAATTCACATTAGTGGTAACATACAATAGCTCTCTTTTTGTGCCTGGCTTATTTTGCTCAGCATTATGTCTTCAAGGTTCATCCACACTGCTAGATTTTAAGTTCCTCAAGGGAAAAGACCAGATCCTGTTCATCTTCCATGGTTTTATCCCAGTGCCTGGTACAGTGCCTGACAAATAGAAAGTGCTCGTTTAAAATTCATTTATTCAGTTCATATTTATTGAGCAATGTGCCAGATAGTCTTCTGGACCTTGGGGATGCTGCAATGAGCTGATGGCCGTGATGTTCTTACTGAGTTTGAGTACGGGTCAGGCAGGAAGTAAACAAATGAAGTATAATAGTAAGTGGCAAACTGTTAGGAGGGACAAAGAAGGTCACTGTGTACTGATAAAGAGGTCAATTCAACTAGAAGACCTGACAGTTATAAATAAATATAAACCTAACAACAGAGCTCCAAAATATATGGAGCAAATATTGACAGATTTGAAGGGAGAAATAGACGGTTCTAAATTAATAGTTGGAGACTTTAATGTCCACTTTCAGGAATGGATAGAACATCTAGACAGAAGATAAGGAAAAAGAAGACTTGAACAAATATTATAAAACAGCTAGACATAACTGATACATATGTAACGTTTCATACAACAGCAGCAGAAAACAGTCTTCTAGTGCACATGGATAGACCATATATTAGGTCACAAAACAAGTCCTGAAATCATACAGTGTATCTTCTCTGACCACAGTGGAATGAAGCTAGAAATCAATAACAGAAGTAGAACTGGAAAACTCATAAATAAGTGGAAAGTAAACAACATACTTTTAAACAAGCAGTGAGTTAAAGAAGAAATTAGTAGGGAAATTAGGAAATAATCCTGAAGCAAATGACAAGAAAATACAAAATACCAAAACTTATGAGATGCAGCAAACAAGATCTCAAATCAGAGACCTAAACTCACAAGTGGAGGCTCTGGAGAAAGAATATCAAACTAAAGCCAAAGTGAGCAGAAGAAAGGAAATAACGTCTAGTGTGGAGATAAATGAAATCAAGAATAAAGAGCAGTAGAATCAATGAAACCAGAAATTGATTCTTTGAAAAGATCATTAAAACCAACAAACCTTTAGCTAGAATGACCAAAAGAGACAGAAAGAGAGGACCCCAATAACTAAAATAAAAAATGAAAGGGGGTATATTACTACCAATCCCACAGAAATAGAGAAGATTTTAAGAGGATACTGTGAACAGCTGTGCACAACAAATTAGATACCCTAGTTACAATGGGCAAATTCCTAGAAACACAGTAACTACACTGACTCAAGAAGAAATAGAAGATCTTTTTTTTAATAAGCTTTATTTATCAAATAAAAAACATTTCCAGACAAAACAAAGCAAAGCAATGGAAAAAACAAATATCCTGAAATAACTTCGGAAGATCTTAACAGACCAATAAAAAGTAAAGAGTTTGGAAAAGTCTTACTTTGTAATTTAGCCTTTGATAAATGCTGTGGCTTCAGTTTATCTGTAGCATTTAACTTTCTTCTGTGACTGGAATCTGATTTCCAAGGACATAATCCCCGTGTTGGTTGGCAGCTGCTGCAGTCAGATGCCAATTTGATTGTTTCTGATGTGTTTTATTTAACAGACTAGACTCTCCACTAGCATTTATCTTTCATTTCAGCCTATTTTAATTTCCTCATTGTTCCTTTTCACATTAAGCTGATTGGATCAAAGTGCTTAATCTATTTCTACTTTTAAGTACCAAGGTAGTTTGTAACTACAGACATTGTCAACATTTTTTCCATTGTTTTTGTGTTTTGTGGTTGTGACTCAAGTTCATAAAAGCAGTGAATATAGAGCATTTAAAACAAGGCAAGTCTCTCCAGGTCCCTATTAATGGCACTTAATTTCTAAGTTCTAGAAGAGCCTTTTCTGAAGGCTTTTTCACTTTATTGTAAATTGGCTGTATACTATAGACTGCAAGGCAAGTATCTAATGGAACTTTAGAATGTATTTACATTTAGTGATTTAACAGGAATTGTTAAAGACTGTTCTAGAGATACAGAATGAGCAAAACAAAGTTGCATAGAGGTTATGTTATGGGGAATTTTTTTTTTTGTTCTTACAGTAACACTCAGTTTTTTGTTTTTTTTTTTATCATCATTTTATTGAGATATATTCACATACCACGCAGTCATACAAAACAAATCGTACTTTCGATTGTTTACAGTACCATTACATAGTTGTACATTCATCACCTAAATCAATCCCTGACACCTTCATTAGCACACACACAAAAATAACAAGAATAATAATTAGAGTGAAAAAGAGCAATTGAAGTAAAAAAGAACACTGGGTACCTTTGTCTGTTTGTTTCCTTCCCCTATTTTTCTACTCATCCATCCATAAACTAGACAAAGTGGAGTGTGGTCCTTATGGCTTTCCCAATCCCATTGTCACCCCTCATAAGCTACATTTTTATACAACTGTCTTCGAGATTCATGGGTTCTGGGTTGTAGTTTGATAGTTTCAGGTATCCACCACCAGCTACCCCAATTCTTTAGAACCTAAAAAGGGTTGTCTAAAGTGTGCGTAAGAGTGCCCTCCAGAGTGACCTCTCGGCTCGTTTTGGAATCTCTCTGCCACTGAAGCTTATTTCATTTCCTTTCACATCCCCCTTTTGGTCAAGAAGATGTTCTCCGTCCCACAACACTCAGTTTTTGAAAGCATGTTGTGCAAACTCCATCAAAGTATAGAACTCATGAGGACAAAAATTCCCTCAAGTTGCTACAGCTTTTGGAAGCATCTATTCTATTATTTAATGTACTGATAAGCAGTCATGCTCCTCTCCATCAGTAAAGCAAGGTCAAAAGCTCAGGGATTGTCTCTTACCTCCTCTCTCCTCCTTCTACACATATGCCTGCATCTGTTATGGACATACTTGAAGTCTATTTTAGCCCACTCCTTTTCCGGTACATTGTCAAAAATCATTTTCACCATTGTCAAGTGGCAGGTTCCAAATTAGCTAATATTTGAGTAACAAGAATTTTTTAACATGTATTGTGTTCTTTGTTTTTCTCAATCAACCTTTAAAATAAATGCCATTATTCTCCTCTCTCAGTGAAGGCAACTGAGACTCAGAGAAGCTACTGACTTGCTCAAGGTCCCACAACAGTAGATTTGGGGGATCAAAGGCTCATCAGTATAAATCCAGCCTAGAAATTTCCTGGTATAACAGACGATTGTCCCCTGAAAATGTTTTTTATTAACATACATAGCAGCATACATTCCATGTGCATAGAACAGGCAGAATAAAAACAAATCAGTTTTTGATAATAAGTTTTTTTTGTTATATATTCTCCAAAGACATGGGCATTGGCCCAGGCTGGACCTGCCGCCATGATTGCTGTCACACTTTGATGCTTCACTATAGTTTCTAGAAGATGTCCTTAGCTCTGTCCTAGCTGACTCCTATCCTCTAATCTCCTAGGTGTGGGTCTTACTCACCAGCTGTAGCAATACCCAGTCTGGGAAATCTCCCCTTTCCTACCAACTTCCTTCCTGCTTCTCCATTGAAGACCCTCCCTGTTCCTTTTCTTTCTGTTTCTAGCAAGTTTTCTCGCTTCCCTTTGATCTGAACCACTGTCTACTTGTTTTGCAGATCTTGGACTGGATCCTGTTTTCTTTACTTTTCTAGGAACCTTCCCTGTCGCATTAACTTCCCAGGTAATTTGGACATCCCAGTTTTTTGCAGTCCTACACTTCACCTTCTCTCTCTCCTTCTATGTACTTGGAGTGGGAAAGAAGACTCACTCTAGGAATTAAGTGACAGATTCAGTCCCAGACTGCACTGTGCTTCTCTTTCTCACTTTAGCTAGAGTGGCCTTATCTTCTTTCACCTTTTCTGATCTTTACCATTTTAGATCTTATGACCTAAATACAAAACTGAGCCCTAAGAATTGTTGACAAACTAGATATGCCTTGTGCATCTCCTTAAATCCTATCATTCCAGCAGTTTGGCTTTAAAGTTACCATAAATATTAGAAGAGGTTTTTCAACTGAGTTTTGATAAAAGGGAGAGTATATGAAAATAAAGAAGCATAATAAATAACAGTTTTCATGAATCAATATTTATTTTTAACACTGAAGATTTCTAAGTAATGCAACTTGCTTATAGGTAGATTAGAAGATGGAGATAAACAGAAAGGAAAAAACACTTTATCTCACCAGAGATAAATAATGCTAAATTTGAGTTATATCCCTTTTGATATTTTTCTGTGTGTTCATATACACATAATCTGTTTATATATGGGACTATGTGTATATAGTTAAATGAGATCATTTTTGCCGCCTTCTTTTATAGCTTGCTCAGGGAATGTCTCTTTTCCTTCCTCTCTTAAGCTGTCATGAATGTCTAATTTTTCTTGATCTGATTTGAAGTCACCACACCTGTCTCTCACCAGCCTATTGATGTCACGACAGTTGGTGGTGAAGCACAGTGATGGTGTCCATCTTAACACTGGAAGGTCATCCTTGTTTTAGTGAGTAGCCAGTACTGGGGATGTAGGCCATTATTATATTTTTTGAAACCCCCTGTTAAAGCAAGAGTGTGTTGCTTTTAAGGGACTGCATTAACCCAAGAGCAAATTTTAATTGTTCAGTACTACTAGTTGTGACTGAAGAAGTCCCTGAGAATGTGATTCAAGTTGGGTAAGTTTCAGTGAAGGGAAGGAATGAAGAAAGGTCTGGATATACACATATATATTTGTGTTTCATATACACATGCAATTTTTTTGTTATTATTAGTGTAAAAGAAGATATCAGCAAAGAAATGTGTGTGTGTGTGTTTTTATAGTTGTAGGTAGATGTTTCTGGAGGGTACTTGAATTTAATTCTTCATAACTGGCTCAAGTAGATCATTCCAATTCTCTTTCATGTCTTATAGGGTAACATTTTTTCTTTACCTTTTGTTACAATCTGTCTAACCCAGGAAATAATGTTTTTCTTAAAAGGCTAGAAGACGGTTGCTGCAAAGGAGAGGCTAGGCCTCCCTGTATTTGTGCCTAAGAGTCTCCTCCTGAATGCCTCTTTGTTGCTCAGATGTGGCCCTCTCTCTCTGGCTAAGCCAACTTGAAAGGTGAAATCACTGCCCTCCCCCCTACGTGGGATCAGACACCCAGGGAAGTGAATCTCCCTGGCAACGTGGAATATGACTCCTGGGGAGGAATGTAGACCCGGCATCGTGGGATGGAGAACATCTTCTTGACCAAAAGGGGGATGTGAAAGGAAATGAAATAAGCTTCAGTGGCAGAGAGATTCCAAAACGAGCCGAGAGATCACTCTGGTGGGCACTCTTATGCACACTTTAGACAACCTTTTTTAGGTTCTAAAGAATTGGGGTAGCTGGTGGTGGATACCTGAAACTATTAAACTACAACCCAGAACCCATGAATCTCGAAGACAGTTGTATAAAAATGTAGCTTATGAGGGGTGACAGTGGGATTGGGAATGCCATAAGGACCAAACTCCACTTTGTCTAGTTTATGGATGGATGTGTAGAAAAGTAGGGGAAGCAAACAAACAGACAAAGGTACCTAGTGTTCTTTTTTACTTCAATTGCTCTTTTTCACTCTAATTATTATTCTTGTTATTTTTGTGTGTGTGCTAATGAAGGTGTCAGGGATTGATTTAGGTGATGAATGTACAACTATGTAATGGTACTGTAAACAATCGAAAGTACAATTTGTTTTGTATGACTGCGTGGTATGTGAATATATCTCAATAAAATGATGATAAAAAAAAAAAAAAAAAAAAAAGGCTAGGAGACCACCTCGTTGGTTGCTAACATGACCACAGACATGGGGGACTGGTGGTTTGATGGGTTGAGCCCTCTACCATAGGTTTTACCCTTGGGAAGACGGTTGCTGCAAAGGAGAGGCTAGGCCTCCCTATAATTGTGCCTAAGAGCCTCCTCCAGAATGCCTCTTTGTTGCTCAGATGTGGCCCTCTCTCTCTACCTAAGCCAACTTGAACGGTGAAATCACTGCCCTCCCCACTACGTGGGATCAGACACCCAGGGGAGTGAATCTCCCTGGCAACGTGGAGTATGACTCCCAGGGAGGAATGTAAACCCGGCATTGTAGGATGGAGAACATCTTCTTGACCAAAAAGGGGATGTGAAAGGAAATAAAATAAGCTTCAGTAGCAGATTCCAAAAGGAGCCGACAGGTCACTCTGGTGGGCACTCTTACGCACAATTTAGACAACCCTTTTTAGGTTCTAAAGAATTGGGGTAGCTGGTGGTGGATACCTGAAACTATCAAACTACAACCCAGAACCCATGAATCTCAAAGACAATTTTATAAAAAGGTAGCTTATGAGGGGTGACAATGGGATTGGGAAAGCCATGGGGACCACACTCCCCTTTGTCTAGTTTATGGATGGATGAGTAGAAAAATAGGGGAAGGAAACAAACAGCCAAAGGTACCCAGTTTCTTTTTTACTTCAGTTGCTCTTTTTCACTTTAATTATTATTCTTGTTATTTTTGTGTCTGTGCTAATGAAGGTGTCAGGGATTGATTTAGGTGATGAATGTACAACTATGTAATGGTACTGTGAACAATCGAATGTATGATCTGTTTTGTATGACTGCGTGGTATATGAATATATCTCAATAAAATGAAGATTTAAAAAAAGCTAGGAGAGAACGGGACAACTTTTATAATGTGATCTATTCTTTTACTGCAATTTTATTGCAATATATTCACATACCATACAATCCATTAAAAGTATGCAATCACTGGCTCACTGTATCAACATATAGTTGTGTATTCATCACCACAGTCAATTTTAGAATATTTTCATTACTGCAAAAATAAAACTAAAAATAGAAAACAAATACATCCCAGACCCCTTATGCGGTCGCGTCTATTGCTTCGGGGGGGCGGCCGGTTGTTGAACCCTCGGCTCTCGGCGTTGCTCGGAGGGTACCGGCGGCGGGGGCTCTTTCCCGGAGGCGAGGGCGAGGCGGGGGACTTGGCCAGGTCCCCAGCGGTGGCGTGCAAGGTGTGGAGGGCGGCGAGAGGAAACAGGCGGGACGCTTTTTTGAGGAGGGTAAAGCCAAGAGCCTTTATTAGGGGAGAGTACAAGTTTATATAGGCTGGCATAGAGGGCGGGGGTTGTTTGAAAAAGGGGCGGGAGTTGCTCTGGCAACGGTGCATGCGCACTGGCGGTGGCGGGAGTTGCTCTGGCAACGGGGGTGGTGGGCAAGATAAGGGGGGCGGTTTTCTCTGGCAAGCTTCCTGGCGCCCAACATGGGGCAAGATATTTTGGGTGAGGAAATGGGGCCTGCATCCAGCTCCACTTTCTCAGGCCCGGGGGGCTGTGGAGGGCGCTACCGCCCGTGCCCACCACCCTCCCCAGGGGCGG
This sequence comes from Choloepus didactylus, assembly GCF_015220235.1. NCBI lineage: Eukaryota > Metazoa > Chordata > Mammalia > Pilosa > Megalonychidae > Choloepus > Choloepus didactylus. The sequence goes on from NC_051321.1 coordinate 47,147,334, forward strand.
ATCCGGTCCCCCGGCCCAGGCCCGCCAAGTCGGAGCACGTAATCAGTATCCCGCACCCTTACCTCCCCTTCCCTGCATGGTTGACCCCTGGTATTGGTGTGGTACATTTGTTAGTGTTGAGGAAAGAATATTAAGATATTACTGTTAACTGTAGTCCGTAGTTTGCAACAAGTACATTTTTCCCATATACCTCTCTATTATTAACTCCTTGTAATAGTGTCATAAATTTGTTCTAGTTCAAGAGCTTCTTTATATTTCTACTGTTAATAACAGTCACTGTCCACCACAAGATTCACTGTCATACATTCCCATGTTTTAACCTCTAGCTTTCCTTCTAGTGGCACACTTGGCTCTAAACTACCCCTTTCAACCACATTCAGATACAATTCAGCAGTATTAATTATACTCACAGCAACTTGCTTCCATCACCTCTATACATTTCCAAACATTTAAGTTCAACCTAGTTAAACTTTCTGCACATATTAAGGCAACTGCTCTGCATTCTCTAGCCTCATTCTATCTCCTGTTAACCTATGTTCTGTATTTTATGTCTTAAGAGTTAGTTCATATCAGTGAGATCATACCATATTTTGTCCTTTCATGTCTGACTTATTTTCACTTAATATCCTTGAGGTTTATCCATGTTATTGCATGCTTCAGGACTTCATTCCTCCTTACTGCTGAACAATATTCCTTCATATGTATATACCACATTTTGTTTATCCATTCATTGGTTGACGGACACTTGAGTTGTTTCCGTCTTTTGGCAACAATTTTTAAATTGTTAAATGTAAATTATTTAAACAGTTTTAAAAGTGCCAGTTTCGTTAATGAAAAGAGCAGCTGGCTGAAAGTCTAGAGACCTGTTTTGTTGTAGCTTTGTCATTGCCTGATTGTGATCCCGGGCTTTTAACTCGTTATACCTTAATTTCTCCTTCTGTAAAATGGGATAATAATACATGTGAAACAGGAATCTGGCTAAAATAATTAATATCTAAGATGTACAGTCTCTTTGAGTTGGATGAGAAAAGGTAAAAAGACACTGTGCGTGTACGGACACATTACTGGGCTTGGTGCATGGGCATCTCATTTTCCTGACGCACAAACTTGCCATTTGCCCTGCAGTGGTACCCAAGAAATGGTAAGTGAATTATAAATCTCCCAGGATTTTTATTTTTGTTCTGTTTTTCTGCAGCATTTATTATTACCCTTCCATTTGTTTTTCTAACTTCTGCTTGGAATTTTCTCTCCTAAAATACTGAAGTAAGCCCTGGGTTTTCATCATTGACCAGCAGGAGCAGTTGAGAATCCTGAGGTGGTGATGGGTGGAAAGTCCACCCAGGTTGGAAAACAATAGCAATAGCAGAACTCATAGTCCCTGGTCTCCAGGGGCTTTCAGTCCTACTTGGATAAATGGACTGATATTCACAAGATTTGAAATTAAAATCAGAGTGTGGTAACAATGCAGAGTGAAGGATTGGTGAGCATTGGGGAGATTAAGTCTGAAGATATGTGAAAAGGGGTAAAAGGACAAGCATTTAAGGGAAGTCAATCAGAAAATGACTCTCTGAAGGAGGAAGAGGTGAAGCTCTAAAGAACAGAATTGTGACTTCAGCCAGTTTTACAGGCATCAGTGAGTCTCACTGGGATTAACTGATGAGTAAGGCATAACTCTCCTTAAGAGTTTCCTCTTCTAGAAGGGATATGACCCTCTATTGGTAATGGTCATGTCAATCTCACTATTAAACATACTATAAAATAGAAACAAAGTTCTGAAATGATTTGGAGCATGGAGTTGTTCTGTCCAGTCAGGGGCTTCTGGAAGGCTTCACACAATCACAATATTTGAGATGGATGGATAGGATTACAGCAGACAGGATAGGGTAATAAAGGAGGTCTCTCCAGGGGAAGAGATATGCAGGCAAAGATGAGAACCTGGGTTTATGTTTAGGAAAGGGGTGGCTCCTTTTGCCCAGGGCAGGGGGCTTCATGTCCCTAAAAAGAGACAGCAGAGGTAGTTTGGGATTACTTGAGGGGACTGTCAATGCCACATTGCCTCATAGTCCAGGGAAGAGGAGGCTCATAGAAAGGGATTAAAGGGAGGAAATCAGATTTATGAAATTCTTAGAGTTAGCTTCAACAGAATATGGAAGTTGCTTTGGAGGGTGAGGCGGCTATAAAGAAATTAAAATGGAAGGGTGGGCTGGAGAGGACCTGGAGACTTGTTTATGCTGGTGGTTTCCCTGAGAGACGATGTTTGAACCGAGACCTGAATGACGGGCAGTTCGGGCAGAGGGAATGGCTGGCACAGACATCCTCCCTGGGGGGTGGGACTGCACATGACGTCTTCCAGAGCATAGAGGGCATCGCCCTGCAGCCAAAGTCTAGACAATGATGGGGAGACCCCTGGGAGTTGATGTTGGAAAGAAAGGCTGGCCAGGTCACCTAGGGCCTCTTGGCCTTGGTAAAGGATTTGGGTTTTATTTAAGGTACATTTGGTAACCATTGGAGGGTTTCTAATGACATACTCTGTTTTTAAAAAGGCAATTCTGAATGGTCTATGGAGAATGACTTTTAGGGAGGTCAGAGTGGAATCAGGGACAAGTGGGGGGAGTGGGATTCAGGTGAGATAGGATATTGAGAAATGTACGACATTTCAGAGTGACTAATAAAAAATATTGAGCGATGATAAGCCAATCTAACTGGTTGTAGACTGTGCAAATGATAGTGAGAAATGGACATGTTCAGTTTTGGTTATCTGTGATACTAGAAGGATTTTTTCCAGTATATTAATAACTAATAGTTAAATTATATTAATATATTAATAATATTCTACATTAATGTACTAATAAGTAAGTTATTTAAAATGTTTACTTTGTAAAATGCTGGGTCAATATGAAATTTGACATAAAACATTAACTTAGTGAAAAATTCAAGTTAAGTAAATTTTGAAACAAAAATTTGATAGATGTTAGCTTATTTAACAGATGTTAGTTTGACATCTTGATGACTTTTAGCCTTCCTATCAATGAACATGGAATGTCTTTCCACTTATTTAGGTCTTTGATTTCTTTTAGCAATGTCTTATAGTTTTCTATGTATAGGTCCTTTAAATCCGTGGATAAGTTTATTCCTAGACACTTGATTATTTTAGTTGCTATTGTGAATGGAATTTTTTTTCTTAATTACATCCTCAGCTCATTATTAGTGTATAGACTACAGATTTTTGCATGTTGATCTTGTTTTCTGCCACTTTGCTGAATTTGCTGATTAGCTCAAGTAACTTTGTCGTAATTTTCCCAGGATTTTCCAAATATGGGATCATGTCATCTGCAAATAATGAGAGTTTTACTTCTTCCTTTCCAATTTGGATGCCTTTTCTTTCTTTTTCTTACCTGGTTGTTCTAGCTAGAACTTCTAGCACAATGTTGAATAACATTGGTGACAGTGGGCATCCTTGCTTATACCCAATCTTAGATAAAAGGCTTTCAGTCTCTCACCGTTGTGTATGATGTTATTTGTGGATTTTTCATATATGTCCTTTATCATACTGAGGAAGTTTCCTTCAATCTCTACCATACTCCAGACCACTCTCTCCTGTCTTTTCTTTAATCTGGCATGACTCCCTTTATTTTATTTTTTTTTTAATAATTCAATTTTATTGAGATATATTCACATACCATGCAGTCATAAAAAGCTTACAATCAATTGTTCACATTACCACCAATGACTCCCTATAGTAGTTCTCATAGGGCAGGTCTCTTATTTTTTTTTTTTTTTTTTAATCATCATTTTATTGAGATATATTCACATACCACGCAGTCATACAAAACAAATTGTACTTTCGATTGTTTACAGTACCATTACATAGTTGTACATTCATCACCTAAATCAATCCCTGACACCTTCATTAGCACACACACAAAAATAACAAGAATAATAATTAGAGTGAAAAAGAGCAATTGAAGTAAAAAAGAACACTGGGTACCTTTGTCTGTTTGTTTGCTTCCCCTACTTTTCTACACATCCATCCATAAACTAGACAAAGTGGAGTTTGGTCCTTATGGCATTCCCAATCCCACTGTCACCCCTCATAAGCTACATTTTTATACAACTGTCTTCGAGATTCATGGGTTCTGGGTTGTAGTTTAATACTTTCAGGTATCCACCACCAGCTACCCCAATTCTTTAGAACCTAAAAAAGGTTGTCTAAAGTGTGCGTAAGAGTGCCCACCAGAGTGATCTCCCGGCTCGTTTTGGAATCTCTCTGCCACTGAAGCTTATTTCATTTCCTTTCACATCCCCCTTTTGGTCAAGAAGATGTTCTCCATCCCACGATGCCGGGTCTACATTCCTCCCCGGGAGTCATATTCCACGTTGCCAGGGAGATTCACTTCCCTGGGTGTCTGATCCCACGTAGGGGGGAGGGCAGTGATTTCACCTTTCAAGTTGGCTTAGCCAGAGAGAGAGGGCCACATCTGAGCAACAAAGAGGCATTCAGGAGGAGACTCTTAGGCACAAATACAGGGAGGCCTAGCCTCTCCTTTGCAGCAACCGTCTTCCCAAGGGTAAAACTTATGGTAGAGGGCTCAACCCATCAAACCACCAGTCCCCTATGTCTGTGGTCATGTTAGCAACCATGAAGGTGGGGTAGGCAAATACCCCTGCATTCTCCACAGGCTCCTCAAGGGGGCACTACATCTTTTTTTTTTTTTTTTTTCCTTGTTTGTCTTTTTTCTTTTCTTTTTTTTTTTTTAACTTTCCCTTCTTTTTTAAATCAACTGTATGAAAAAAAAAGTTAAAAAGAAAACAAACATACAATAAAAGAACATTTCAAAGAGACCATAACAAGGGAGTAAGAAAAAGACAACTAACCTAAGATAACTGCTTAACTTCCAACATGTTCCTACTTTACCCCAAGAAAGTTACATAATATAGCAACATTTCAGTGAACTTGTTCCTACTACATCCATCAGAAATTAACAGACCATAGTCATTTCTGGGCATCCCCAGAACGTTAAATAGCTTATCTGTTCTTCTTGGATTATTGTTCCCCCTTCCTTAATTGCTCTCTACTGCTAGTTCCCCTACATTCTACATTATAAACCATTTGTTTTACATTTTTCAAAGTTCACATTAGTGGTAGCATATAATATTTCTTTTTTTGTGCCTGGCTTATTTCGCTCAGCATTATGTCTTCAAGGTTCATCCATGTTGTCATATGTTTCACCAGATCGTTCCTTCTTACTGCCGCGTAGTATTCCATCGTGTGTATATACCACATTTTATTTATCCACTCATCTGTTGAAGGACATTTGGGTTGTTTCCATCTCTTGGCAATTGTGAATAATGCTGCTATGAACATTGGCGTGCAGATATCTGTTCGTGTCACTGCTTTCCGATCTTCCGGGTATATACCGAGAAGTGCAATCGCTGGATCGAATGGTAGCTCTATATCTAGTTTTCTAAGGAACTGCCAGACTGACTTCCAGAGTGGCTGAACCATTATACAGTCCCACCAACAATGAATAAGAGTTCCAATTTCTCCACATCCCCTCCAGCATTTGTAGTTTCCTGTTTGTTTAATGGCAGCCATTCTAACCGGTGTGAGATGGTATCTCATTGTGGTCTTAATTTGCATCTCTCTAATAGCTAGTGAAGCTGAACATTTTTTCATGTGTTTCTTGGCCATTTGTATTTCCTCTTCAGAGAACTGTCTTTTCATATCTTTTGCCCATTTTATAATTGGGCTGTCTGTACTATTGTCATTGAGTTGTAGGATTTCTTTGTATATGCAAGATATCAGTCTTTTGTCAGATACATGGTTTCCAAAAATTTTTTCCCATTGAGTTGGCTGCCTCTTTACCTTTTTGAGAAATTCCTTTGAGGTGCAGAAACTTCTAAGCTTGAGGAGTTCCCATTTATCTATTTTCTCTTTTGTTGCTTGTGCTTTGGGTGTAAAGTCTAGGAAGTGGCCTCCTAATACAAGGTCTTGAAGATGTTTTCCTACATTATCTTCTAGGAGTTTTATGGTACTTTCTTTTATATTGAGATCTTTGGTCCATTTTGAGTTAATTTTTGTGTAGGGGGTGAGGTAGGGGTCCTCTTTCATTCTTTTGGATATGGATATCCAACTCTCCCAGCCCCATTTGTTGAAAAGACCATTATGGCTCAGTTCGGTGACTTTGGGGGCCTTATCAAAGATCAGTCGGCCATAGATCTGAGGGTCTATCTCTGAATTCTCAATTCGATTCCATTGATCTATATGTCTATCTTTGTGCCAGTACCATGCTGTTTTGGCAACTGTGGCTTTATAATAAGCTTCAAAGTCAGGGAGTGTAAGTCCTCCCACTTCGTTTTTCTTTTTTAGAGTGTCTTTAGCAATTCGAGGCATCTTCCCTTTCCAAATAAATTTGATAACTAGCTTTTCCAAGTCTGCAAAGTAGGTTGTTGGAATTTTGATTGGGATTGCATTGAATCTGTAGATGAGTTTGGGTAGAATTGACATCTTAATGACATTTAGCCTTCCTATCCATGAACATGGAATATTTTTCCATCTTTTAAGGTCCCCTTCTATTTCTTTTAGTAGAGTTATGTAGTTTTCTTTGTATAGGTCTTTTACATCTTTGGTTAAGTTTATTCCTAGGTACTTGATTTTTTTAGTTGCTATTGAAAATGGTATCTTTTTCTTGAGTGTCTCTTCAGTTTGTTCATTTCTAGCATATAGAAACATTACTGACTTATGTGCATTAATCTTGTATCCTGCTACTTTGCTAAATTTGTTTATTAGCTCTAGTAGGTGTATTGTCGATTTCTCAGGGTTTTCTAGATATAAGATCATATCATCTGCAAACAATGACAGTTTTACTTCTTCTTTTCCAATTTGGATGCCTTTTATTTCTTTGTCTTGCCGGATTGCCCTGGCTAGCACTTCCAGCACAATGTTGAATAACAGTGGTGACAGCGGGCATCCTTGTCTTGTTCCTGATCTTAGAGGGAAGGCTTTCAGTCTCTCACCATTGAGTACTATGCTGGCTGTGGGTTTTTCATATATGCTCTTTATCATGTTGAGGAATTTTCCTTCAATTCCTACCTTTTGAAGTGTTTTTATCAAAAAGGGATGTTGGATTTTGTCAAATGCTTTTTCAGCATCTATTGAGATGATCAATTGATTTTTCCCTTTCGAGTTTTTAATGTGTTGTAATACATTGATTGTTTTTCTTATGTTGAACCATCCTTGCATGCCTGGAATGAACCCCACTTGGTCATGGTGTATGATTTTTTTAATGTGTCTTTGGATTCGATTTGCAAGTATTTTGTTGAGGATTTTTGCATCTATATTCATTAGGGAGATTGGCCGGTAGTTTTCCTTTTTTGTAGCATCTTTGCCTGGTTTTGGTATTAGATTGATGTTAGCTTCATAGAATGAGTTAGGTAGTGTTCCATTTTCTTCAATGTTTTGAAAGAGTTTGAGTAAGATTGGTGTCAGTTCTTTCTGGAAAGTTTGGTAGAATTCCCCTGTGAAGCCATCTGGCCCTGGGCATTTATTTGTGGGAAGATTTTTGATGACTGATTGGATCTCTTTGCTTGTGATGGGTTGGTTGAGGTCTTCTATTTCTTCTCTGGTCAGTCTAGGTTGTTCATATGTTTCCAGGAAATTGTCCATTTCTTCTACATTATCCAGTTTGTTGCCATACAGTTGTTCATAATATCCTCTTATAATTTTTTTAATTTCTTCAGGATCTGCAGTTATGTTACCTTTTTCATTCATTATTTTGTTTATATGGGTCTTCTCTCTTTTTGATTTTGTCAGTCTAGCTAGGGGCTTGTCAATCTTGTTGATCTTCTCAAAGAACCAACTTTTGGTGATATTTATCCTTTCTATTGTTTTTTTGTTCTCTATGTCATTTATTTCTGCTTTAATCCTTGTTATTTTTTTTCTTCTACTTGGTTTAGGATTGGTTTGCTGTTCATTTTCTAGCTTCTTCAGTTGATCCATTAGTTCTTTGATTTTGGCTCTTTCTTCCTTTTTAATATATGCGTTTAGTGCTATAAATTTCCCCCTTAGCACTGCTTTTGCTGCATCCCATAGGTTTTGGTATGTTGTGTTCTCATTTTCATTCGTCTCTATATATTTAGCAATTTCTCTTGCTATTTCTTCTTTAACCCACTGATTGTTTAGGAGTGTGTTGTTTAACCTCCAGGTATTTGTGAATTTTCTAAGTCTCTGATGGTTATTGACTTCTAATTGTATTCCATTGTGGTCAGAGAATGTGCTTTGAATAATTTCAATCTTTTTAAATTTATTGAGGCTTGTTTTATGTCCCAGCATATGATCTATTCTGGAGAAAGTTCCGTGAGCACTAGAAAAGTATGTGTATCCTGGTGATTTGGGATGTAATGTCCTGTAGATGTCTGTTAAATCTAATTCATTTATCATATTGTTTAGGTTTTCAATTTCCTTATTGGTCTTCTGTCTGGTTGATCTATCTATAGGAGAGAGTGATGTGTTGAAGTCTCCCACAATTATTGTGGAAACATCAATTGCTTCCTTTAGTTTTGCCAATGTTTCTCTCATGTATTTTGTGGCACCTTGATTGGGTGCATAGACATTTACGATTGTTATTTCTTCTTGCTGAATTGCCCCTTTTATTAGTATGTAGTGGCCTTCTTTGTCTCTCAAAACATCCCTGCATTTGAAGTCTATTTTATCTGAGATTAATATTGCTACACCTGCTTTCTTTTGGCTGTAGCTTGCATGAAATATTTTTTTCCATCCTTTCACTTTCAGTTTCTTTGTGTCCCTGTGTCTAAGATGAGTCTCTTGTATGCAACATATTGATGGTTCATTTTTTTTGATCCATTCTGCGAATCTATATCTTTTAATTGGGGAGTTTAATCCATTTACATTCAACGTTAAAACCGTGAAGGCATTTCTTGAATCGGCCATCTTATCCTTTGGATTATGTTTGCCATATTTTTCCCTCTCTCTATTAATATCCTTTATTGAACCCATACCGAATCTCTTTAGTACTGAACCTTTCTCCAGGTCTCTCTGTCCTGTCTTTGTTTCTCTGTCTGTAGGGCTCCTTTAGTATCTCCAGTAGGGCAGGTCTCTTGTTAGCAAATTCTCTCAGCATTTCTTTGTCTGTGAAAAATTTAAGCTCTCCCTCAAATTTGAAGGAGAGCTTTGCTGGATAAAGTATTCTTGGCTGGAAATTCCTCTCACTCAGAATTTTAAATATATCGTGCCACTGCCTTCTTGCCTCCATGGTGGCTGCTGAGTAGTCACTACTTAGTCTTATGCTGTTTCCTTTGTATGTGGTGAATTGCTTTTCTCTTGCTGCTTTCAGAACTTGCTCCTTCTCTTCTATGTTTGACAGTGTGATCAGTATATGTCTCGGAGTGGGTTTTTTTGGATTTATTCTCTTTGGAGTTCGCTGAGCATTTATGATTTGTGTATTTATGTTGTTTAGAAGATTTGGGAAGTTTTCCCCAACAATTTCTTTGAATACTCCTCCTAGACCTTTACCCTTTTCTTCCCCTTCTGGGACACCAATGAGTCTTATATTCGGACGTTTCATATTATCTATCATATCCCTGAGGTCCATTTCGATTTTTTCAATTTTTTTCCCCATTCTTTCTTTTATGCTTTCCTTTTCCATTCTGTCATCTTCCAGGTCACTGATTCGTTGTTCAACTTCCTCTAGTCTTGTACTATGAGTGTCCAGAATCTTTTTAATTTGGTCAACAGTTTCTTTAATTTCCATAAGATCATCCATTTTTTTATTTAGTCTTGCAATGTCTTCTTTATGCTCTTCTAGGGTCTTCTTGATTTCCTTCATATCCCGTACTAGGGTCTCATTGTTCATCTTTAGTTCTTTGAGTAGCTGCTCTAGGTGGTGTGTCTCTTCTGGTCTTTTGATTTGGGTGCTTGGGCTTGGGTTATCCATATCGTCTGGTTTTTTCATATGCTTTATAATTTTCTGTTGTTTTTGGCCTCGTGGCATTTGCTGAACTTGATAGGGTTCTTTTAGGGTTTGTAGACCAGTTGAAGTCCTTATCTCTAATTTCTCAGATCTACAGCTTCGTGGAGTACACTTTCTCTAACTAACCAGCAGGTGGTGTCCACGAGCCACCTGTTCTCCACAAGCCAGATCTCCCCTGCTTAGCCTTTTTGGTGAGTGGGGGAGTGAGTCTTGTGGGGCCCAATTGGTGTACCAAGCTTGCGTGTGTAGTTGGTGTTGCCTGCCCTGTATGTGGGGCGTGTTTCTGGGCAGTCGGGGAGGGGGGGTGGCCCTAACAATCAAATCTCCCTGATGATCCTAGAGTTTTAAAGCTGCTGCAATAGTCTAATCCTTCAGTTCAGTCCTGCCACAGTTTGTCTCTGCCACTGACCCACAAGTCTTTGGTATTGGCGTATGGCTCCTGAGACTTGCAAGTGGGCCCCTCTTCCAGGCTGTGCACCCCGGGTCCTCTGTTGAGGGATGACTGTGCTATGTCACAGGTGAGTGCCGTCCCCCCAGGGCAGTTCTGGGCTGCTGGGCTGTGTAGGGAGGCTCCCAGTCTGCTCAAATGATGGCTGGATGGGGCTCTGTTAATTCACACTGCTCCCCCTTCCAAGCTCTGGGACATTCAGCTGAGGTTGCAGGGAAGGCTAATGTCCACGCCCAGTTTTGTGGTGTGTGCCTGTTATTTGAAGCACTTCCGTCACACTGGGTTGTCTGGGGCAGCTCTGGGCTATGGGGCTGGCGATGGGCAGGAGTGTTTCCTGTCCACCAGGATGGTGGCTGTGAGCGGACACCCCCCTTTTCTTGGGAAGTTGTGTTGTTTAGTGAATTTTCTCAGCCACTGGAATATTGCCTTTTGTCTCAGAGCTCTCTTAGTTCTGCTCTTGACTTGACGTGCCCAAATTTCAATTCTTTGAAGCTTTCTGTATTGAGCTTCTTAGAGTAATTGTTTTAGAAAAAGCAAAAAGGATTTAAAAAAAAAAAAAAAAACGGCCCTCCTCAGAGATCTAATGGGTTATTGAAATGCTAATAGACAAAGCAACCAGGGCCATTAAGGAAAGGTGCAGAGGGCAGAGAGATCAGCTTTGCTTCGGGATTTGCATATGCGCCTCAAGGCCTGATCTCCGCCCTTCCCCTTTCTGTGTTCACCAGAACTCGAAAAATCCTCTGCTTTTATTTTGGAGTTTTTCGTGTTGTTTTTTTTCTATGCCTGTCTCCTCTCTGCTGGGCTGGCTGCTCTCAGAGTCTCTGGTGTCTGGTCTCAGTCTATCTATGGTTGGAGTTTGAATCAGTAGAATGAGTTTCCGATAAGTGCAGCCACTGCAATTCTCCCTTCTCCTTCCCGGAGCTGACAGCCCCTCCTCCCCCGGGACTGAGCCTGGCAGGGAGGGGCACGGGTCCCCTGGCCGCAAAAACTTACAGATTTCGCTGATCTCAGCAGTTCCACGTTTTCATGAGTGTTGTATGAAGTATGCCCAAAGACAGATTGCTCTGTGGTGTCCAGTCCACGCAGTTCCTGGCTTTTTACCTACTTTCCTGGAGGAGTAACTAAAACATACAGCTCACCAGTCTGCCATCTTGCCCCGCCCTCTGGTCAATTCATATTTTCCAGGTCTCTTATTAATGAACTCTCAGCTTCTGTTTATCTGTGAATATTTGAAAATCTCCCTCAGTTTTGAAGGACAGCTTTGCTGGATAGAGAATTCTTGGGTGGCAATTTTTCTCTTAGTATCTCAAATATATCATAACACTGCCTTCTTGCCTCCATGGTGTCTGATGAGAAATCAACACAGTCTTATTTGGCTTCCCTTGTATGTGGTGAATTGCTTTTGTCTCGCTGCTTTCAGAATTTTCTCCTTCTCATCAGCACTTGACAGTCTGTATGTGTCTTGAGATGATCTGTTTGGATTTACTCTTTTCGAACTACGTTGGGCTTCTTGGATTTGCATATTTATGTCTCTTATGAGGGTTGGGAAATTTTCAGCATTTATTTCTTTGAATATTCTTCCTGGCCCTTTTTTCCTTCTCTTTCTGGGACATCATGGTGTGCATATTTGTGTGCTTTATGTTATCAGTCGTTTTCCCAGAGACTCTGTTCAAATTTTTTTGTATTTTTCTTCGTGTCTTCTCTTGTTTGAATTCGGTTGCTTTGTCTTTTAGCTCACTGATCCTTTCTTTTGCCTCTTCAAGTTTGCTGTTGTATGTCTCTGGTATATTTTTAAATTTCATCTGCAGTGTCTACATTTCCATAATGTCTTTTATTTCTCTGTGCATTCTTTCAAATTCTTCTTTATGCTCTTCTAATGTCTTCTTAATATCCTTCATCTCTTTATGCATATTTTCCTTCAGTTCTTTGAGTTGATTCAGGAGATTTGTTTGACCATCTTTAATTAGTTGTTGTAGATTCTGTGTCTTATCCAACATTTTGGTTTGTTCCTTTGACTGTGTTATTTCTTCTTGTGTTTTAGTGTGCCTTGTGATTTTTTGCTGATATCGGGTCATCTGATTATCTTAACAGATCTCTTCTGAAGGCCATTTTCTTTCTCTTGTCTAGGATTAGTTGTTGCCTGGATTTGTAATAGGGTACTGCGTTGACAGTTTGGTTGTCAATATTTCTCAGCCCAAACTAAGCCAGTTACCTATCCATGGAGTGTAGTCCAGCCCCAGTGGGGCCTGGAACAGGGTCTGTAGAGGCTCTGAAAAGCTCTGCTGTCTTACCCTGCACTTTCCGGCCTTTCCAGCAGATGGTTACTTATTTGTCCTTAAAAGCTGTTTACCTCCTGGAACCCTACAGCATCTGACCTGTCGCAGCTAAAACTGCGGGTTCCTGTGCTCTCACTTTGCAGCCAAAATCTGGATCAGTGTGGGGCTGTGTCCCCCTCTGTGCTTGGGGTGGAGGACTCCCACAGCCACCCCAGTCTGCAGCTGTCCTCCAGGGAAGGGTTGGGTTACCCACTGCTGATTCCTCAAGGGTGAGGGTTGGGCACCAAGACCCACATCTAGAATTTCAGTCTTTGTCCACATTTTCTCAGACTCTTTGTCCTTCACTGACCTGAGCCTTGAAATGTCCTCCCCTGCCCCCAGATCCCCAAACAATTGACTCATACAGCTTCTGCCAGGCAACTTGCTGCTTTGGGAGGAAGATTCTGCAGTTCCCTCCCTAATCCTCCGTTTAGAAGTGCTTCCTTGCTGCCCTTTTGTATTCTGCCCTTCCCAGCATCGTGAATCCTGTTGTGGTTCACTGTGGGCTTGGATCTCTGTGTTTGGATGTAGGTGGGAGTTGTCTCACTGCTGTGAGAGATTTTATAGTCTGTGTCCCCAGCGGGAGGTGGGAGGGATCCCAGCTGCTGCCTCTGGGCATTTCCCAAGCTGCATGAGACTGACCGGTCCAGGACAGAAGTTTCCTACCTTATATTTTTCTCTTTCTTTGATTGAGCATTCATGGGTTCCTTTTCCAGTCGTTACCTTCCTCCAGAGTTCTGAACAAGTGAGATTTGTCCTTTTTATTGCTGAATCTCTGGGGAGAGGTTTGCAATAGCTGCTAATGTCACCATGTTGATGATGTCACCCCTCCATTTATTTCTAACCCTTTTTTCTGATTCATAAGAAAGAGGTACCCTTTTCCTTTGCCAATGAGGAAGTTAATTTCTGGGGAAATGAAGTGAAGTGGTCACGGTCACATAGTCATGTTGTTAAAGGTATTGCTAGCATCTAAATAAAGATGTAGCTCAATAGCATATTGTCCGTATTTCACATACTGAAATAACTGAATCACACGTTGGCCTTGATGATCACATTCCAGAGATTTGGGGCCTCCCTGACTCTGTTACAGTCACGTGTACTCTCCTGCTGTATTGTTTATTGCCTCTTATAGTTTGAATTGTTGATTAATTCCACTCTTGTGTTTCAGAGCCTATTTGTTTCTAAAAGTCAATGGAAGTCCTAAAGAGCTAGAAGATCAATTCTGAACACTAAAAAAGTTGTATATATCTTCCTGCTGTAGATTAATTTGGGGTGACAAAAGAACTTTCATTTTTTTCTTTCATCATTTTTCCTTTCAAATTTTAGACCAATGTACCAAATACCAAAAAACATCTTAGCACTGCTGTTTTAAGGCTAATTTTGACTTTGTATAATCAGATTCTGAGCATTTTCAACTTTTTAAGTAGAGGTTATTAAAAAGTTTAATAAATCTACCTGTTCTATGCATACTGTGCTATTCTAGCAAGTCTTAATAATTTTCTATAAAATATTGGCATATTTATTCATATTTCCTTATCATATTTATTAAGTACATTTTTTTCTTTTTTTGTCAAACAGTTAATGAGTCTGTTACTCAAAAACTTGAGAGAAGAATAGATAACCATGACAAATACAAGTCTCTGTGAGATAATGGTGCTTAAAAATGTGAACAGATGAGAAACAGGCTTCTTTCAAACATGAAGGGAGAGGGGTATCCCATGTGAGAAGAGCACTATTCTGATTTTGAGAATTGTAACATGCATCCTATTCTTGACATCACTTGTTCTCTAGTGACATTTCTTTTATGTTTTTTTTCCTAGCTTTGTTACATTTTTAATTACTTTTAATCTTTTATATTTTAAACATCTTGAACTTTTAAACCTTTAATAAATAAGAACTCTGAATATGTAAAATGCTTTGGTTGAATAATTCCCAGAAGTACATACACAATTTTTCCAAACACTTTTATACCCTGCTTTTTTAAGTTTGTGGTAGGAGATCCTTGTTTAACATCATACATTGAAGATATTCTAAGTTTAATTTTGAAACGAGTAAGTAAATTCCAAAGATCAGAAAATTCTTCAAAGCAGCTACTTCCAGCTTGTCACCTTGTTAACATTGACAAATTCACATTGGAAAGTCATTTGAATTTTTTGCTTCAAGTCACATAGTTGACAGGACTGAATCTTCTGTTTGTTACTTTAATAATATTTTTATAAATGATTTGTCTTTTCTCGTCCTTTATCATTTCTTCCTACACCTCATACTGAGATAATTCTGATACCCATTCATTGCTACTCACATGTGACTGAAGTTTGAGATACGGAAATATAGTTATTGGAATGTGTGTGTGTGGACATACCACACGTGTATGTATGTATCTTTTGGGTACCATTATACAATCAGGCAAAGCAATGTTAAGTTAGTAATTGTTACCATAATTGAGTGGTAACAGTCATTTTATTTGTTTTATTTTCCTCTAAAAAGTTTAACAGATCTAGACTTGACAGTTTCCTGTCCTAAATATTTCTTAAATAGTTCAAATGAATTTGCAAATGATTTTGGTTTTTGTTTGAGCAGGATGGATAGGGAGGACCTTTTCTTTTTAAGAACAATAACCATTATATCTTACAATGTAAATTTGACTTTGGTGTTTCTTTTGAATATTTTGGTAAAGGCATAGATTTGTATTCTCTAAGATTGTTCCTCTTTATCTTTAATTATATTGTGCTCTTCGTTATACTTGCACCTTAGAGGCATATACGTTCCCATATCCGCTTTATGCTAAATAAATTCTTATCTTTGGAGGTGACATACACAGCTTCACTAAGAGAAAACAAGCAAACACAATCTCTGTAGAAAGCAATTCTGGCCCAAAATCTGAAATATAGATGAGACAGACACCTAGACTTTACCCAGATAACCTAAGTAACTTCCATGGACTGTGCAGCTGTGAGTGAGGTACTAACATAGTTGTATAGGGTATTTAATTAATTTTTAATTACACTAATGATATATCATTACATTCCTCTTGTTAAAACAAAAAAGACAAGTAAAACTAATTCTCCTCTGGCTACCACACTTAAGTAAGAATGCCCATCGTGCTTTAAAATAGAAATACACTGTATAATTATAGAGTGATTGAATGTTAACTATTCTAAGAGGAAAACCTGCCTGTTATTTCTAAATTTTCCTTGTTTATTTAACTGACATGGCCCCAGGCCAAGGAAAACTTAAACTTCCTAAGTTTGAGGAAGAGGAGCTCCATAGGACCATGCTTCTGGCCTGTGGCAAAGAAGTGGTAGAGTGGTAAGAGAGGGAGAGTTCTAAGCCAAAGATACACTTAATTGTACTTTGATTAGGTTAAATTGTACAAACAGACGTGGAACTGATATTAGGAGAAATTATCAGACTTAATATACATGTTTGCCTGTATGTTTCAATTTCAATAGAACCACTAATAAGCTTGAAATGAAAAAGATTTGTATTTCTAATTTTTGTTTGTTACTCATCCACTCAATAGCTACCATCTGTGGTTATTATATGGCAAGGATTTTCCATGTATTATTTCTAATCTTCTTTTCCCTATTTAACAAATAAGAAAACTGAGGCTGAGACAGGTCAATAGCCCATCCCGAGGCCACGAGCTTAGTGAGCACTGGAGGCTGTGGAGAGATGGAGGGTTGCATGCTGTCTCTCAGAGAGGCTGTACTCTTTATATTATACTGCCTCAGAGATCAGCTAAGAGAATCTGTTTTGGATTTTTTCTAGATGTGTGAATAAATTTGTTTAATTTCTCTGACTCATTAAATGGCAGAAAAGTTTAGAATTCTCATGCAGATATCATGAACAATTCTCCTTTTTGGACAGAAAAGAAGTATAGGACTTCCATTTTTTTCCTTCTAAATGTTCACTAGTCAGAGTGGGCCCCATTTGTACCTCAGTTGAATAGTCAGCCCATGTTTAAGGCCTCAAGAAGCCTAACTGAGAATATAGAGCATTTTAAACTCTTTGGGCCAGCTAATATATTTTAAAAATTGTTTTCGAAATCTTCATTGTAATCTACTATTAGCCATAGTTATTCTTGTTTCAAACTCTAATATTTTTTTTAATTTGTTTTGTTGGGTCGCTGAAAACTTAAATAAAATGAACCTGCAGAATTTCTTGACTGAGAATCTGCCCTGTTTTTCCCTTTTTCTAGGTCTATTATTAGCAGAAGATTTTTCTGCCTAGTTGGCACGCTGTACCTGTATCGGTGTATCACAATGTATGTAACTACACTCCCAGTACCCAGTATGCATTTCAACTGTTCTCCGAAGGTAAACCATTCCTCACTGTAATTCCCTTTTTGTTTGTTTCTTGTCATGCCCAGGGGTCCTTTGACTAAGACCAAAGGTGAAAATTTCTTTAGATTGTTGTCGGTCCTTCTACCTTTATCAAAGAATGTTACCAAGCAATATGGCCAGGCGGTCCCACCTGGCTCAGAATTTCCAAGCCCTGCCAATTCTTCCCAACTGGGGAAATAAATGATCTAATGTGTTGGAAGCAGTTAAGCTTAGTGTGTGGGTGTAGCTCTTTGGTTTTCTGCCAGACTTTTAAAATATCACTTGCTCCCTTGACACAGATCCAGAAGCCTTTAGATGCATTTTCCCTGTTTTAGATGGAAAGCTCAGTTTCAAATTATGTTTTTTCTTTTTCCTTTCTTTCTATTAATCCCTGTAGTGGAAATTCCTAACAGTAGAGCAAGAGACACCATTCTTAGTCCCTTGCAATCACGCACCCACCCAAATAAGTTCAGTAGTCTCTAGAGGTTTTGCCATATTAATATTCTCTGGTAGTGTAGAAGCCATTCTTAAAAATAAACTTAATTTTTCCCTTAATATCTCGACCTTCCCATCAGATTCAGAAAACCCTCCCTACCCTCTAACTTTACCTTGGAAGAGTTTTAACTAGGGAGATCATCAGAACTTTGTGAAGTAATTAGAATGTTTAGTTTTAAAGATATTTACCTATATTCAAACTCTTTAATTCAATAAGAATTAGAAGAGGTCAGTTTCTTGCCTTGATCTAGGTGGGAGAAACTATGGAATAACATTACATGTTTGGAATCATTTCATTGAAGTAATTATCAAGGCTCAATCCTTATGTACATCCCCCACTGTGAAAACACCTAATATGCTGTTGGGTAGATGTCCATTACAGCCTGTGCATCGTACTTGTGCTGGTGAAACACCCCATATGTCTTTATCATTTGAGATTTTGGATCCCTTTAGATTGCTTGCTTACTGTAGTTCCCCTTCTTTCCTAGACTTATGCATCTGTATACAGAGGTAGCTCATTTCTTACTTGACATTTTCAGTTTTTGCTGCAAACCATTCCCTTAACTCTACAAAAACTGTCATGAAGAGTGAATGTTTCCAACGTTCCACTCCTCTCTATATCAACAGTACTGCCTCCCTGCACCTTACGTATTGCTCTTTCTTTAGCATTTCCAAAGAAGCCAGGCTCACATCTTCTTTATCCTCTATAAGCAATTCTGAAGCATAATATTATATTAACCTGAAACTCCTGGGTCATGGGAAACATCTTGTTATTGGTGAGGATCCAGTGCGATGTGGTTCTATTCCTGGAAGGCTGGCTTGGCAGGCAGCTGCCCTACTGTATGGTAATTTACTCTCCCCTAAGAGGAAGACCTTTTGTTCACACTCTCAGTAGTAGGCTGACAGTCTAAGACATTCACCCACTTTTAGTTCAACTTCTTAAAAGTGTCTGTGACCTGGGGAATGCCATGACGGTTTACCTAAATTTACTTATATGTGTGTTCTTGTCAAGCGCAAATTGAAGATGCATCCAACATTGAGGAGCTGTAGTATGTAGCCTCTCTCCCTGCTCTGGTTCTAGCCTGTTGCCTCTTGAGGACCTCTGCAGCCCCACCCAGTTCCAAGCAAGCCCAAGCTTGGTGAGCCCTAGGTACTTAGAGTCAGCTTGAGTCATCAGCATCTCTAACCAGAGATACTGTGGCTAAGAACAGCTGGTGTGTTTTCTTGGTAAAGGCGGTGATAACTGCAGAAACTGTGCACAAAAACCAAACTCAAATGTATCACTCATTTACTGTGTTGCCAAAAATGCCCACTAGGTCCATCATTCTGTGATGGTCTTCTGGAAATTGGAATCTTTAGAAAATAAGGTATTATAGGGTAGATGGAGGACTGTGGGGTGATGGTGATAAAGCGTTAGTACAAGAATTTGAATTATTAGTTAAAACTCATTAAATCTAATTTCTTTTTTTTGTAAAACCATGGTTCTGGGAGGAAATAATTCAAAATAATTTTTTTTTTTTATTCTGAAAAACCTCAAACATGTCCCAAAATAGAGAAGGTAGCATAAGAAACCATGTATCCATCACCAGATTTCAGTAATTATCAAGATTTGCTACATTTGCTTCATCTATCCTGTTTTCTTTTCTTTTTTTTTTTTTTTTTTTATTTTGAATTTTTTTAAAAACAAATCCCAGCTATTGTCTGGGATTTTGCTACATGCGTCTAAAAATGATGGACACTTTATTGCATAACCATAATGCTATTAGCATGTCCAACACAATTAACAGTAATCTTTCGATATGAGCAATTACCAGTCCATGGAATTTCCTGATTCTCTTTAAAATGCCTTTTAACAGTTGGTTTGTTTAAATTAGAATCCAGATGAGATTTTTACGTAATATTGGGTATTCTGTCTATTAAGTTTCTCAGTCTAGAGCAGTCCCTGCTCCCTTTGTTATTTCCACTGCCAGTGACTTGAAAAATTCACATCAGTTATCCTGTAAAATATCCCACTTTCTGGAGTTGTCTGTTTGCTTCTTTGTGGCATCAATTAATTTTTTCCTCTTTCCTCCAAATTGCATAAATAGAAAGTTGGCTTTAGAGACTTGAGTAAAATTAGCTTCACTTTCTTTTTTACACTTCACAAGCAGAACAGAAAATTTTCTGATGTTAGAGAGAAGAGTCAGAAAAGGGTCTTGAAGACTTGGTGCTGCCCTTGGGAAGCAGATCAAACTTAAGGAAGTCGGTCATCATTCAAGGGCCGACCGCAGCACTAGGGAGCACTGTCAGATGGGAGAAAAGGGCGGCACTACGGAGAGGCCGGGTACACCAGCTTTGCCTACTTTAGTTGTACACAAGCGTAAGTTAATCATAAGTCTTGGCTTAGAATTGAAAGGAACCTTATGAAGTCACCCAATCCAGAGTTCTTTTTGCTCTCTGAACATCACCACCACCATGACTTCACCAGCATCTCCTTGAACTATTGCAGAGAGAGAGAACATATTACCCAGGTAAAAATGCAAACCTGTCCAGTAGTAGAGACAACTTGGAGGTCAGATTAAAACAGTCTTGAGCAAACACTTAACTATTTGTGTGACAGTTGCACTGAGCAGATCACTTAACTTTTTGGAGCCCCAATTCTTTTATTGGCAAAATAAAGCTAGTAACACTTTTTCTACCCATCTGAAGGAGTTTTAGGAGTGCAAAGAGGCAGTATATATTGGGCTCTGTCAATGTAAAGTACCATACAGAAATAAGAAGAGAATTTGGTATCATCGTCGTGCTTCAGCCCCTAGACTCATTCATCTAGTGAGTCCATTTATTCATCCATTTATTCAACAAATATGCATTAAGCCCCTACTGTGTATTAGTGTGGAGTGCATAAGGGATGAGCAAGGTTGCTATAGTCCCTGCCTTTATGGAAATCACCTTAAAATCACCTAGCCCATACTTTTATCTAATGTAATAAATGTGTAAAATGCTTTAACAGGGGCCTCAGGCTAAGCCAGTTACCCGAGGAATGGAAAGGAGGAGAAAGATTTAAGCAGTATTTAAGAGGCCGAAACAATACAACTTGGTAATAGATTTAAGATAAGGCATGAGGATTGAAGGGAGGGATTTCAAAGACAACTGGGTCCTACCACTGAGATAACTACAAGGTAGGGAGGAAAAGGGAATTAATGACTTTGGATTAAACACACGGGTTTTTGAGGTCCCTGTGGGGTATCTATGGTGGTGTCCATGGCAGTTAGCAATATAGGTCTGAAGTTACGGGAAATCAGAACTAGGAAATAAGTACTTGTGCTTCATCATCAAATTTGAGATTGTAGTTAAAGCCATGGGTATGGATAAAAAGACCCAGAGACAGGACATTTAAGTACAGTACATCCAGAATTGGATATTCCCTAATTTCAGACTCCATATAACACTTTTGCCTGTCATTTGGTAGATGCTGTTCAGTTACTCAGTCATCACTAACTGTAAGCAAGAGAGTTGAGCTTTAGAGTATGACTATCCGTTTAACACAGTGACATGATGAACTTGGCTCCACCATCACGTTAAACTCCATAATCAGTATATTTGCTGCATCCCTTAATGCCAGTGCTCACAATGCTTGACTTTTAAGAAGAATGTTCCAGTAAGTATGCAACAGTAATTACGAAAATTGGTCCTATTTTTGATTCCTTTGAGGGTAGTGTACACTTTACAGTACATAACAGCTTGGAGAAATAGTCATATGTGAAATGATGAGGTGGGGAAGAAAAGTAGGCCCCCCATCACATGCTGCTGCTCAACAGTGACGAGCCACTAGGAAATGTGGAAAGGGAAATAGTGTGTTCAGGTCCTAGATTAGGAATTTCTGGAGTAGTGTATGTCCTGTATCCCAGGATATATGTGTGCAGGGTTTACACTGGAGGCTGCCACATTTTTGGTATCTTGATTAGTCCCTGTTAATCTCATCACAGTTTTTCCCCAAAAGCAGGTGTTCAAACAACTTTGTATCATCTTGTTACAACTTCTTATAATTCTGTTAAAAACATTAAAATGCCAAAACATTTAAGAGTTATTTGTTGCTCTAAATTTCTTATAAGAAAGTTTTTTCTAACTGGCTCAGGGAACTCCTTAAAAAAAAAAAAAAAACAGTCCCTGTCATAGGTACACAGGTGCCTGGCACTAATGGAACAGAAGTAGCTTATACTGTTTTCAACTCTCATTTTAATAATAAGATGAGTTACTCTAATAGTGACTAAAGCATTAAAGTGAGACGCATGTTTGGTTCTAACTGTGTTGTGGTCCCCATGGTTACCTTAGAATTGAAAACCTTGGAAGAAATTAAGATACAGCAGAGGCATTTAGCTGACTAATGCATTAATCTGATGGGATTTTAAGTGAAATGGTTCTCTTGAATTTGAAAAACATGAATTTTTATCCCCTACCTCCCCCACCTCCACCCCAGCACATGTGAGTACCACCTTCTGTTGGACAAGGGTTATGTTTGGGTCGCATTTGAGGTTGATTGCTCAATGGGAACATTAAAGTACAACTGCAACCACAGAACTGTCTTCCTTTTCTCCTCTGCCATTGTCAGCTTTAATGCAGTGCAGGGATTGGAAAGATCAAAGCACCTCCTTTAATTCAATGCTGAACTATGATGTAATATTACAATCAGCCTGAGGAGCCCCCTTTTCTGGGAGGATCTCATTTTTACTTGACAAAAGATTCATTGCTCTTTAGGGTCTTATAACGTTTAGTTCTTTCTTAACTTCTCAGGTGGCACCTACAGCTTTTCCAAGCTGCCTTCCATGCTGACAAGTTTTGATATCATTTCCAGTAAACTTTCCCATCTCAAGTCCCTTCTGCACTCCCCTTTTTCTCTCTCCACTGTTCTCTTCTTTCTTCAGAAGTAAAAATAGATAGCAACACACTAAATCATTTCTCTCTCTCTCTTTAAAGGGACATTTTTTTTTTCCATTTTAAAGAAACTTCATATTCGTTACAGATACATTGAAAAATTACAAAACAAAATTTTTAAAGTCATTTACAGCCCTGTCTACTGTTACTGTGTCAGTATATTTATTAGTCCATTATTTTTGGATATTTTTCTTACATAATTCTGATCACTTCTCCTTATATTTAACTTTGGATATATGCATTTTTACATGATTTATAAATCCAAAACTTTCTAAATGGTTTTCTTACTGAAGGGAAGACTCACACTCCTAGATAGTGAGGTAAGCAGATTGTAGATATGACTTCTTTTGATAGACAAGCAGGCTGCTTGTTTCCTGAACAAACATTTCTAAAGAACCTGCCTTGTGCAGGAATAGTGGTAAATTTTGAGGATACAAGAACAATAACATACAAGCTAAGTTCCCCTTCTCTCACAAATGGTCAGCCCGAAGTTGTGACAGACATGCATCTCAACAGATTACTCTCCGTCTTGTCCAGAACTCCCTGTATTAGACATGTGGCGCTCCGTTGCCATGGAAGCACCAAAGAAGGTGGCACACTCTGTTGGGGGTGTCAGCTACACCAAGGAGGTGCTGACTGAGCAAAGTCTCAAAAGGATGAATAGGAGTTTGCCAGGTGGAAATGGAAAGAGAAAGACTTTGTGGAGAAAATGGGGTGTGAAAGGGCATCTGGTGGAATAAGGTAAAGTCAGATGTGCCTGGGGCATGTGATCCCATGGGCCAAGTGGGCAGAGATAAAGCCAGCAATTCAGGCTGTGGGCAGATGTTAAAGGGTTTTGTCACCCTCTAAGAACTATGGACTTCGTCTATGGAACATAGAAAGCTAGGAGAGGTTTTAACAGGGAGTATAATGTGATCACGTGTCGTTTAGAAAGATATCTCTCCAGCGAGACAGAAAGTAGAGTATTTAGGGGAGAGGGAAGTAAATGTATGGTAGCACCAACTTATGTGCACCTGTTTGTGCCGGACACTATTTGAAATGTGTCATTTTATTTAATCCTCACAGCAGCGAGTAGGAGGAAATTGTGATTGGTTCAGAGGTAAGTGACCTCTGCCCCATATCTTACAGGTAGTAAGTGGCAGAGGCAAGAGGTTTGGTCAAGTCTCTGTTCTATCAGGATTCTTTTGCATGGTCATCTGAGTTACAGATGAGGAAAGCCTAAACTAGGGCAGAGAGGGTTGTGTTTGTGAGACATTGGGAGGATAATGAAGATTTTCTAATGTCAATGGCCGTCTAGTATGAAGAAGACACCAGGATTAGAGAGCATTCACCAAGGAATTCCAAAGAGCCTCAGCCGTAGCACTGCATAAGCATACATGAAGCATTGACATTTAGCTTTTGTATATTGCTTTTGTTACATTTCATAGAAGTATATTATAATGTTAACTATAGACTCTGATTTGCATTGCTTGTATTTTTCCATACACTGTCCCATTCTCAACACCTTGTAATGTTGGCATTCATTTGTTCTCCTTCATGTAAAAATATTCTTATATTTGTACCTTTAATCACCATCATTGCCCACTCTAGGATTTGCTAAGTTATACAGTCCCGGTCTTTATCTTCTGTCTTTCCTTCTGGGGTCATACATGCGCCTAGCCTTCCTCTTTCAACCATACTCACAGTCAGCTTTGTTCAGTGTACTTACAATATTGTGCTACTCTCTACCATTTTGTTTTTTGAATTTTTTATGTCATATCTTATTTTTTTTCTCTCTCTCTCTTTTTGCTCTTACTGATAGCCTTCATTTCTATAGCAAACCTCTATCTCCTGTCTTTTCCTATCTGCTTATAGTGCTCCCTTTAGTATTTCCTGTAGAGCAGGTCTCTTGTTCACAAAACTCTATCAGTGTGTTTATCTGAAAATATTTTCAACACTCTTTCTCATTTTTGAAGGACAGTTTTGAGACACAGAATTCTTGATTTCTTGATTGGCAGTTTTTCTCTTTCAGTATCTTAAATATATCATACCACTGCCTTCTTGCCTCCATGGTTTCTGCTGAGAGATCTGCACTTAGTCTCTTTTCAAGCTTTCCTTGTATCACTTTCCTCTTGCTGCTTTCAGAGTTCTCTCTTTGTCTTTGACATTTTACAATCTGATTATTAAAATAGTGTCTTGGAGTAGGTCTGTTCAGATCTATTCAGTATGGGATACGCTGTGCTTCTTGGGTCTGTAATTTTATGTCTTTCTTAAGAGTTGGAAAATTTTCAGTGATTATTTCCTCCATTCTTTCTGCCCCTTTTCCCTTCTCCTTCTGAAACACCCATGACACGTATATTCATGCACTTCATGTTGTCATATTCAATTCCCTGAGACCCTGCTCATATTTTTCCATTCTTTTCACTATCTGTTCTTTTGTGTGTAGAATTTCAGATGTCCTTTTCTCTAGTTCACTAATCCTTTCTTCTGCCTCGTCAAATCTGCTGTTGTAAGTCTCCATTGTGTTTTTCATCTCTTCTGTTGTGCCTTTCATTCTCATAAGTACTGCCATTTGTTTTTTTTCAAACTTTCGAGTTCTTATGTTCACCCAATGTCTTCTTTATATCCTTCATCTCTTTTGGTATCTTCCCCCTGCTCATTGATTTGATTTTTGAATTGACTTAGCATCTTTGTATGAAGATCTTTAATTAGTTTTTTGAACTCCTGTGTCTCATTTGTAGTGTTAGTTTGTTCCTTTGACTGGGCCATATCTTTGTGTTTCCTGGTACAATGCATAAGTTTTGTTGGTGTCTAGGCATTTGGTTTCTTTGATTAGTTTATTCTAGTGGTCATTTTCACTCTTTTACCTAGGGTTTTCTTGTTGGTTGGCTTTGTTCTCTATCTGTTCTCTGGCGATCAGTTCAACTTATTCTAGACGTCTAGCATAACTACAGATTTTTTCAGGTCTTGTTATTCTGGTTCTTGCCCTCCCCATATGGAACATTTTTGTTTGTTTGTTTTTTGAGGAGTGTCTACCCAGATATGATTGATCCCAATCAGATTTCCCAGACCAGACAGGCCCACATTTCAGGAGAAGAGTGTAATCAGTGTCAGGTTTCCCTGAGGATAAGGCCTTGCAGGATGCCAGTGTTTCCTGTGATGCCTCTCGATTCTGTGCTTTTCCTGTCCTGCCCTGCAGATGGTGCTTGTCAGCCTGCAGCTTCCCACTGGCATAAAGAGGTGTAGTGCCTTTAATTCTCCGCATACCCTGTCCTGCCAGCCTCTGGTTGAGACAGAGGCTGAGGCAGAGTGAGGGCTTAAACTGTTTAACTGTTTCTGTTCTCTAGCCCCTGAGGTTTGAGTTCTCTGAAGAGGGCTGCCACTTGAGCTGGACCCCAGATGCCTCTTTTCTTGGGGAAGATACACCCTTTACGGAATTATCTCCTTCACTTGTCTCCTTACTTTGCCTCTCAGACCTGTCTTTACTCAACCTTTGCCTGGGTCAGCACCTACAGTTGAAAATGCCTGAGGCTTTCTCCAATGAGCTATTTACAATAGTTTAAAAAAAGAAAAATAAAGTAATTCCCTTTTCAGAGCCAGTCACCAGCCCCCAAGTTTTGGCAGTCTAGATCCAAAGTTGGTATCCAGGTTTACCTGCCCCTTTTCTTGAGGCACAGCCTTTTTCCAGTATTCTAAGCTTGGCTGACTCCAAAGGCCTCTGTTTTTTTTTTTATTTATTTTTCAATCATCCCCGCCTCCTCTCTGCCAGGAGAGACCTCAGATTTCCTTTCCTGCTTGCTCCAGGTTTATCTGTGCTTATAGCTTGTATTCAGTAGTCCAAATTTGTTAATTAAAACCACAGTTGGAGCTTGGTTGAGCTACCTTTGTTCCTGGTAGAGACTGCTTCTTCCCACAGGGAAGTGACTCCAAACCAGCCTGCCTTGCTGGGGGTGGGGGAGCCAACCTCTGCCGTTTGGGGGCTTTACTTACAGTTCTATGCTTTGACCTTGGCCCTTCTACCCATTCCAGACTGGAGTATGATGTATGTCTGGTCACAGATGTCCCCCAAACAGTTGTTCCAGACAACTAGCCACTCTAGAGGACTAACTAAATTCCACACCTCCCTATGCCGCCGTATTGCTCCACCCCGTAGCTGACCTTTAAGATTTTACAAAGGCTTTGTAAGTCTTCACACAACAGGCCATGAAAAAATTTTAAAAGTTTTTGTTGGGAGAGGAGAGAAAAGCTGGTTGGGGGTTAGAATTTTATTGCTGATTATTACTAAGAAACACCCCCTCTCCCCCAAGAGAAAACAAATTCCACCTAGTGTAGGGATTGATGGGTACATTTGAGAATGGAGAAATGCAGAGAGCCAAATCCTTCAGAGCTTATTGGAGGGGAAAGTCTTAACAAGCTGTGTATTAATTCTAAGAGGAGGTATTTTAGTGAAATTTCTTTACTTGAGATCATGAGATCATTTGAGAATTCAAGAAAAGTCTCTTGAGTAACTATAAGTGATCACAGATGAGCTACCATGAGGGCTGAGCATTTAAGGGGAATTATCCAAGTTCTGCTTGTTGGCTGGGCCCCACCACCACCACCACCACCACAAAATAAATAAATAAAAGACAAACCTAATTCAGTGAAAGTGATGCTGCCTTAACATGTGTATAGCACTTTATGTTTTAGCAATCAGTCTTACAAATATCATCTCATTTTAGTGTGCAGGGGTTGTTGTTTTGCAGGTAAAAGAACTGAGGCTAGGATGAGTGAAATGGCTTATTCAGGGCCACCAGATATTTATTACCACTGATTTGGGGGGTTGGATTTATGCGCCTTTAAAAGTGAACTTGGAGACCTTTGGTACCTCACTCCCACACAGCACGATATAAAGCAGGTAAAGTTAAATTAAGATCAAATCCATAGTACCTTGTTTAAGAAGGCAGAAAATGTGCAATTTGTGTAAGATTTCCATGAAAAGAGTTTTATAGAGATTGGGAAGTTTGATTTAAATGGAAAACCACTTGTGAAAAATAGCTCTTTAGCGATTAACTAATAAATAATTATTATTTTAGCATTCATCTATGTATTTAAATGATGTTTGTGAGTGTGTACGATTAAATTGAATTACAACCAATGACCTGGAGACATTGTCCAGCCTTTGTCATGTGGAGTGGTGGTTGCAACAACAGCAGGCTCTTTTCAGAGACCTAAAGGCAAGATTGTTTGACCGGGAAGTAAAACATTTGGGTTCTGATCCCAGCTCAGTCACTGTGTGTAACCTCATGGTACTGCTCAAGAGCTTCTCTGTTTATGTCCTCATCTGCAAAATGGACATTAAACATCTAGACTAACTACTTGTTAGGGTTGTGAGGATGCAATGAGATAAATGATGGGGCAGTTCTCTTGAAAGGTTAGAATCTCTATACAAACAAAAGCTGTTCTTTTTTGTGTGCAAAACCACCTACCACTCCTTTTTTTTACTGCCCAACCAGGTAACAATAAAAGGTAAGAGAAATTATAAGGGACAGTTTTGAGCAACTCACTGCTGCTGTGAAATCTAAAGCATTCATCTTATTTACAGACACACTGACATCCCTGTAGGGGCTTACAAGTTCATGCCAAAGGGCTCTCATAACTCATATTAATTCTTAAGTGTCTGTCTTTAGTTAGGAGGGGTAAATGTCAGTTGAAATTAGGCTTGTGGCATAGGTTTGCTATTTAGATGGTGGGGAGCAGCTTGCATTTCTCAGTTGCAGTTTGCTGAAGGTTTGGATTGAGGTTCCACTGACCCGCCTTCTGCTCCCAGCTGCTTGATTCAGTTAGCAAGTCTGATCTTTGGTCTGGATGTTTAAGAGCAACTTACTTGGTATTTCATGTAAAATAGTGAATTTTCTGTTTTGGAGGAAGGCCCTTCTTCAGGAACGTTTGTTTGTCCTGGTGGTAGTAGGTAGATAAGTTAAATGAATGAAGGAATGAATGAATGAATACTTTGAGAGACCCTTGGTTGTTGGAATGGAATGTCAGCAAGATTTTACCTCCATGAGGTACCTTGGCTGCTCAAGGAAAAGCTCTTTTATTTGTATGCAGTTTCTGTTTTACCCAAGCTGTGAGGGGTAGTGGTGCAGCTAGCACATAGTTTTGGAATTAGTACCCTACAGGAAGTTGGAGGATTTGGGTTCCAGACCCAACTCAGACACTGAACAGCCAAGGGAGCCAGGACTGAGATAGGACCTGCCTTGCTGACTTTTCAGGACTGCTGTAAGATGAAGCATTATAGTAAGAGACAAGGATATTTTAAATAGCATTACCACTTTTTAGCACTGACTTTCAGCCCTTCCTCAAAGTTATACCAGTGCCAGTGAATTATGCAGGATTATTTGATGAGTTTTAGTTCCAGTTTCTCCACCTGCTAGTAGGAGGCTGCAATGCAGTGCAACTCCCTGCCCTTCAAAATGCAGTTAAGGGAAAAGACCAGTGCTCTAAGCCAGCTGCAAACCGGATGGTGAAGACCAGACTGTCATCAGGGCTTTGTGTTACTCAGCATGGGAAAGATACTTGAGGAAGGCTATTTCATAATAACCTCAGGCACACTTGTTCTGAATGAACTGGAGTCTGCCTTATTCAGAAGCCTTTTCCACCTTCTTCTGCTGTTAGTTTATTTCTGTGCTTTGTCTCGGCCTGAGTCATTTGGCTGGCTTACTTTTTTCCTAGCCATTGATTAGAAGTTGAAGAAAATTGCTTTATTTTTACTGAAAACTGATTTTTCTATGACTTGGGAGACCATAATTCATGTCATTGTGTAAATATAAGACTTTCTTGTCACCGCTTTGTAGTGTGCACTGAGGAGGTTTGTATGTGACATCCCCTGAAATATCTCTGGTTTCACAAATGGACATTCAAAAGCCCACTGATGGGGGAGTTCCTGGTTCCAGTTACAATGAAGTAAGCATACTCCATCCTTTTTTTCTCACTGAATGCAACCCAGAACACCTGACAGAATGCATGGAGCAGCTGTTTGAGGTCTCTGAAAGTAAATGATAGTAGGCTGCTCAGGGAAGGACACCCGGTTCCAAAGTATGAATAATCCAGGGGCAAGTTTCCTGCTTTCATTTTGTTCTTTTATGCTTTTGTTTTTTACCCCTCTTCTGGCCAGGACTCAAAGGCAAACCAAGTCCCTGAACTGCACAATGTGTGCAGACAGAAAGAACTCCAAGAGAATCCCTCTCCAGGCCAAGGATCAGAAAGTGGAGGGCTCTTATGGGATGGAGACTATCAAATTCCATGCAAACCCTGTTAACATTTAGTGTGTTATATTCTAGACTTTTTCTGTGCATAGTTTTAAAAAACAGTTATAATTATACCAAATATTTTGGGGTTTTCCTTAATAAAGGAAAATGTTTATGATATAAAGTTACTGTGCAATCATTGTGAAGTTATTTTTTGTTTTTAATGCAGTTATAGCCTAGTTCAGTTCTTCTCAACTTTACGATGCCTTTTAATCATCTCATATTCTTGTTTAGTTGGTCTAGTCCAGGACTTGAGAGCTTATTTACAGCAGGGTCCCAGTGTGCTCACACTTTAATAGGAAGGGAATAGTTATTTAACAATTCCCAGCAAGGTGTTTTCCAGTTTGTTGATGTTAGAAATGATGTTGTCGTGGAATATTTTTACCTAAAGCTTTTCTTCATATTTAGAATAATTTCTTTGAGGTGGACTCCTAGAAGCAATGTAACTGATATGTGAAGGATATGACTATTTCACTTGCTGATTAAATATTGATTATTCTCCTAGAGGACTTTTTCAATAGTAATAAATATAGCGTACCCAAATAGTAGATGAAGACATTGAGGCTTAGACTTGTTCAGCTGTGGGTCTCACAGCTAATCAGTAGAAGAGCCCTGATTTTAACCCAGCAAGTCTGTTCCAAAGGCCTCCTCTTCCCTGCCCAGCACTGTAGATGTCTCTGCCTTTACCTCATTCCCTCCTTTTAATTGATCTTTTCTGAGAAGGTCATTGTCATTGTACCTCTGCTCTCTATTTGTTACTATTTGCTTGGTATTTTCTTCTCTATACTTTCACTTTCAATCTGCTTATGTCTTTGATAGGTGAGTCTCCTGCAGACAGCATACAGCAGGGTCATGCTTTTTTATCCATCTTGCAACCTCTGCCTTTTGACCAGAGAGTTTAATCCATTTACATTGAAAGTCACTACTGATAATACAGAACTTTCTTCTGCAGTTTTGCTGGTTAGTCTTTATAAGTCTTATACCTTTTTGTCCCTCAATTCTCCATGAATGCCCACTTTCATATTTATTTGATTTTTGTGTGTTGTACTATATTGAGTCCCTTCTCATTTCTATCTGGATATATTTTTTTATATTTTTTCATCCTGGTTACCATAGAGTTAAAATTTAATATCCTAAGTATATAACAATAATATTGGATTTGATACCAACTTGACTTAAATAACATACACATACACTATTCATATACCTCCCTGTCCCCCCAACATTTTTTGTAATTGTTACAGATTATATCTTTGTACATTGTCCAAAACCATAGATTTATCATTATGTTTTATACATTTGCATTTTAGCATCTGTAGGAAGTAAGAAGTAGAGTTCTGTACCCCAAAAAATGTGATACAATAGTACTGGCATTTATAATTACCCAAATTGGTTACCTTTACTGAAGATCTTTATTTCTTTATGCCACTTTGAA
The DNA here is from genome assembly GCF_015220235.1 of Choloepus didactylus. Classification (NCBI taxonomy): domain Eukaryota; kingdom Metazoa; phylum Chordata; class Mammalia; order Pilosa; family Megalonychidae; genus Choloepus; species Choloepus didactylus. The sequence goes on from NC_051321.1 coordinate 47,178,520, forward strand.
CCACTGTCTAGTGTCCTTTCCTTTCAGCCTGAAGAATTTCCTTTAGCATTGCTTGTGGGGCTGGTCTAGTGATGATGAACTCCCTCAGCTTTTGTTTATCTGAGAATGTCTTTACCTCTCCCTCATTTTTGAAAGAAAGTCTTGCCAGGTATAAAATTCTTGGTTGGCAATTGTTTTCTTTCAGAATTTTAATTATTTCAACTCACTGCCTTCTTGCCTTCATGATATCTGATAAGAAATTAGCACTTAATTTAATTGAGACTTTTTGCTTTTCTCTCGCAGCTTTCAGAACTCTCTCCTTGTCCTTTGTATTCAACAGTTTGATCAATATGTGGCAGGGTATTTTTCTTCACGTTTCAAGTTTATCCTGTTTGGTGCTCTCTGAGCTTCTTGGGCATACATTTTCATGGCTTTGGCTAAAAAAAAAGTTTGGGAAGTTTTCTGTCATTATTTCTGTGACTATTCCTTCTGCCCTTTTCTTTCTTTTCCTTTGGGAGCTCGATAATGCATATATCGTTATGGCTGATGGTGTCCCAGAGGTCTCTTAGGCTGTTTTTGCTTTTTATAACTATTTTTCTTGCTACTCCTCAGCTTGGCTCATTTCAGTTATCTTATCTTCAGGTTTGCTGATTCTTTCTACTGCCATTTCCAATCTGCTCTGAAACCCTTCTGGGCATTTTTCATTTCAGTTACTAAGGTCTCCAACTCCAGAGGTCTGTTTGGCTTATTTTTAAAATTCCTCTTTATTGAGATTCTCATATTGTTCATTCATTGTTTTCCTGATATCCTTTAGTTCTTTCTCTGTATTTTCCTTCATCTCCTTGAACATCTTGAAGATCAGTTTTTTTAAGTCTTTGTCCAGTATGTCCACAGTCTGGTCTTCTTTTTTGATGTTCTCTGAATTTTTATCCTCTTCCTTTGAATTGGCCATCATTTCCTGTTTGTCTTTTAATCTTTTGTTGCACACTGTACATTTTAATATTTAAAAATGGTAACTCTTGTCTTACTCCCTGGGATGTCTTTCTTGAGTTTGTAATGCACTGGTGGATAGGACAGAGATTTTCTTAACCATCAGCCCTTCTCTCAGGAAGGTCTGCTCAATGCAAATGCAGAGTGCAAGGTCCTTCCCGTCTTCTGTGGGCCTGTGTCTTGTCCTGGGCTTGCGCTTGCTAGTGGCTTAAGAATTCCCCATTACACAGGAGTTTGAGTGCCCCTTCTACTTCCCAGGAGCTCTTCCATAGGTTCCACTGGTGGCCTTAAAGCAGGTAAGCTTTTGCCCCAGGCCATCCGCCTCAATTATTTCTTACACTGCTTTCCTTGTCTCAAGCTGCTTTTGCCTTGAGGGCACATTCTGGTGGGGGCTTGGGGCACACTCCAAAGGATTTTCCCAAATCAGTCTTTTCCCAGCTGGAACAAGGCCAAGGACCCATAAAGGGAATGCTGATTATCTCCTAAACGCCCTGAAGAGGGGATTAGGGAGGGGCCAAGGAAAGGTGTCAGGATCTTCTTCCAGGGCTCCCCAAGGCTGTACTTTCTTGACTTGCCCAGCACATGCAGCCCTTCAGCTGTCCCCCACAAAGCTAAGGAAGCATATGTACCTTCTTTAAGTCTCCTACACCACCTTTTCCAGGGCAAGTTGGAACAATGGCCACCCTCAGAGCCGGGCCCTCAGTGATCCAAAGTAGCTAATCAGAAGCTGTGATTATTGATCAGCCCATGCTCACTCCTGGATTTTGGAGAAGTGGATCTTAATGTCCCTTTCTGGCACCATTAAGCTATACCAGAGGCCGGATCTCACTGCTGCCTGCCACAAAAGTGGGGGCTGGGTGACAGTAATTGCTGTTCAGAGAGAGCAGTTTATTGGTATTTACCTTAATTTATCAGCTTCTTCTTCCTATTCTTCCCTGGATGCTATACTGGACTTTGGAGTTTCAAAATAGTTGATTCAGACGGTTTCCTGCCTTTTGATGTTTGTTCTGGAGGAGGGACTGATTCCTGCAGCGTCCTCCTCTGCCATCTTACAATTCAGATTCCTTTGATCTTTTATAAGTTTTGTTTCCCAAATTGGTTATTTTACTTGATTTATATGTGCTTTATATTTGGTAAAGTTGTTAACTTGTTCATGCTACAGGGTTGTTTTTTATGTTTTGTTTTTGCCAGTTTCTCATTTGTCTTTTACTTTTGTTTGTTTTTTTTTAAATGTATTTAAATTTTTTACCTAACTGTAACCTGCCACCCTCTTTTCTGTTTTCCATTAAGCTTAAGGAGGCCTTCTCTTCCTAAAGTTTGACAGCCTTGCTATATTTTAAAAGACAGCTTAGGGGTTTTAAGGGCACTTATTAAGAAATGCAGCATTAATTTTATGCTGTTTTCCCTCACTACATGTGATTAGCCTGAGTGCCCTGTTTTCTTTATAACCCCACCCCACCCCCACCGCATAGGTTTCTCCACAAAGATTTTCCTGCTGCAATGGGAGGACAAATTATGGGGTGATGCTGCCTTGAGAATGTGATTTTTAGTTTTCAAAACACAGAGGGAATTTGGGAAAGACTATTTGAAGTAATGTAAAGTGAAGAGATACCCAAAGCACTTTTGCCATAATTTTCTTGTAGTTATTGTTCTTTGTTATGACAGAACTAGACCAGGCTTTTAATTTAAAGTTTTTAAAAAATTTTATCGTGTTTATACATGCGTTCAATTTAAAAAATTAAATGGTTCTGCAGGAGTTATTCTGAATAACAAAAGTTCCTTATCCTAATCCCACTCTAGTCCTTCTTACTCCCTCTCAATTTTAATTCAGTTTTGCAGTATTTACCTCCATTTCTTTAACTCTTCTTACAAATATTTTGTATGTGTTGACCTTCATGTCTCTAAATCATAGAACAATACTGTTACTTCATAATTTTTTAATTTGGGCTTTTTCTATTATTGACTCCCTACTGTGGAAGGGGAGGATTTAGTGTCCTTATCCTTGCCCACTGTCCCCACCAGCACCGCCACTTGTCTGTGCCCCCTTCTGCCTTTTCATCCTGTATCCTGCCCCCTGCCCCCATGGGCCCCATTACACGCGTTCTTATCCTCCATCCCAGTGTGGTTCCCTCTCCTTTGTTTAGCTCAGTATTCACTGCTTACATTATTAAAACTGTGTGAATGCTATTCACAGCTACGTCATGCAGTTTCCTATAATTACTTTTTCTTTTCAGCACAATATTTTGTTTCCCATAGAGTTAGTAATGCCTTGCTTTTTGCTTTATTAGTTTTCTAGGTATTTATTCACTCCCAAGTTGTAGTTCTCTTTTCAATACAGTCAGATGCTTTGGGTATGTTCTACTTCTGTCTTTTTCTTGATGACACCTCTCCAGAGCTTTGGCCCATCCCGTTTGGACTGGTTGCTTCCTAGGCTTGCTGCACGGCTCTCTGACTCTCCATTGACATCCAACAAGTCTTGTTTCTTTTTCTACTCCCTTGTTTTGTAGAACATATCCCCTCTAATCTCCTGAGAAAGAGTACATAGGTAGTAAATATTTTAAACCTTGTATGTCTGAAAACAACCCTCATTTACCCTCATGCTTAGTTATTAATATGGCTGGGTATGGAATGCTAGGTTAGAAACTATTTTACCTCAGAATTTTAAGGCATTGTTCCATTGTTGTAGCTTCCAGTGTTGTTTTTGAAAAGTTTGATTCTTGATATGTGCATAAAGAAGCTTGTTTTTAGTCCCTAGAAATTTTGGAGCCTCTTCTTAGTTCCCCCTCCTTAGTTTCTGAAATTCCATGTTGCTGAGTCTTGCTGTGTAGGTCTGTTTTCTTCTGTTGCACTGGGCATTCAGTGGATTACTTTGAATTTGGAAACTTGTCTCTTCTGCCATCTTTAAGTAGAAGTCTTGATAAACTTTTTAAAGGGAAATTATAATGAAGCATATTTTTCTCCAAGCTGGAATATTATCATTTATATGTTGAAAAGGAATCATGGTGACTGAATTGGCCAGCCAAAATTTAAAAGAATGCTGCCAAACATAAAATATGGGCAATTCACACATTTTGTTTGACAGAGCAAATAGAAATTGCAATAAATGAGTTATTCAAGCCATATATAACTCTGGTATCCACCCCAGACTTGTATCAGAGATAGGTAGGTATATTTATAGATTCTATTTTCATTCCTATTAAAAAAAGGAGAAACATCCAATTCTACCCATATAATTTCATGTAATTGGGGGCACATTCTACTCAGTCCCTTGTTTCAATTTGGTCCCAGTGAATCACTTACACACGCCTAAAAAATATCACATATTTGACTGCCCCATCGTCCAGCTGCTTTAGCAAATCCAGTAGAACAACTGTACTTTAGAGCAATGATGGCAAAAATACTTCTCTAAAATTTTCCTAAATCAGAGATTTAAATTTCTTTTCCCCCTTAAGGCATTATGGTAAATCAATCTATCCAACTTTTTTTTTTCTCACTCAATAATAAAAACATTGGGTTAACATCTGCTAAAATGTGCTATTAAAGTGCCAATGTGTGAGGAAAGTTCTGAAGTCACAAGCGTCATCTCTAAGACCATAGTCTTTCCAAGGACTGCCCATGGGAGGGTAAATATTGAGTGTTGAGTGGGAAAACTTCATGGTAGAGATTTTGTGTGCTTAGTACAAGCTTGATTACTGGACGTTAAGTAGTAATTCTAATACTACTCTTGGGATAATCATGAATCTTGTTTTTTCATTTCTCTCCAGCTTTTTGGGGACTGGGAAGCCCAACTGCGGAGAATAATGAAGCTCATTGCTGGAGGTGGCCTGTCCATTACCGGCTCTCACAACATGTGTGGGGACTATCTATACAGCGGCCACACGGTCATGCTAACGCTCACCTACTTATTTATCAAAGAGTGTAAGTCTAAGCAGCCCTCTACTAAAAGGTCTTCGCTTCCTGTTTTCCACAATCTGGTCCTCTTGGTAAATCATATTTTCTGGAAAGTCTGCTGAAGCAAGAGTGGAGGCTGCAGGAGGCAACAGCTTACCCTCACCCCTGTGCCTACAATACAGCAGGCTCCCCAGAAAATACATACGGAATAAGTTACTGGCCTTCTTGTGGACAGTGTCTTGATTCCCGGAATGTCAGCTATCATATTGGGGTGGGGGCAGTTTTGAGCTGAGCATGCAGGTTGTGTTATGTACCTATTACATAGTTGCTTGAAGGAGCTGGAAGGAAGTGTCATAAGAGTTTTAAAATCCAGGACCAGGCTGATGGGACAGTGGTAGATCACGTGTTCATTCCAGCCATTTTTTCAGGTGTCCAGCACTGTGCTACATGCCCAGGATACGGTAGTGGGTCAGATGATGTCCCTGCCCTCAAGAGTGAGGGATATTAAATGGGAAATTTCCTTTAAAATATTTCATTATGAAATATGTTAAGCACACAAAAAAGATTACAGATAGTGCTGTGTACTGCTCAGCTTTAATATATTTCAGCATTTTACTGTATTTACTTTAAGTAATTTTTTAAAATGGAAGTACAATGTTAATATATAGATAAAGTTTCCATCCTCCCCTCCTATTTTCCTGTATCATTTCCATACATCTTTAACTTTTGTATTTGTATCTCCATAAATAATATGCAGCATTGTTTTGAGGTTTTAAAAACTTAGATAAATGGTATCATAATATATGTATTCTTTTGCCACTTTTTTCCCTCAAATTATGATTTTGAGATGAGTCTCCAGTCCATTCATTTCAATTGCTGCTGGTATTTACTTCAGTGCTATAAATAAACCACAGATTATTTACTCATTTTTCTACTTACAAGGAAATTCAGTTTTCTCCAGTATTTCGTTGTTAGCTACAGTGATCTCAATGAGCAGGTACAGGCAGTTTCTGTGAAAAGCAATAAGTCTGCCCAGGCTGTTGTGGTAGCACAGAGGAGCGACACACAGTGTAGTCTGGAGGTGTCTTGGGGCATAGGGCACCTCGTGGAAGTTCAGTAGGTGGGAGCTCAGAGTGGGAGTAATAATGAGAGATGAGACTGGACGGGTAGGTAGGAACCAGATCATGGAGAATGCCGTAAGCCACGAAAGGGAGTCTGAACTGCCATCTGACAGAGTTGGGGTGCCATTTTGAGAGGCCATAACCAGTGAGCGATGTCATCTTATTTGTCCTTTAGAGCAAGAAAGACGACTCTTGAAGCCACTTACAGGATGGATTAGAGCGAGGCCAGACTGGAGACCAGGAAAAAAGTTAGGAGACTGGCTGCCGTGGTAATCCAGGAGAGTAAGGGCCTGAACTGCCACAATGGCGTGGGAGATGGGGAGATGTGGAGGGAACTGAGGGGCAGTATTGCAAAAGAGCATAACAGATAACAGGATCCATTTTGGGGAAAGAGAGGAGAAGTGGTGAACTGAAGGGTGAAAGCCCAGTTTCAGTCTTAAAAACTGGGGAAACACAGGAGAAGGAGAAGAGAAGATGCACATAAAGGCACTGAGAGAGGAGAGAGAGAAACTGCTGTTCTTGTACTTGGTCCAAATACTGTGAATTCCAATGCTGTCCATTTAGAATCACTGAGGCATGATGTAGCCCTTGTTTGTACCAGATGCAACTTACTGCTTTCTTGCCTTGAGGATTTCTGATAAGAAATCAACACTTAATTTGATTAAGACTCCCTTGTACATAGCACATTGCTTTCCTCTTGCAGCTTTCAGAACTCTCTCCTTGTCTTTTGCCTTCAACAGTTTGATCTATATGTGACAGGGTGTAGTTTTCTTCAAGTTTATCCTGTTTGGTGTTCTCTGAGCTTCTTGCGTGTGCCTATTAGCATCTTTTGCTAAGTTTTGGAAGTTTTCTGTCATTATTTCTTTGACTATTCCTTCTGAGACCCCTATAATGTGTATATTGGTGCATATGATGGTGTGCCATAGCTGTTGTTCTGGTTTGCTAATGCTGCGTTATGCAAAATACCAGAAATGGATTGGCTTTTATAAAGGGGGTTTATTTGGTTACAAAGTTACAGTCCTAAGGCCATAAAAGTGTCTAAACTAAAGCATCAACAATAGGATACCTTCACCAAAGAACAGCCAATGGCATCCGGAACGCCTCTGTCAGCTGGAAAGGCATGTGGCTGCCATCTGCTGGTCCCAGATTGTGTGTCAGCAGCTCTCTCAGCTCCTGTGCATCCTTAGCTTAGCATCTCCAGATGTCTTTCTGTTTGCAACTCCAGCATCTGTAAGCATCTCTAAGCATCAGCAAGCATCTGGGCCTGTGTCGGTGACTCCAGTAAACTAATCAAAATCCACGCTGAATGGGCAGGGCTACACTTTTATAGAAATAATCTAATCGGAAGTAGTGCCTACAGTTGGGTGAGTCACATCTCCATGGAAACAACCTAATCCAAATATCCCACAAGACTGGATTAAAATGTGGCTTTTGGAGGGACATAATATATCCAAACCAGCACAGCTGTCTTAGGCTATTTTTGCTTTTAATATTCCTTTTTTCTTTCTGCTCCTCAGCCTGACCCATTTCAAGTGTCTTGTCTTCAAGTTCACTGATTCTTTCTTCTGCCAACTCAAATCTGCTTTAGAAACCCTCCTGGGCATTTTTCATTTCAGTTTTTGTGGTCTTCAACTCAGTAATTGTTTGGTTCCTTTTTAAAATTTCTGTCTCTTTGCTTAAGACTCTCATATTGTTCATTCTTTTTTTTTCCTGATAACCTTTAGTGCTTTCTCTGTACTTTCCTTCATTTCCTTGAGCGTTTTTAAGCTTATTTTTTTTAAATGGCTTTGTTCGGTAGGTCCACATCCTCATCTCCTTTGGTGTTTTCTGTATTTTTATCCTCTATCTTGGATGGGCCATCATTTTCTGTTTCTTTGTTTGTCTTGTACTCTGTTGCACATTTTAATATTTAAAAACGTTCACTCTGGGATTTACTCCCTGGAATGTCTGTTTCTTGGTTTTGTAACCAGCTGGTGATAAGACAGAGATTTTCTTCAGCTTCAACCCTATCAGGAGGGTCTGCCGAAGGTGAATGCAGTGTGCAGGGCTTTCCCTGTCTTTCTGGGCCTCTGTCTTGCCCTGGGTTTTTGCTTCTTAGTTGTTTTGGAGTCCTTTTGTTTACAGGAGTTTGTTTGTCCCCTCTGTTTCCCAGGAGACAGACCTCCTCCTCCTGGGTATTTGATGCCAGCAAGCCTTGGTCCCAGACCATCCTCTGTATTTATTTATACTCCTTTGTTGTTTCGTGTCACCCCAGAAAGGACTTTCCCAGGAGTTTTTCTCAGCCAAAACAGGGCCGGGGACCCAGGAAGGGGACGCTGACTGGCTCCAAAGTGCCCTGGGGAAGGGATTAGGAAGGGCAGCTTCTCCAATGGCTCCCCAAAGCTGAGCTTTCCTGGCCTGTCCAGCAAATGCAGCCCTTGAGCTCATTGTCCCTTGTAGGCTTGAGGAAGCACTGCATCTTCACCACCTTCACCCCTGTCCAAGGAGGTGTGAAACAACGGCTGCCGCCACCTTTGTCAGGGTGGGTTGAAACAATAGCTGCCCTCAGAACCGGGACCCAGTGATCCAAGTTTGCTAATCAAAAACCATGATCAGCCATCGGCTGTGCCCACCCCTGTTCTTGGGGAAGAGGATTTTTACATCCCTTTCTGTCACCAGCAGCTAGCCAGGGACTGGACCCCATCGCTGCGTGCCACAATGTGGGGGGGTGGGCACCAGTAGCCCCCACAGGGAGAGAACAGTTTACAGTTCTTTACAGTAATTTATCTGTGTCTTCCCCCCACTCTTCCCTGGATGCTGTACAGTGTTCTGGCCTCTGGAGTTTCAAAATAGTTGTTTCAAATAGTTCCTGACTGTTTAATAGTTCTTTTGGTGGGAGGACTGAGTCCTGGAGCTCTCAACTCTGCCATCTTCCCCAGACTCTCCTTCCAGTGTTGCATGTTTAAAGCATCAAATACTAATATTCCTGAAAATGGAACGTGGAGCCCTAGGCATGCACTAAAGTGCTTAACCTGACCACCCCATTTAAAATTGCAAACTGCTCCTCACCTCTTGCACTTCTGATCCCCCATCCTGCTCAACTTTTCTTTTACCATAGCACAGAACACTTCTAACACAATGTATAATTTGTTTATTATAATTACTGTTTACTATTTGTCTTCCCCACTCATAAGGGGTCTCTCACACAAAGGCAGGCTCTGCTGGTTTTGTTCATTGATTCTGGTTTCTAGAGTAGGGTCTGAATTCATGAATGATTCTTGTACCTTTTGAGAACCCAATAAAATTCTGAATTTTCTCCCATAGCTTGAGAAGGGTATAGCATATTCAGATATTTTTGCCTAAAATTTCAGACCCTCTGTATCGCATCCATTGAGGATGTAAGATAGGAAACCCTGCATTGATAGAGATTTGGATTTATCCCTCAGGTGATTTCTCAAATGGAGGTACAGGCAGGCATTTTTCTGGTGCTGCCCTACCTTTGAGGAGGCACTTAACTAGAATTCCCAGGTTTTTGGAGTCTGTTTTATTTATATTTGATAAATACAAATCTCAAAGACTCTTGATTAGTTATAGATGCATAGCTTGGAAAGCACTTAAGACAGTTGAATCAATTATAATTGCTTAGTCCATGTACAAGGACCTGTAGACCAATAGGCATTGATTTTTGTACAGACTCTTAACCCTGAATTGTCTACAAGTAAATTAAATGTTCATGGATGGTTGTTTGTTTTTCTTTTAATGGAGTACAATGACAATGCATTAACCTATCCTTATGTGGTTAGACTCATCTTTTAAAGTATAGTTATGCTTATATGAATCAAGTAATAACCAAATATAAATGACTGCTAGGACAATCACTTTTTTTTTTTTTTTAGGGTTTTGGCAGTGTATGATCTGCACTGCTTTTTTTTTTCAATTCAATTTTATTGAGATATATTCACATACCATACATACCATGCAGTCATACAAAGCGTACAATCAATTGTTCACAGTATCATTATATAGTTGTGCATTCATCACCAAAATTAATTTTTGAACATTTTCATTACCACACACACACAAATAATAAGAATAAAAGTTAAAGTGAAAAAGAACAATTAAAGTAAAAAAGAACACTGGGCGCCTTTTTTTTGTTTTGTTTTTTTGGCCTCCATTTTTCTACTCATTCATCCATATACTGGACAAAGGGGAGTATGGTCCATATGGCTTTCCCAATCACACTGTCACCCCCTCATAAGCTACATTTTTATACAATCGTCTTCAAGGTTCATGGGTTCTGGGTTGTAGTTTGATAGTTTCAGGTATTTTACTGCTAGCTATTCCAATTCATTAGAACCTAAAAAGGGTTATCTATATTGTATGTAAGAGTGACCACCAGAGTGACCTCTCGGCTCCTTGCCACTAAAGCTTATTTTATTTCCTTTCACATCCCCCTTTTGGTCAAGAAGATGCTCTCCATCCTACGATGCCAGGTCTAGATTCCTCCCCAGGAATCATATTGCACGTTGCCAGGGAGATTCACAACCCTGAGTGTAGGACAATCACTTTATAAATAAACTGTTTCTATTGCAACTTTGGTTGCAAATAAGCTAAAGCCCTAAGCCATTAGATTTTCTGGCCCAAGATATCTATTTTCAGAAGGAAAGACCCAAAGTAATTTGGATTCAGCAGTAATAGTAGAGTCATCGTTGGGTGTCCTTGGTGGTAATTGAATGTTGGGATTACTGCAAATTTCTTCTCTTCAGATTCCCCTCGGCGACTCTGGTGGTACCACTGGATTTGCTGGCTCCTCAGCGTGGTTGGAATCTTCTGTATTCTCTTAGCACATGAACACTACACTGTGGACGTAGTGGTGGCATATTACATCACCACAAGACTCTTCTGGTGGTATCACACCATGGCCAATCAGCAAGTGAGTGTTTCCCCCATTTGTTTTTTAGCTTGTATTGTTCCTGACTTGGCATTGCTCACTTGGGGTGGGAGATGGAGGTATAAAGGATCCAGAGATGTCTTAGGTTTCTTTTTCTTAAGGGGTAATTAACTAAGATTATGTTGTTTTTTTGTGTGTGTGTGACTTTGATCCTCTTCAAAATTAAGGTGAGAAAGAAGTGTGCTAATATAATGACATTGGAAATTGCTTCCTTCGAGAACTGTTATCATACTCTTCCATGAAAAATGTTTTCTGAGCCTTTGTCCACCCTTTGCCTACTGGCATTGCTGTCTTCTTCTCCCTACCCTCCATACCTCACTAGCTTTATAAACATTTAATTAAGTCTTTCCATTTTCAGTGTAGAAAAATGGCAAAAAAGTTAATTGGGGTGTTTATTTATAGGCAAGAGATGAGTCCCAAGTTGTCCTTGTCCTCCCAAAATAGGGAGTATTTGATTTTCTCCTGGGCTGTGACCTAGTTTGCAGGAGTGGAAAGAGCCTGGGTTGGTGGTGTGAGAGTGAAAGGGAGCTATCTGGGAGTGGAAATGGGGTGGGTTTAGGGTCCCTTGTGAATTTTAACATGAGAAGTATTTAAACTTGAAGTGAAAGATTATGCAAAAGCCTATATGCTCCTTTTGGAGCCCAAAGAATTATTGTTCCTCCTGATGTTTTTCCTTTCCTTGTTGTCTAGGTGCTAAAAGAAGCTTCCCAGATGAACCTCCTGGCCAGGGTGTGGTGGTACAGGCCATTTCAGTACTTTGAAAAGAATGTTCAAGGGATTGTACCGCGATCTTATCATTGGCCCTTCCCCTGGCCAGTAGTCCACCTTGGTAGACAAGTTAAATACAGCCGGCTGGTGAACGACACATAACAGCTGTACAAAGCGGGGGAGGAAGGAACTGCCCAAAGTGCTAAGAACTCCATAAGAGAAGATGCCATAAAAAAAACAAAAAACAAAAAAAACACTCCCTAATCTTATTATCTTTCAACAGTTACCTTGACTTAACCTATTGAGTTACCTGGTCAGCACTGTGATCTTTTTTTCTCTCCAAAGGACCTACGTTGGACAACAATAAAGAAAATTTAACCCATCATGCACTGTACACATTTCCTGTTTATAGGTTTGGGATTTACATAACCCGTGACCACCATGTTCCTTTGTATGTGATGCAGCAGCATAAATGTAAGCTTTTATATCATACGTTCTGGTCTTTCCAGTCACATCTGGAAATAAAGCATATTATTTTCTTGGGAAAACATACTTTTCATATCTCTTGCCCCAAAGATTGGGCTGTAAGCCATTTTCTAGCAAATGTCTCTATGAAGGTTTCTAAGTACCTGAATGGGGTTCGATTCTGAAGTCTCACTACCTGTTGCACCGATATGCAAATTAAAATGACAGACACAGAAAGGTTTGGTAACTTGGGGTTTTGTAAAATCAGCAGCTACAGTGTGTCAAAAAGTGCAAAAAAAAAAAAAAAAGATTCTGTTATAAAGTGATTTTCTAAGTATTTCCTAACTTTATTTTTCAAAATGATGTTATGAAAACCAAATTTAAAGATTTTTACGTGTGAGAGAGAAGAGAGTTAACATTTAAAAATGCTTCTTGAGAGAGAAATTTGTCTGTTTCTAGTGCCTTTCTTGTCTTGATTGTATGTTCGGTAGGCAATCTTTAATGTTTTTATTTAAAATAAAGTATTCCATGAAAATACAATGTATGTATACACTACTAAATTTTGCATTTATAGCTAAATTAAATCAGAAGACTGCTTACGGTTTTTTAAATTGCTATGAATTAAAGAAAATGGGGGAGCAAATTAGACTGTCACACCCCTGTTCACATATTGTGAGCAGGTGAAAATGACATGTACCACTTTAAATTATTTTATCATCTATTTGGTAGTTCAATTTTAACTATACAACAAAAACAGCCATGAATACCCTTTTTTAAAAGAGAGTTGAAAATGATCACTTGAAAGCTATAAGAATTAGTTATACTTACTTTCATGACAATTTTGTTGGTGAACAACAAAAAAGATCTATTTCTTTAAAATATATTTGTGCAGAAACTGCATGTAATTCTAAGTTTTATTCCTACCATATGTATGTTTGGGGAAGTATTCATTCTATAATTGCCAATGTGGAGAACAAAATAGTTTTTTAAGAATGAAGACTTATATATCTCCATTCTGTATTTTATGTGCAGCAGAGTTATCTTCCATAGGGTTTTTTTTTGTGTGTGTATTCACAAAGTGATATTTGTATTGTAAAACAATAATGGTGAAGGAAATAAAAAGGCTTTTAAAATTTTATTTGTTTTAAATCTTTGTAAAGTTATTATTCCACAGAGTAAACTGATATCTTACAGCTTATCTAGATCATAAATTAATCAAAATGCACTTATTAATAAAAACTGATACTTAAAATAAGAATGGCTTATTTTTAATGTGTTCACATTATTATTCACAAAAGTAGTAAATGAAGTCATTAAAGCAAGATTGAAAACCAAGTTTTGGAACTTTTTCATGAGTTTGTATGTTAGCCACAGGGCCTTTAATAATTACCTGTTTTTTTATTTTTCCTAGAGATTCCTTAAAATGTTTTATAATCTTCAGTCATCTCCACAGATTGAGTATACTTTTTTTAATATTCAAAAAGAATAACAGATAAATTTAATTCAAACAACAGACCGCTATTTACCAATGATTTTGAATTCTGTGAATGAATTCTCAACCAAGCGATCGATTTCATTGTTTCCTATAACTGGAAGCAATGTAGCATTTCCGGTTTAGATGGAAAGGAAAAGTAAATCTGAACTAAGAAATAGATCAATAGTGCTTTGATTATGAGCAGTAATATAAAAGAACTCTTTGAAAAGAAAAAAAGATGGTGGTTGTTATTTCTGATGTGGTAAAAAAAGGAAGGTGTTAACACTGGAGGCCTGTTTTTATTCAAGGATGTGTTTGGGAAGGCTAGAAATAGAAAACTAATAAGGCTTTCCTGGGTAGGATTTTGAACTTGTGTGCCAGAGAAGATAATTTGGTTGCTCCTTGAGGCATATAGGTTAAAAATTCTAGGATAGCTTTGTAGTTTGTTGACAAGGAGCCATCTATTGAAAGTGAAAGTAAGTTGAATAAATGAAAATGAAGTATTTGCACATGCTAAAAATGGAATCTGTCTTCTAAGAAAGTCTGATTGTATTAATAATGGCTTTACATGCTGCATATCCACTGAGAAATTCACTTGCTGATTGCTCTTCATGCCTGACTGCACTGACTCGTGAATTGACCTATTTGGTGGCTTTCTAATCTACAAATCCCTAAAAGGACAGAGAAATTCATATTGCACAAAAGTTTTAATTTTTGATGAAGTCCAATTTATCAATTTTTTTCTTTTGTTTGTGGTTTTGGTGTAAAGTTTTAAGAAACCATTGCCTAACACAAGATCCTGAAGATGCTTACCTGTGTTTTAGTCTTGGAGTTGTATAGTTTCAGTTCTTAGGTGTTTGGACGTTTTGAACTGATTTTTGTATGTGGTGTGAGGTAGAGGACCATCTTCATGTTTTGCACATGAATACCCAGATTTCCTAGAACTGTTTGTTGAAGATGATTATTTCCCCATTGAGCAGACTTCTTCCTTATCAAAAATAAATTGGCCATAGATGTGAGGGTTTATTTCTCAACTCTCAATTTGATTCCATTGATCTATATGTCTACCTTGTGCCAGTACCATGTCATTTTGATTACTGTAGCTTTATATTAGGTTTTAAAATCAAGATGTGTGAGCCCTCCAACATCACTCTTCTTTGTCAAGATGGTTTTGGATTTGGAGGGCCCCTTATGCTTCATATAAATTTGACAATTAGCTTTTCCATTTCTGCAAAGAAAACTGTTGAAATTTTAATTGGGATTGTTTTGAATCTTTAAACCATGTTGGGTAGAATTGACATCTTAAAAATATTTAGTCATCCAATCCATGAACACAGAATGTCCTTCAATTTATTTAGGTTGTGTGTTTGATTTCTTTTAGCGATATTTTGTCATTTTTCATGTATAAATTCTTTACATCCTTGGTTAAATTTATTCTTAGATATTTGATTCTTTTAGTTGGTATTGTAAATGGATTTTTTTTTCTTGATTTCCTCTTCAGATTGTTCACTTCTAGTATATAGAAACCATACTGGTTTTTGCATGTTAATCTTGTACCCTGCCACTTTGTTCAATTTGTTTATTAGGTCTAGTAGCCTTGTTGTGGACCTTTAAGGATTCTCTGTGTACAGGATCATGCCATCTGCAAATAGGGGAAGTTTTATTTCTTCCTTTCCTATTTGGATCTTTTTATTATTCTTGCCTAGTTGCTCTGGTTAGAACTTCCAGTACACTGTTGAAGAACAGTGGTGATGGTGGATATCTTTGTCGCATTCCTGGCTTTCAAGGGAAAGCCTTCAGTCTTTGACCATTAAATATGATATAAGCTGTGTGTGTGTTTTTCATATATATCCTTAATCGTATTGAGGATGTTTCCTTCTATTCCTGGTTTTCTAAGCATTTTCATCAATAAGGAGTGCTGGATTGTGTCAAATGCCTTTTCAACAGCAAATGAGATGATCATGTGTTTTTTCCCTTTGTTCCGTTAGTATGATATATTACATTAATTGATTTTCTTATGTTGAATCACCTTTGCATACCTGGGATAAATCCCATGTGACCATGGTGTAAAACTCTTAATGTGCTGTTGGATTCAGTTTGCTAGTATTTTGGTAAGGATCATTGCATCTACATTCATAAGGGATATCGGTCTGCAATTTTCCTTTCTAGTGGTATCTTTATCAGACTTTGATATGAGGGTGATGTTGGCCTCATAAAACTAGTTAGGGAGTGTTCTCTCCTCTTCAGTTTTTTTGGAAGAGTTTGAGCAGGATTGGTGTTGATTCTTGGAATGTTTGGTAAACACATCAGTGAAGCCCTCTGAACCTGGGCTTCTCTTTGTTTGGAGTTTTAGATAATGATTCAATCTCTTTACTAGTTATTGGTCTGTTGAGATCTACTATTTTTTATTTTTTTATTTTTTTTTTTGAGTCAGTGTCGGTAGTACCCTCTTATAATCCTTTTTATTTCTTTTGGCTTGGTAGTAATGTCTTCCTTTCATTTCTGATTTTAGTTATTTATTTCATTTCCCTTTTTTTCTTTGTTTCTAGCTAAAGGTTTGTAAATTTTATTGATCATTTCAAAGAACCAACTTTTGGTTTCATTGATTCTCTCTATTGTGTTTTTATTCTCTATTTCACTTTGCTCTAATCTTTGTTATTTTCTTACTTCTATTCTCTTTGGGTTTAGTTTGCTCTTATTTTTCTAGTTCTTCCAGTTTTTAGGCTAGGTCTCTGCGTTGAGATCTCTCTCCTTTCTTAATGCAAACATGTGGAGCTATAAATTTCTCTCAGCCCTGCCTTTGCTGAATCATGTATGTTTTAGTATTTTGTATTTTCATTTTCATTCACCTCAAGCTATTTCCTAATTTCCCTTGGGGTTTCTTCTTTGACCCATTGATTGTTTGAGTGCCTTAATCTCCACATAAGTGTGAATTTTCTAATTTTCCCTCTTAATTGATTTCTAGATCCTTTCCATTGTGGTTGAACATTCATTGTCTGATTTCAATATTTTTGAACATATTGAATCTTGTTTTGTGACCAGGACTTTCCTGGAGTATGATCCATGTGCATTCGAGAATAATGTGTATTCTGCTTTTGTTGGGTGAAGTGTTCTATATATGTGTGTTATGTCTAGTTGGTTTAAAGTATTTTTCAAGTCTTCTCTTTCCTTACTGATCTTCTCTCTATTCTATCCATTATTAAAAGTGGTGTATGAAATCTATTAATGTAGATTAATATCTGTTTCTCCCTTCAAATCTGTCAATATTTGCTTCCCATATACCATGCCGCTCTGCCATTAGGTGCATATGTATTCATAATTTTATATCTTCATGTTGAATTGACCCCTTCTCAGTATATAGTGACCTGCATTGTTCCTCATAACAGTTTTTGAGTTCAAGTCTATTTTACCTGGTATTTATATGGCTACCCCAGCTCTCTCTGGGTTACTATTTGCATGGCATATTTTTTCTATCCTTTCATTTTCAACCTACTTGTGTTTTCAAATTTAAGATGTCATTCTTTTTATCCCTTCTGCCAATCTTTGCCTTTTGATTGGCAATCCATTTGCATAACTGCTGATAAGGTAGACTTTCTTCTACTATTTTGCTACTTGGTCTTTGTAAGTCTTATACCTTTTTTTCCACTCAGTTCTTCCATTAATACCTATTTTCATATTTATTCAGTTTCTTGAATTGTATTGGAATAGCTAGAAGGAAACACCTGAAACTGTTGAACTGCAACCTAGTAGCCTTTATTCTTGAAGGTGCTTGTATAACTATATAGCTTACACTGTGTAATTGTGAAAACTTTGTGGCTTCCACTCCCTTTATACAGTGTATGGACTAAGATGAATAGAAAAATGAGGACAAAAAGTAAATGAATAATAGGGAGGGATGGGGAGTATGGGATGTTTTGGGTGTTTTTTTTAAAAAAAAGTTAAAAAAAAAAAAATCCCATACCCCTCCTCCCCCCAACTATTATTCACTTACTTTTTGTCCCCATTTTTCTATTCATTTGTCCATATACTGGGTAAAGGGAGTGTGGGTCATAAGGTTTTCACAATCACACAGTCAAACCATATAAATATATAGTTATTCAATCATCTTCAGGAATCAAGGACATTAGATTGCAGTGCAGCAGTTTTGGATATTTCCTTCTAGCTATTCTAATAAACTAAAATCTAAAAAGTGGTATCTATAGAATGACCTCCAGAATGACCTCTCAACTGCATTTGAAATCTCTCAGCTACTGAAACTTTATTTTGTTTCATTTCTCTCCCCGCTTTTGGCCCAGATGGCTTTCTCAATGCTACAAAGTCATGTCCAGGCTCATCCCCAGGAGTCACGTCCCACATTGCCAGGGAGATTTACACCCCTGAGAGTCATGTCACTGCTGAGTTGGCTTAGAGAGAGAGGCCACATGTGAGCAACAAATTGTGCCTGAAGGTGATTATACATAGGCTTAGCCTCTCCTTAACAGTAACAAGCTTCATAAGGGCAAGCCCCAAGATTGAGGGCTCAGTGTACTAAACTGGTAGTCTCCGATGCTTGCAAGAATATCAGCAATTCCCTATGTGGGGAAGTTTAGTATTTCCACATTTTTCCCCAGTCCCTCAATGGGACTTTGGAAATGCTTTTTATTCTCTGCCCAAATTACTCTGGGATGTATCAGTGATCAAAACAACCAGATTTCACTCCCTGTTCAAGGTTCCATGTAATTATGGTGTTTGAGTAAACTGACCATATAAATTAAATTATATAGTGTGCTACAGAAAATATAGATTTTGCACCAAATAAACATCTCTTCCTTTGGTCCCACACAGAAGCCGAAGTTTTAAAACAGTTTATATCCTCTACCCTTTAGTCTGATCTACCCCAGTCTCAACCAAGTCTGTCTCATTCATATGTCCAATTGAAGTCTGATCTCCTTTTCAGCCTCTTTAAGAGTTGCTGCATGGGGCAATGCCAGCCAACACTCACAGCTGCCAGCAAGTCCCAGGCACCACACACACACCCGAAGTTTCAGGACTGACAAGGTTACATGCAAACATCTCATCATCTCAGAATTTAGAAATAACTGTTACAACTTATGAATAGATGTGACTGATGTAAGAGCTTACAGTCTAGGAAACTTTACATAGGTTTTCCCGATAACCCATGCTCCCAGATTCAATTCCCAGAGTTTGCACATTATCGTTAGTCCATATTAGTGAGGCATTATAAAATGTGTTTTTTCATTTCTGGCTTATTTCACTCAACCTACTGTCCTCAAGGTCCATTCACCTAGTCGCGTACCTCACGACTTCACTCCTTGCCACTGCTCAATATTCCATTGTATATATACACCACAGTTCACCATTGATTTTTACATGTTGATCTTGTGTCCTTCTACTTTGCTGTACTCATTTATTAGCTCAAGTTAGCTTCACTGTTGTTTTTTCTGGATTTTCTAAATATAGGATCAGGTCATCTGCAAAGAGTCACAGTTTTACTTCTTCTTTTCCAATTTGGATGCCTTTTATTTCTTTTCCTTGCCTAATTGCTCTAGCTAGAACTTCTAGCAAAATGCTGAATAGTAGTGGCAACAGTGGGCATCCTTGTCCTGTTCCTGATTTTAGAGGGAAAGCTTTCGGTCACTCACCATTGAGTGTGATGTTAGCTGTGGGTTTTTCATATATGCTCTTTATCCTTTTGAAGAAATTTCCTTTGATTTCTACCTTTCAGTTGGTTTTTTTTAAAATCAAGAAAGGATGCTGAATGTTGTAAAATGCTTTTCTGCATCAATCCAGATGATCATGTGGTCTTTCCCATTTGATTTATTGGTGTGGTGTATTATATTAATTGATTTTCTTTTGTTGAACCACCCTTGCATACCTGGAATAAAACCCACACGGTCATGTTGTATAATTCTAATGTGCTGTTGGATTTTACTTGCAAGTATTTCATTGAAGACTTTTGAATCTATATTCATTAGAGAGATTGGTCTGAACTTTTCTTAATGTATCTTTGGCTGGCTTTGATATTTGGGTGATGCTGCCTTCATAGACTGAGTCTAAGTGTTCTGTCTTCTTCAATTTTTTGGAAGAGTTTGAGCAGGAATGGTATTAATTCTTCTTGGAATACTTGGCAAAATTCGCCTTTGAAGCCATCTGGTCCTGGACTTTCCTTTGTTGGTAGGTTTTTGATGACTGATTTGATCTCTTTACTTGTGATTGGTTTGTTTAGGTCTTCTATTTGTTCTTGAGTAATTGTAGGTTGTTCGTGTGTTTCTGGGAAGTTGTCCAATTCTTCTAAGTTGTCTAGCTTGTTGGTATACAGTTGTTCATAGTAACCACTTACGATCTGCATTTCTTCCATGGGGCCCATGGTAATGCCCCACTCTCATTTCTGATTTTATGTTTTTCAGCTTCTCTCTTTTTGTGTTTGTCAGCCTAGCTAGGGGTTTGTTGATTTTACTGATCTTCTCAAAGAACGAATTTTTGGTTTTATTGATTCACTCTATTCTTCATTTCACTAATTTCTGCTCTTAACTTTGTTATTTCTTTACTTCTGCCTATTTGGGATTAGTTTGCCTTTCTTTATCCAGTCTCTCCAGTTGTTCAGTTAGGTCATTGGTTTTAGTTCTTTCTTCCTTTTGAATGTAGGTGTTTAGGGCTATAAATTTTCCTCTTAGCACTGCCTTCACTGCATCCAGTAAATTCTGATACTTTCTATTCCCACTTTCATTCATGTCAAGATATTTACTTACTTCTCTTGTAATTTCTTCTTTGACCCACTGATTGTTTAAGAGTATTTTGTTTACCTTCCATATATTAGTGTATTTTCCAGTTCTCTGTTTGTTATTGATTTCCAGCCTCATTCCATCATGATCAGGGAAGATGCTCTGTATAATTTCAAACTTTTTAAATTTTTTAAGACTTGTTTTGTGCCCAGCATATGGTCTATCCTGGAGATTGTTCCATGAGCACTTTAGAAGAATGTGTATCCTGCTGTTTTGGGGTGCTATGTTCTATATATGTCTGTTAGGTCTAGTTCATTTATTGTACTATTTGAGTTCTGTTTATTTATTGATCCTCTGTTTATATGTTCTGTCTATTGGAGAGTGGTGTGTTGAAGTCTCCAACTATTATTTTAGAGTCATCTATTGCTCCTTTCAGTTTTACCAGTGTTTGTCTCATATACTTTGGGGTACCTTGATTAGGAGCACAAATATTTATGATTGTTATGTCTTCTTGGTGAGTGCCCCTTTTATTAATATAAAGTGTCTTTCTTTGTCTCATAACATTGTTGCATTTAAATTCTATTTTGACTGATATTAGTATTGCTACTGCAATGTGTTGGTTTGAATCTGTTATGTCCCCCACAAAAGCCATGTTATTTTAATCCAACCTTGTGGGTGCAGATTTATTATGGGTGGGATCTTTAGATTAGGTTGTTTCCATGGAGATGTGACCTACCCAACTGGGGGCGAGACTTTTGATTAGATTATTTTCATGAAGGTGTGACCCCCACCCACTGAAGGTGGGTCTTGATTGGTTTACTGGAGTCCTTAAGAGATCTCAGGGGCCAACACAGACCCAGACACTTGGAGATGCAGACAGAAAGATGTTTGGAGATGCTAAACTAATGAAGTCCAGAGTTTGCCCCAGAGAAGCTAAGGAAGAATCCCCAGACCTTTAGAGAGAAATGCCGTGAGAGAACAGCAAGGATGCAAAGGAGCTGAGAGAGACAAACTAAAAGAGACAGAAGACCAGAGACATTTTGGAGAAAGACATTTGGAACTAGAACCCAGGAGCAAAGAACCAGCAGATGCCAGCCACATGCCTTCCCAACTGACAGAGGTGTTCCCAACGCCATCATCCTTTCTTCAGTGAAAGTATCCTCTTGTTTGGACGCTTAGTTTGGACACTTTTATGGCCTTAGAACTATACATTTGTAACCTAATAAATCCCCTTTATAAAAGCCAATCCATTTCTGGTATTTTGCATAATGGCAGCTTGAGCAAACCGGAACACCTAGCTTTTTTTTTTTTTTTTTTTTTTTTTTTTCTTTTTGTGCCCCTCCTTGCGTGGAATATCTTTTTCCATCCTTTCACTTTAAACCTATTTGTATCTTTGGTTCTAAAATGAGTCTCTTGTAAATAGCATATAGATGGATCATATTATATCATCCATTGTGGCAATCTGTGTTTTGATTGGGGAGTGTATTAGTTAGGGTTCTCTAGGGAAACAGAATCAATGAGAGATATCTTTGAATGTAAGGTTTATAAAAGTGTCTCACACAACCGTGGGTATGCACAAGTCCAGATTCCTTAGGCAGGCAGCAGACTGGCAACTCCAATGAAGATGTTCAGTGAACTCCATAGGAAATGAACTGGCAACTTCGATGAACTCCTCAGGAAATGAACTGGCAATTTCGATGAACTCCTCAGGAAATGCTTCTCTGGTCAGTCGAAGAAGAAGTGAAGGTCCTCTATCTGTCTCACTTAAAAGTCTTCAACTGGTTGATTGGATTAAATCTAGCCAACTGCATTCTCTCATTGTGGAAGACACGCCCTTCATTGATGTCATCACTCACAGCTGCAGCCAATTGACTGATGATTTATTAACCATAAATAAAGCCTGTTGGTTTATTAACCAGCCACAAACTTCCTTGCAGCAATGGTTAGGCCAGTACTTGCTTGACCAGACAGCTGAGTACCATCACGTGGCCAAGTTGACACATGAACCTAGCCATCACAGGGAGTTTAAATCATTAACATTCAGAGTTATTACTGTAAAGGCAGTTCTTAATTCCATCATCCTCTCCTTTGGTTTTTATTTACCTGATCTATTTTTTGCTCTCTCCTTTTATCCTTTGTTACCCATACCAGTACTCTTCAATTCTGTACCCTCCTCCAGACCTCTCTCTCTTGTCTTTTCAGCCAGCAGACCTCCCTTTAGTAGTTCTCATAGAGTCTGTCTCTTATAACAAAATCTCTCAATTTCTGTTTATCTGTGAATATTTTAAACTCTCCTTCATTTTTCAAGTACAGCTTTGCTGGATAGAGAATTCTTGACTGGCAAGTTTTCTCTTTCAGTATCATATATATCATACTACTGCCTTTCTCACCTCCATGCTGTCTGATGAAAAATCAGCACTTACTCTTATTTGGCTTCCCTTGTATGTGGTGAATACTTCTCTCTTGCTGCTTTCAGAATTTTCTCCTTCTCTTCAGCTTTTGACAGTCTGATTAGTATGTGTCTTGAAGTAGGTCTGTTTGACAGTCTGATTAGTATGTGTCTTGAAGTAGGTCTGTTTGACAGTCTGATTAGTATGTGTCTTGAAGTAGGTCTGTTTGGATTTATTCTGTTTCAAGTATGTTGGGCTCCTTGGATCTGCATATTTGTGTCTTTTATAAGGATTGGGAAATTTACAGCCATTATTTATTGGAATATTCTTCCTGGCCCTTTTCCCTTCTCTTCTTCTGAGACACCCATGATGCCCATGTTTGTGTGCTTTGTGTTGTCAATCATTTTCCTGAGGCTCTGCTCAGATTTTTCCATTTTTTTTTCTCCATTTGTTCTTTTGTCTGTTCAAATTTGGTCTGTCTTCTAGCTTGCTGATTCTTTCTTCTGCCTCTTCAAATCTGCTGTTCTGTGTCTCTAGTATATTTTTAATTTCTTCTACAATGTTTTTTATTTCCATAATGTCTGTTATTTTCTTATGTATTCTTTCTGCTCTACTAGTGTCTTCTTAATATCCTTTATCTCTTTATACACATTTTCTTTCATTTCTTTGAGTTGATTCAGGAGATTTGTTTGAACATCTTTGATTAATTGTTCCAGATTCTGTGTATCTTACGTTTTTTTGATTTGTTCCTTTGGGCCACTTCTTTTTGAGTTTTAGTATGTCTTGTGATTTTTTGCAGATATCTGGTCATCTGATTATCTTGATGGGTCTATTCTGAAGGTTGATTTCTCTCTCTTGTCTAGGATTTAGTTGTTGCCTGGCTTTGTGTCAGGGCGCCACTTTGACACCTTGGTCATTTGTATTTCTCAGCCAAAACAGAGCCTGGACCCATGCAGGGTGTGGATCAGCACTGATGGGCCTGGGAGAAGTTCTGGAGAGGCTCAGAAAAGCCTTACAATTTTACCCTGCCTTTTTCCATCTGCCCAGCATATGGTGCTCTTTGGTGATTTAATTGTCCTCAGAAGTTGTTTACCTCCTGGAGCTGTCCAGTATCTGACCAGGTGGCACTGAAGCTGCAGGGTTCCTGTGCTCTCACTGCTGGCCAAGTCTATCTCATTGTGGGGCTGTGTCCCCCACTGTACTTGAGGTGTAGGACTCCCCCAGCCACTGCAGTCTGCAGCTGACCACCAGCCAAGGATTGGGCTGTTTGCTGCTGTCTTCCTCAAGGGTGGGTTATGGGTACCAGGACCCAGAGCTGGAATCACAGTCTCTGTCCATGTTTTTCTCAGACTCTTTGTCCCTCTCTGACTTTGGCCTTGAAGGATCCTCCCCTGTTCCCTGGGTCCCCAAACAGTAGATCTGGGCAGTTTCTGCCTAGCTACTTGCTTTGGGGAAAGATTCTACTGTTTCTTCCTTATTCCTCCATTTTGGAAACTCCTTGTAGCCCTTTTATATTCTGTTCTCCCCAGCAGTTTAAGTATTGCTGCAGGTCCCTGTGGGCTTGAGTCTGGATATAGATGGAGCTCAGTCTCACTGCTGTGAGAGATTTTATAATCTTTGTCCCCAGTGGGAGGTGGGAGGGGTCCCAGCTGCTACCTCTTGGTACTTCCCAAGCTGTATGTTACTGAGTGAGGGCCAGGGGAGATGGCTGGCCAGTCTAATGGAAGTTTCCTACCTGATATTTTCCTCTTTCTTTGATTCAGCATTTGTGGGTTTCTTCTTCAATCTGTACCTTCCTCTAGAGTTCTGAACAAGTGAGAATTGTCTTTTTTTTTTTTTTCTGAATCTCTGAGGAGAGTTTTTCAGTAGCTGTTTATGTTACCATGTTGATGATGTCACTCTTATCAATCTGTTTTTGCATTCTACGTTTTCCATTAGAATCCTCTACATATTAATCATAGTTATTTTAAATTCCCTGTGATAATTTTAGCATCTGTGTCATATGTGCGTCTGGTTCTGATGGTTGCTCTGTCTCTTCAGACTGTTTTCTCATGACTTTTGGCATGCTTTGTAATTTTTGTTGAAATCTGGATATGCTATATTGGGCAATAGGAACTGAGATAAGCAGGTCTTTAGTGTGGGGAGCTATGTTAAACTTGCTAGAAGTTGGGCTGGTTTAATGTTTGCTGTAGCTATCGGTGCCAAAGGCTTCAGTTTCCTTTGGCCCTCTATTAATGTTGGACTTCCCTAAGTACTCCTCTTCAGGGAGAGTTTTGTCTTGCAGCCCTTTCAGCTGTAAGCCACCATTAGGTACTGAGGCAGTTGGGTGTGGTGGTAAATTGGGAGGAGGGGTTGGCACGAGTGTGAGCATGCTCTAATCTTCTGGTTAAATCTGTGTTTTAGTAGGCCTGTGTCTACAGACTGACCTTCACAAGTGTGGCATGACATTCCCTGGTGCCCTCTACTCCCTTCCCTGACTGCAGCATTCCAAATCTACTTCTTTGAAGCCTTGACCCCTGTTGACTATGTTTTCCCCCTTGAGTGAGACAAGAAGGCTAAAGGGGCCTGGAGTAGGAGGAATGCCCTTCCTCCAAATTGGATAAAGCTCTGCCAAAGCTTTGTTATGGAGAAGCCTCTGGGTATATTTCACAATGGTTGCCTTTCCTCTCCCTTTTGTCAGAGCCCTAAGGGAATCTTTCTTGGATCTTCACAGTGTAAGGAGCTGGTGAGGTTCTTAAAGATGAAGCCAACAAAATGAGGAGTCCCTCTAAGACTATGATCCCCAGGAGTTTCTTACTCTCACACTAGTCTATACTCCTCCTCTTGAAATTCATAAAAATGACCATTTAAGTGTTCCTACCAGTTTATGGTTCCAGGGACTTCTGTTCCATGAAGCAGATCTCAGCTGTGAGTCTGTGGATATGCCTATCTATACAAATTTGCCCTGGAATTTTGCTTCTCTGAAGGGTCCAAGAAAGTTCTTGATTTTCAGTCTGACCATCTTTTTCTTATTGTAAGGACAGGAGTGATGACTTTAAAATTCTTTACCTGTCAGAGCAGACCAGAAGTCCTCAGTGACACAGTTTCATGGTCAAATAAATTTGGAAGACAATGAATGTACAGTTATCTGTAGAGCATCCTCAATGGCTATGTGCACAAGATTTTGTCCTAACAACACTTGAAGAACTATAAATGACTAGCAGTGTCTTTTTGAATGACTTTCAGCTGTCAACACAAAAGACGTATAGCAGGACA
The DNA here is from genome assembly GCF_015220235.1 of Choloepus didactylus. NCBI lineage: Eukaryota > Metazoa > Chordata > Mammalia > Pilosa > Megalonychidae > Choloepus > Choloepus didactylus. The sequence continues at coordinate 47,204,445 of NC_051321.1, forward strand.
TGAGAAAAATTAACATTGGCATGGAGTATGGATGTAATACCATACTCCATGCCAATATGTCTTCCAATTAGCATCACTGGGAACTTTGAAACCATCCTCTGAGCTTCTTGACAGCAAGACTTCTCTGAGCCTTTGATGTGATGTGCATTGTGACTCTCATAGAGGTTGTAGCCATTTGCAAGTCCAAGTGTTTAGTGAATATATATTAACTTGGAAAAGGCAATTTGGGAAATACTGCTCTATGAAAAAGATATGATCCTGAACTTATAACTTCATTAAGGAAAAATACTATCCCTTAAAAGACTGAGTTGAAAGTGGAACTCCAAAATACCTTACAACTATGATGGATGTCATGAATATGTGCTGAAATAGAGTGACATGTGTCAAAAAGTGAATTCCATCATCTGAGGGGATCCTCCTGTGTGATTGAGTTCAGACCTCAGCTCTGCAAACTGTCAGACATCTGGGACTGTCTCTGGCAATGTCATTTCCATCTTTACTTCAGAATACATCAGAGAGTTTTGGGACTCCTTGAATCTCCAGTCTTGTCCCTTGAATAGCTTCTTTGATTTTTGTTAAGAGGATGTCCATCATGGCCTTTTCCCTTCAGTTGATTGTCAGAAGGTAGAAATGGATCTGCCTTTTAACTGGCATGGTTATCTCCAGTACAAAGTCTGGTCAAAGTATAAATCCTCACTCTGAGCAGCTGCATTCTTATCAGAGGCTCAGTTGTAACTCTTACTACCTGTTCCGGTTTGCCAATGCCGCCATTATGCAAAATACCAGAAATGGATTGGCTTATATAAAGGGGGTTTATTGGGTTACAAATTTACAGTCTGATGGCCATGAAAATGTCCAAATTAAGGCATCAACATGAGTATACCTTCCCTGAAGGAAGACCACTGGCATCTGGAAAACCTCTGTTAGCTGGGAAGGCACGTGGCTGGCATCTGCTAATCCCGGTTTGTGTTCCACTCCTCTCTCAGCTCCTGTGCTTTCTTCAAAATGTTGCTCTTTGGGTGTTTTGTCCTCTCTTAGCTTCTCTGGAGCAAACACTGGGGGCTAGCATCTCCAACGTGTCAGCAAAAGTCGGCTTTCAGCGTCCATCTCCAAAATGTCTCTCTCAGCTGCTCTCCAAAATGTCACTCTCAGCTTCTCTGAACTCCTGTTTGTGAGCTCTTTTATAGGACACCAATGATTTTATCAAGACCCACCGTGAATGGGTGGGGTCAATATCTCCATTGAAATAATTTAATCAAATGTTTTTTGCCCACAGTTGAATGAGTCACGTCTCCTTGGAAGCACTCAATCAAAAGATTCCAACCTAATCAACACTAATACTTCTGCCCCACAATATTGCATCAAAGAACATGGTGTATTGGGGGACATAATACATCCAAACCGGCATACTACCCATAAAGGATTTTATGAAGGATAATGCCCCCCACCCATCATTTTCCTCCGTATATTCTGCATTCTCCCCTGACCCCAAAATCAGGCCAGATCATTAAGTACGGCCCTCTCAGACCTCATTAAGAACATTATAGAAACCATTGGGTGGTGGTGTTATTTACTATGTGCTATGTTATGTCATAAAGATAGAAATTTTGAGGCCTCATGAAGAAATTATTCTTAGACTCAGTATTAATTAGAACTGAATTTCTTCCCTAAAGCTGATTTTTTGTATCTCATGTACATTAAATTTTGTACTGACTGTGCTTCCTTTTTTAGAAGCTTGCAGTCTAATTTGCTGCCCATCTTTAAAAGCTATACGAAATTTTAGTATGCATTCTTGGTAGTAAACTTACCCTTGGTTTTATGTTTTTCCCTACTTTTCCTCTTGCCCCAATTTATTTTTTTTTTTAAATGGTTTTTTTCTATTTGCATTTGTACAATAAAAATTTTCATAGAAATAAGTGTAGGTCAACTCTGCACTGATGAATAATACCTTCCTCAGAAGATCTCATGCACTTTGGTGGGTCAGATACCCACTCTCACTGGGCCTCAGTGGACCGTCCATGCCTGGATGGTAAAGGTCTCTATTGTGAGGATGGATTCGAACATGGTACTACTTTCTGGCTCTATGATACGTCAACTACTTTTCATGCAAGTTTGATTGATAGCGAGAAGCAGAACATTATTTTGCAGTTTATGTTTTTTTTTAAGTGGTAAATTAAAAATCTGATAGGGGGCATTTTTAAAAAAAAAGAACCTTTTGAGATCATATGATGGAGCCCGTAGTATTGCCCAGCTTCCAACATGACACTTTCACTTACAGGCTCCAGCAGCCTCTTGTGGCTAACTGTAACAGAGAGACAAAACTAAGAGTCCATGCTTGGTCGATGCCTCACCAATCCCGGGTCTCTTTTACATACAACCATAGGCTACTAATGTCCTTTCCTGATAGTGAATCCCCAAACTGTCCCTGTCAGATAACAAACCCCAAGATCTCATCTCACTAGCCGGGAGCCCGGGAGCCTGTCTGGATTTGCAGGGGTGCCAAATTCAAATAAACACTCCACAATCATTTACCTGACTGACCAACTGCTGCTAAAGCCCCATCACTATAATGCTATAAAAGGCATAGTCCCTTGGTCCAAAGGCTCTTCTTTGGCTCCCCACCTGCTGGTTGAGCTTCACACTCCTGATGTGTTCTCACTGTGGGCCTGCCACTCTGTCTCTAGGAACTGTAAGTATGACAGAATTTCTTTCAAGCATTTCTTGTGTCTCTCCTCCTTTCTGCACCAGACTGTCCACAATAAGATCCTCATAAAACACTAACATTGTACAGTGTTTATATACCCAATTCTTCACTGGTTTTTGATGGTTATGGGTGGTTATGCTTTTTTCTTTATTTATGGGGGGGTGGGTGGGGTTGAAGGTGGGGGGTTTGAGGGTTGGGTGGGATTTAATCTTTTATTTTTGCTTTCTTAATCTTTGAATTAATTTATTTCACAGGCCTTTGGAATTTTGCAGAATTATCACCAGATGGATTCCTAAAGTCTGATAATAAAGTAATAAAAATAATTTCACAATAAGGAAGACACACATTTGAAGCTGGCCACAGAACCCTATGAATTTAAAGGCTAACAATTCATTCAGCCTTTCATGTATTCATCCTTTCCTCCCTCCCTTCCTTTATTTATTCAATAAACATTTAAATGATTACTGGGGAACTGGTGGTCAATGAGGCAAACAGTCCCTACCTTCATGACAGTTTATAGTCTCAGCTATTTCTGAAGAATAAGACAGTAATATCTCAATTGAGGAAGAATCTACCAGCTTACATTCTTTGAATTTTAAGAAAAGAAAGGAACTATGAGAAATCTAACAGACATATGGAAATTATTTCCTCCTCAAAAACAGTTGCTTTCAGGGAATGTCCTCGGCATGCTCTGTGCTCACCTTGAATTTTGACACTCTGTCAAAAGAGAATTAATGTTCAAAATCATGTCACCACATAGGGGACTGGTGGTTTGATGGGTTGAGCCCTCTACCACAGGTTTTACCCTTGGGAAGACGGTTGCTGCAAAGGAGAGGCTAGGCCTCCCTATGGTTGTGCCTAAGAGCCTCCTCCCGAATGCCTCTTTGTTGCTCAGATGTGGCCCTGTCTCTGTAGCTAAGCCAACTTGAAAGGTGAAATCACTGCCCTCCCCCCTACGTGGGATCAGACACCCAGGGGAGTGAATCTCCCTGGCAACGTGGAATATGACTCCCAGGGAGGAATGTAGACCTGGCATCGTGGGACGGAGAACATCTTCTTGACCAAAAGGGGGATGTGAAAGGAAATGAAATAAGCTTCAGTGGCAGAGAGAATCCAAAAGGAGCCGAGAGGTCACTCTGGTGGGCACTCTTACGCACACTTTAGACAACCCTTTTTAGGTTCTAAAGAATTGGGGGTAGCTGGTGGTGGATACCTGAAACTATCAAACTACAACCCAGAACCCATGAATCTCGAAGACAGTTGTATAAAAATGTAGCTTATGAGGGGTGACAAGGGGATTGGGAAAGCCATAAGGACCACACTCCACTTTGTCTAGTTTATGGATGGATGAGTAGCAAAATAGGGGAAGGAAACAAACAGACAAAGGTACCCAGGGTTCTTTTTTACTTCAATTGCTCTTTTTCACTCTAATTATTATTCTTGTTATTCTTGTGTGTGTGCTAATGAAGGTGTCAGGGATTGATTTGGGTGATGAATGTACAACTATGTAATGGTACTGTGAACAATCGAAAGTACGATTTGTTTTGTATGACTGCGTGGTATATGAATATATCTCAATAAAATGAAGATTAAAAAAAAAAAAAAAATCATGTCACCAAAGACATGATTAGTTGCTTTAACTCTAGTCTCTTTTCCAAAGCAGGAAATAGGTATTTTAAAAAGACGTTGCTTTTAAAAAAAAGTGTTGCTGAATAAGTCCTAATTAAACTAGAAATTTCTGTTAACCAGGATGTCTTATTAATACAATTTTTCTTATTGAGATTTTATAAAAGAAACTGAGAGAACTAAGTCTGGTTAGGGAGGGAATAGTGTAGTGTTTAGAATATAATGAGTTAGTCATTCAACATGTCTCATTCCCCTACTAAATTATCTGACACATTATTGTTTTCTGCGGTGCCTGATAATTGCACTCAAGCTATTTTGTCAAATGTTCTGGGTGACTTTTCTTTAGGAGAGTCTTGAGAACCATCCACAGAATTCCTACTTTTCCTACACTAGACCACAGTAAATCTTCCGCCAAAAGGATGTACTACTAGCCTGGAAGTTGCATTCTGGGTTTGTCTAAAGTCCATAAAACCCAGCCTGAGGCAGAAACATAAATGTGAGAATTTCTACACTGAGACCAGTGGACCGTAATCTGCTAACAACATGGCCTTCTAGGAGGGCATGGAAGTTCTGCATGACATGAATCTAAAGCTACTGTTCAGCTTCTCTTCAATATCCATGGATGCTATTCTTCTCCTTAAATACATTCACTTTTTCAATCTTTCAGTTTCCTACTAGAACTTGATTGCAGAGTTTCAATCTCTTCTGTGCAAAGCAGTAACTAAAGTGTGTGGAGCATTCTGACTAAGAGGAAGTAAGAATATCCAAAATGCCCATCTTCTTTGCTCTGATGGAAAATTCCTTTTGGGCCACTGCATAACAATATAGGTCAGTTTTATACTAAACCTTAGTAGTATTGGGCAGGTTTAGACTAAGAGAGATGAGGTTGTCATGGATTTCTCTCCAGTATCCTGGACTCCAGGGAGAGGTGGGCCCTCATGTTTAGAAAAAACACCTGTAGCTAGAAAAAAAAAAGTTTATTTGAAGAAATCCCAGCTTTAAAGCAAAGCCCATACTCCAGAGCTGCTCCTGGACAACTTTCTCTTTCTCTTCGTTGCTAAAGAAGTGTGGTACAACCCAAGCTGGTGCCTGGGAAAGAATTGACAGGGACCTTGGCTAGTAACAAATACAGTTGCTTATAAGGAAGTACAGAACACTAAGAAAATGTCATATGCCTATAGTGCAGAATGCTTGGCCTATTTATGTCAAAGTTAAAGGATTTTCTATTTGTTTAGTCAACTGCTTTCTTTTTATTCTTTTTGATGGGTCTTGCCTCAGATAGGTTCTAAAATGTTTTAACTTGGGTGATCCCAAAGCATTTTTCAGTGTGAGTATGAAATTGCAATTGTTATTCCTTTAGGTATCCAGTCTACATTATCTGTAGCAAGAACTTCAACCAGGATACCATGTTCAGCTTTGTTTCATATTTCACTCCACTCTGATGAGCTTGAGTCTAAGATGGGGTAATGCTTGGAGAGATGTAACTAGTCCATGCAAATTATAAAGGATTTAAATAATTTAGGCCATCTCTAGAGCACTCTAACCTCCTTGAGACCTCCTGATCCTGGCAGGTGCTCTAGTACACATCTCTACAAGAAACCCTTGAAGTATTTGTTACCACCCAACTTTATGCTATTGTAGAATGAAATAAACTCTGCAGGGCATAGTGGATTATGTATGTATCTTTTCATTTTGGGAACCAAAGTCTTGGAGCATGGATAAAGGGGGAAAGAACAGGTCCAAAGCAAATGTCTTCCTTCTGGAAGGTGAGCTAAACCCTTCTTTTTGTTTAACTCAGTTTTTTTTTAATGCATTTTTTTAAATTGTGAATTTTACCATATATGCATAACAGTGATAACTTTCAAAGTATGATTTAACAAGCAGTTCAAGAGCAAATTTCAAAGAATATCATGGGCCACAGTTCAACTTCAGCTATTTCCATTATTGTAAAATATAACATATGTACAGAAAGGCGTTAACTTTCGATTACAGCTCAACAAGCAGTTATATAGGTAATTTCAAAAATTGTTATGGGTTACAGTTTCACAGTTTCAGTTCTTTCCTTATTATGCAATATAGGGTATATACAGAAAGGTGAAGACTTTTAAAGCACAATTGAATGAGTAGCTACAGCTCAAATTTCAAAAGATGTTATTGGTTTCAGTTCCACCAGTTCCTTCCAGCTGTTCCAACACCACAGCATACATATATATATATATATATATATTTCAGTGTTCATAGACCTTTGTTCAGTTTATCTTGTTTGTTCCTACCCCTTGCTCTCACCTAGTCTGTTTCTCCATCTTCAGGGATGTCTAGGCAGTGAGCACCCTAGATTGTTCATATTGAATCAGGGCGCTGACATTATGGGGAAGGGGGCTGTATCTGATTGTTGATCTTAAAGAGGTTGTTGCCTCTGGGTTTTAGGACTTGTCTGGCATAGGAACACTCTGGTGGATTTAAGTTTCTAAGATAAAACTTAGCGAGGGAATATTTTATGGAATCTCAGGTAGATACCTGGGCATTTAGGGACTACTTTTGGTGAGGGCATGGCACACTGTGGCCATTTGGGATGTCTAGCTGGAGCATGCATAAGAGAAACTTCCAGGATAGCTTCTTGACTCTATTTGGGATCTCTCAGCCACTGTAACCTCAGCTTGTTACCTTTCTTTCCCCCCTTTTTGGTTGAGTAGGCACTTTCATTTCCTCCCTGTCAGGGCCAGGCTCATTCCTGGGAGTCATGTCCCATGTCACCAGGGAGATTCATTCCCTTGGGAGTCATGTCCCTCCTGGGGTGGGGGGGGTGGGGGGAGGTTAATGAATTTATTTGTCAAGTTGGGCTTAGACAGAGAAAGGCCGCATCTGAGCAACAAAAGAGGTTCCCTAAAGGTGCTCTTAAGCATCATTATAGGAGGGCTCAGCCTCCCATTTACAACCCTAAGTTTCATAAGAACATGCCTCAAGTCTAGGGCTTGCTTTATTAAGTAGTGGGTTCCTAATTTCACTATATATATATTCTATCCCAAGCTAAATGATCAGTTTCTTGTGATTGGTTGGTTGAGGTCTTCTGTTTCTTCTCTGGTCAGTCTAGGTTGTTCATATGTTTCCAGGAAATTGTCCATTTCCTCTACATTATCCAGTTTGTTGGCATACAATTGTTCATAGTATCCTCTTATAATTTTTTTAAATCCATTTTATTGAGATACATTCACATACCATGCAGTCATACAAAACAAAGTGTACATTCGATTGTTCACAGTACCATTACATAGTTGTGCATTCATTACCAAAATCAATCCCTGACACTTTCATTAGCACACACACAAAAATAACAAGAATAATAATTAAAGTAAAAAAGAGCAATGAAAGTAAAAAAGAACACTGGGTGCCTTTGTTTGTTTGTTTCCTTCCGCCATTTTTCTACTCATCCATCCATAAACTAGACAAAGGGGAGTGTGGTCCTTATGGCTTTCCCAATCCCATTGTCACCCCTCATAAGCTACATTTTTATACAATCATCTTCAAGAGTCATGGGTTCTGGGTTGTAGCTTTATAGTTACAGGTATTTACTGCTAGCTACTCCAATTCACTAGAACCTAAAAAGGGTTGGCTATATTGTGCGTAAGAGTGCCCACCAGAGTGACCTGTCGGCTCCTTTTGGAATCTCTCTGCCACTGAAGCTTATTTCATTTCCTTTCACATCCCCCTTTTGGTCAAGAAGATGTTCTCCGTCCCACGATGCCAGGTCTACATTCCTCCCTGGGAGTCATATTCCACGTTGCCAGGGAGATTCACTCCCCTGGGTGTCTGATCCCACATAGGGGGGAAGGCAGTGATTTCACCTGCCAAGTTGGCTTAGCTAGAGAAGGAGGGCCACATCTGAGCAACAAAGAGGTATTCGGGAGGAGGCTCTTAGGCACAATTATAGGGAGGCCTAGCCTTTCCTTTGCAACAACCGTCTTCCCAAGGGTAAAACCTATGGTATAGGGCTCAACACATCAAACCACCAGCCCCTTATGTCTGAGAGCACCTCAGCAACCATCAAGGTGGGGAAGCCCAATACCCCTGCATTCTCTGCATATTTTTTTCATTTTTTTAAATTAACTCCTTTTTTTAAAATCAACTATATCAACAAAAAAAAAATTTAAAAACATACAATAAAAAAACATTTCAAACTAACCATAACAAGAGAGTAAGAAAAAGACAACTAACCTAAGATAACTACTTTACTTCCAACACGTTCCTACTCTACCCCAAGAAAGTAACCTAATATAGCAACATTTCTGTGAACTTGTTCCTGCTATACCCATCAGAAATTAACAGACCATAGTCATTCCTGGGCATTCCCAGAAAGTTAAATTTACCCACGATAGCTTATCTGTTCTTATTGGGTTACTGTTCCTCCTCCCTTAATTGCTCTCTATCACTAGTTCCCCTACATTCTACATTATAAACCATTTGTTTTACATTTTTCAATGTTCACATTAGTGGTAGCATATAATATTTTTCTTATTGTGCCTGGCTTATTTTGCTCAGCATTATGTCTTCAAGGTTCATGCATGTTGTCATATGTTTCGTGACATCATCCCTTCTTACTGCTGCATAATATTCCCTCGTGTGTGTATACCACATTTTATTTATCCACTCATCTGTTGAAGGACATTTGGATTGTTTCCACCTCTTAGCAATTGTGAATAATGCTGCTGTGACCATTGGGGTGCAGATATCTGTTTGTGTCACTGCGTTCAGATCTTCTGGGTATATACCGAGAAGGGCAATCACTGGATCAAAGAGTAACTCTATATCTAGTTTTCTAAGGAACTGCCAGACTGACTTCCAGAGTGGCTGAAACATTATACAGGCCCACCAATAATGAGTAACAGTTCCAATTTCTCCACATCCTCTCCAGCATTTGTGGTTTCCTGTTTGTTTAATGGCAGCCATTCTAATTGGTGTGAGATGGTATCTTATTGTGGTCTTAATTTGCATCTCTCTAATAGCTAGTGAAGCTGAATATTTTTTCATGTGTTTCTTGGCCATTTGTATTTCCTCTTCAGAAAACTGTCTTTTCATATCTTTTGCCCATTTTATAATTTGGCTGTCTGTACTACTGTCATTGAGTTGTAGGATTTCTTTATACGCAAGATATCAGTCTTTTGTCAGATACATGGTTTCCAAAAATTTTTTCCCATTGGGTTGGCTGCCTCTTTACCTTTTTGACAAATTCCTTTGAGGTACAGAAACTTCTAAGCTTGAGGAGTTCCCATGTATCTATTTTTTCTTTTGTTGCTTGTGCTTTGGGTATAAAATCTAGGAAGTGGCCGCCTAATACAAGGACTTGAAGATGTTTCCCTACATTATCTTCTAGGAGTTTTATGGCACTGTCTTTTATATTGAGATCTTTGATACACTTTGAGTTAATTTTTTGTGTAAGGTGTGAGGTAGCGGTCCTCTTTCATTCTTTTGGATATGGATATCCAACTCTCCCAGCCCCATTTGTTGAAAAGAATGTTATGACCCAGTTCAGTGACTTTAGGGGCCTTATCAAAGATCAGTCGGCCATACATCTGGGGGTCTATCTCCGAATTCTCAATTCAATTCCATTGATCAATATGTATATCTTTGTGCCAGTACCATGCTGTTTTGACAACTGTGGCTTTATGATAAGCTTCAAAGTCAGGAAGTGTAAGTCCTCCCACTTTGTTTTTCTTTTTTAGAGTGTCTTTAGCAATTTGAGGCATCTTCCCTTTCCAAATAAATTTGCTTACTAGCTTTTCCAAGGCTGCAAAATAGGTTGTTGGAATTTTGATTGGGATTGCATTGAATCTGTAGATGAGTTTGGGTAGAATTGACATCTTAATGACATTTAGCCTTCCTATCCATGAACATGGAATATATTTCCATCTTTTAAGGTCCCCTTCTATTTCTTTTAGTAGAGTTATATAGTTTTCTTTGTATAGGTCTTTTACATCTTTGGTTAAGCTTATTCCTAGGTACTTGATGTTTTTAGTTGCTATTGAAAATGGTATCTTTTTCTTGAGTGTCTCTTCAGTTTGTTCATTTCTAGCATATAGAAACATTACTGATTTATGTGCATTAATCTTGTACCCCACTACTTTGCTAAATTTGTTTATTAGCTCTAGTAGCTGTATCATCGATTTCTCAGGGTTTTCCAGATAAAAGACCATATCATCTGCAAACAATGATAGTTTTACTTCTTTCTTTCCAATTCGGATGCCTTTTATTTCTTTGTCTTGTGGGATAGCCTTGGCTAGCACTTCCAGCACAATGTTGAATAACAGTGGTGACAGCGGGCATCCTTGTCTTGTTCCTGATCTTAGAGGGAAGGCTTTCAGTCTCTCACCATTGAGTACTATGCTGGCTGTGGGTTTTTCATATATGCTCTTTATCATATTGAGGAAGTTTCCTTCAATTCCTATCTTCTGAAATGTTTTTATCGAAAAGGGATGTTGGATTTTGTTGAATGCTTTTTTAGCATCTATGGAGATGATCATTTGATTTTTCTCTTTTGATTGGTTAATGTGTTGTAATACATTGATTAATTTGCTTATGTTGAACCATCCTTGCATGCCTGGAATGAAACCCACTTGGTCATGGTGTATGATTTTTTTAATGTTTCTTTGAATTCGATTTGCAAGTATTTTGTTGAGAATTTTTGCATCTATATTCATTAGGGGGATAGGCCTGTAGTTTTCCTTTTTTGTAGCATCTTTGCCTGGTTTTGATATTAGATTGATGTTAGCTTCATAAAATGAGTTAGGTAGTGTTCCATTTTCTTCAATGTTTTGAAAGAGTTTAAGTAAGATTGGTGTCAGTTGTTTTTGGAAAGTTTGGTAGAATTCCCCTGTGAAGACTTCTGGCCCTGGGCATTTATTTGTGGGAAGTTTTTTGATGACTGATTGGATCTCTTTGCTTGTGATTGGTTGGTTGAGGTCTTCTGTTTCTTCTCTGGTCAGTCTAGGTTGTTCATATGTTTCCAGGAAATTGTCCATTTCTTCTACATTATCCAGTTTGTTGGCATACAATTGTTCATAATATCCTCTTACAATTTTTTTTAATTTCTTCGGGATCTGCAGTAATGTCACCTTTCTCATTCATTATTTTGTTTACATGGGTCTTCTCTGTTTTTGATTTTGTCAGTCTAGCTAGGGGCTTGTCAATCTTGTTGATCTTCTCAAAGAACCAACTTTTGGTGTTATTTGTCCTCTCTTTTTTGTTGTTATTGTTCTCGATGTCATTTATTTCTGCTTTAATCCTTGTTATTTCTTTTTTTCTATTTGGTTTAGGATTGGTTTACTGTTCATTTTCTAGCTTCTTCAGTTGATCCATTAGTTCTTTGATTTTCGCTCTTTCTTCCTTTTTAGTATATGCATTTAGTGCTATAAATTTCCCCTCAGTACTGCTTTTGCTGCATCCCATAGGATTTGGTATGTTGTGTTCTCATTTTCATTTGTCTCTATATATTTAGCAATTTCTCTTGCTATTTCTTCTTTAACCCACTGATTGTTTAGGAGTGTGTTGTTTAACCTCCAGGTATTTGTGAATTTTCTAAGTCTCTTAGGGTTATTGACTTCTAATTGTATTCCATTGTGGTCAGAGAATGTGCTTTGAAGAATTTCAATTTTTTTAAATTTATTGAGGCTTGTTTTATGTCCCAGCATATGATCTATTCTGGAGAAAGTTCTGTGAGCACTAGAGAAGAATGTGTATCCTGGTGATTTGGGATGTAATGTTCTATGTATGTCTGTTGAATCCAATTCATTTATCAGATTGTTTAGGTTTTCAATTTCCTTATTGGTCTTCTGTCTGGTTGATCTATCTATAGGAGAGAGAGATGTGTTGAAGTCTCCCACAATTATTGTGGAAACATCAATTGCTTCCTTTAGTTTTGCCAGTGTTTGACTCATGTATTTTGTGGCACCTTGATTGGGTGCATAAATATTTATAATTGTTATCTCTTCTTGTTGAGTTACCCCTTTTATTAGTATGTAGTGACCTTCTTTGTCTCTCATAACATCCTTGCATGTAAAGTCTATTTTATCTGAGATTAATATTGCTACTCCTGCTTTTCTTTGGCTGTAGCTTGCATGAAATATTTTTTTCCATTCTTTCACTTTCAATTTCTTTGTGTCCCTGTATCTGAGTCTCTTGTATGCAACATATTGATTGTTCATTTTTTTTTTATCCATTCTGCCAATGTATATCTTTTGATTGGGGAATTTAATCCATTTACATTCAATGTTGTTACTGTGAAGGCATTTCTTGAATCAGCCATCTTATCCTTTGGTTTATGTTTGTCAGATATATTTTTCCCTCTCTCTATAAATGTCTTTTAACATACCCATATGGAATCTCTTTAGTACTGAACCTTTCTCCATCTCTCTCTCTCCTTTCTTTGTTTCTCTGTTGGTAGGGCTCCCTTTAGTATCTCAAGTAGGGCAGGTCTCTTCTTAGCAAATTCTCTCAGCATTTGTTTGTCTGTGAAAAATTTAAGCTCTCCCTCAAATTTGAAGGAGAGCTTTGCTGGATAAAGCATTCTTGGTTGGAAATTTTTCTTCCTCAGAATTTTAAATCTTTCATGCCACTGCCTTCTCGCCTCCATGGTGGCTGCTGAGTAGTCACTACTTAGTCTTATGCTGTTTCCTTTGTATGTGTTGAATTGCTTTTCTCTTGCTGCTTTCAGAACTTGCTCCTTCTCTTCTGTATTTGACAGTGTGATCAGACTATGTCTTGGAGTGGGTTTATTTGGATTTATTCTATTTGGAGTTTGCTGGGCATTTATGATTTGTGTATTTATGGTGTTTAGAAGATTTGGGAAGTTTTCCCCAACAATTTCTTTGAATACTCTTCCTAGACCTTTACTCTTCTCTTCCCCTTCTGGAACACCAATGAGTCTTATATTTAGGCGTTTATATTATCTGTCATATCCCTGAGGTCCATTTTGATTTTTTCAATTTTTTTCTCCATTCTTTCTTTTGTTCTTTCATTTTCCATTCTGTCGTCTTCCAGGTCACTGATTCATTGTTCAATTTCCTCTAGTCTTGTACTATGAGTATCCATAATCTTTTTAATTTGGTCAATAGTTTCTTTAATTTCTATAAGATCATCTATTTTTTTATTTACTCTTGCAATTTCTTCTTTATGCTCTTCTAGGGTCTTCTTGATGTCCTTTATATCCTGTGCCATGCTCTTCTTCATGTCCTTTATATCCTGTGCCATGGTCTCATTGTTCATCTTTAGTTCTTTGATTAATTGCTGCAAGTACTGTGTCTCCTCTGATCTTTTCATTTGGGTGCTTGGGCTTGGGTTATCCATTTCATCTGTTTTTTTCATATGCTTTAAAATTTTCTGTTGTTTTTGGCCTCTTGGCATTTGCTTAACTTGATAGGTTCTTTTAGGATTTGTAGACCAATTAAAACACTTACCTCTAATTTGTCAGATCTACAGCTTTGTGGAGTACACTTTAACTACCCAGCAGGTGGCGTCCGTGAGCCACCTATTCCCCCCAAGCCAGTTCTCCCCGACTTTGTATTTGTGATGTGTGGGGGTGTGAGTCTTGTGGGGTCCAATTGGTGCACCAGGCTTGCATATGTAGTTGGTGTTGCCTGCCCTGCATATGGGGCATGTGTCTGGAAGGTTAGGGAGGGGCTACAGTTTTAATAATCAAATATCCCAGGTGTTCCTGGAGATTTAAAACTGTTGCAATAGTCTAATCCTTCAGCTCAGTCTTGCCACAGTTTGTCTCTGCTGCTGACCCACAAGTTCTTGGATTGGTGTATGGTCCCTGGGACTTGTGAGTGGGTCCCTCTTCCAAGCTGTGCACTCCTAGGTCTTCTGCTGAGGGATGATTGTGCTATGTCACAGGTGAGTGCAGTCCCCCAAGGGAAGCTCTGGGCTGCAGGGCTGTGTAGGGGCATCCCCAGTCTGCTGAAATGATGGCTGAATGGGTCATGTTAATTTCCCGCTCTTCACACAGCTCCACCTTCCCAGCTCCAGGACAACTAGCTGAGGGTGCAGGAAAGGTTATTGTCCATGCCCAATATTGTGGTGTGTATGTGTGGTTGGAAACACTTCCCATCACACTGGGTTGTTTGGGGTAGCTCTGGGCTGTGGTGCTGAGGCCGGGCAGGAGTGTTCCCTGCCCACCGGGAAGATGGCTGTAATGGGACGCCCCCCCCCCCTTTTCTTGGGAAGTTGTGGTGTTAGCAAATTTTCTCAGCCAGTAGACTTATTGCCTTGTGTCTCAGAGCTCTCTTAGCTCTGCTCTTGTCTGGGCCCAAATTGCAAGTCTTTGAGCCTTTCTGTAATGGGCTTCCTAGAGTAATTGTTTTAGAAAAAGATTAAAAAAAAAAAAAAGAAGGGCCCTCCTTGCAGATCTAATGGGCTATTGAAATGCTAAGAGACAAGGAGATTGGGGCCATTAAAGAACAATCAGGAGCAGAGAAACAGGCTCTTCAGACAAGGAAATTCACTTTCTGAATCTGCATATGAGCTTGACTGCCTGAGCCCTGCCCTTCCCTGTTCTATGTTCACCAGAACTCCAAAAAGTCTCTGGTTTTATTTTTGGGTTTTCCCTGCTGTTTTTGCTAGCCCTATCTCCCCTCCACTGGGCTGACTGCTTCCGGATTCTCTGGTGTCTGGTCTCAGTCTATTTATGTTTGAAGTTTGGATCAGCCATACGAGGTTTCAATAAAATCCACAACTGCAGTTCTCCTTCCTGGCTCCCAGCACAGATGGCCCCTCCTCCCACAGGACTGAGTGAGGCAGGGAAGGGCATGAGTCCCCTGGCTGTTAGAGCTTACAGATTTCACTGATCTCAGCTGTTTCACGCATTCATGAGTATTGTATGAAGTATGCCCAAAGTCAAATTGCTCTCCGGTGTCTGGTCCTAGCAGTTCCTGGCTTTCTACCTACTGCCCTGGAGGAGTAACTAAACCCTACACCTCACCACTCTGCCATGTTGCCCCACCTCTCAATGATCAGTTTCTTAAATTATCTTTACTTAGTTGTACAATCTTCATCACTCTCAACTTTAAACAATTATCATAACATAAGACATTCCAGAGGTCTAGTCAGCTGCTAATTATTCATCCCTAGTACTAATGTTGTGTTGGTAAGCTATTTCTATTAAACATTGTCTTTAATATGTAATGGATAGATTTTCCATGCCACTCTATTGTTAACCCTCTGCACCAGTATCAAAACTTTGAAGTATATCATGCTAAAACGTGTTTAGGTTTGTGGTGCTATTCTGTGGGTTACTTGCCTTTAAACAACCATTTATGAACATGTTCACCTTGAATGAGTCACTGATACTTATAATCCCATTAATGAACCATAGTCACACCTGACCATTCCCATACCATTAAGTTCACCCTCATTATCATATCTGTACATATTAGATTATAATTCATTCTTCATTAGCTTCTGTCTATCTCTAGGTCCCCTATATTCTACATTATAAGACACTTATTTTACATTTTTCACAGAGATCTTATTAGTGGTAACATACAATATCTCTCCTTTTGTGTCTGGCTTATTTCACTCAGCATTAAGTCTTCAAGGTTCATCCATGTTGTCATGTTTCATGACCTCATTCCTTCTTACTGCTACTAGTATTCCATTGTGCATATATACCACATTTTTTTATCCACTCATCTGTTGAAGGACATATGGATTGCTTCCATCTCTTCGCAATTGTGAACATTGCCACTATGAACATCGGTTTGCAAATATCTGTTTGTGTCACTGCTTTCAGATCTTCAGGGTATATAACAAGAAGTGAAATTGCTGGATTGTAGGGTAACTCGATATCTAGTTTTCTGAGAACTGCCAAACTGTCTTCCAGAATAGCTGTACATTTATACAGTCCCACCAGCAATGAATGAGAGTTCAAATTTCTCCACATCTTCTCCAGAATTTGTAGTTTCCTATCTGTTTAATGGCAGCCATTCTTATTGGTGTGAGATGATAGCTCACTGTGGTTTTGATTTGCATCACCCTAATAGCTAGTGAAGATGAACATTTTTTTCATGTGTTTTTTAGCCATTTGTACTTCCTCTTTGGAAAAACGTCTTTTCATATCTTTTGCCCATGTTATATTTGGGCTGTTTGCACTATTGTCATTGAGTTGTAGGATTTCTTTACATGCAAGATACCAGTCTCTTTTCAGATACCTGGTTTCCAAATATTTTCTCCCATTGCATTGGCTGCCTCTTCACGTTTTTGACAAATTCCTTTAGGTCAGAAGCTTTTACTTTTGAGGAGTTCCCATTTATCTATTTTTCCTTTCATTGCTTGTGCTTTGGGTGCAAGGCCTAAGAAGTGACCTCCTAATACTAGGTTTTAGAGAGATTTCCCTACATTATCTTCTAGGAGTTTTATGGTACTGTGTCTTATATTGAGCTCTTTGATCCACTTTGAGTTAGTTTTTGTATAGGGTATGAGGTAGGGGTCCTCTTCATTCTTATGGATATGGATATCCAGTTCTCCCAGCCCCAATTTTTTGAAGAGACCATTCTGTCCCAGTTCAGCAGATTTGGGGGCCTTATCAAAAATCAGTCAACTGTAGATCTGGGGGTCTATTTCTGAATTCTCAATTTAATTCCATTGATCAATATTTCTGTCTTTGTGCCAATACCATGCTGTTTTGACTATTGTGGCTTTATAATAGGATTCAAAGTCAGGAAGTATAAGTCCTCCCACTTTGTTTCCCTTTTTTAGAATGTTTTTAGCAGTTTGAGGCCCCTTTCCCTTCCAAATACATTTGACAACTAACTTTTCCAAGTCTGCAAAGTAGTGGAATTTGATTGAAATTGCATTGACTCTGTAGATCAGTTTGGGTAAGATTGACATCTTAATGACATTTAGCCTTCCCATCTATGAACACGGAATATCTTTCTATCTCTTTATGTCCCTTTTATTTCTTTTAGTAAAGTTATATAATTTTCTGTTTAGAGGTCTTTTACATCCTTGGTTAAGTTTATTCCTAGGTACTTGATTGTGAATGAAATCTTTTTTTTTTTTTTTCTTTTTTGAGTGTCTCTTCACTTAGGTCATTTCTAGTATATAGGAACATTACTGACTTAGGTACATTAATCTTGTACCCCACCACTTTGCAGAATTTGTTTATTAGCTCAATTAGCTGTGTTATCGATTTCTCAGGGTTTTCCAAGTATAAGATCATATCATCTGCAAATAAGGACAGTTTTACATCTTCCTTTCCAATTTGGATGCCTTTTATTTCTTTGTCATGTCAGATTGCTCTGGCTAGAACTTCTAGCACAATGTTGAATAACAGAGGTGACAGTGGGCATCCTTGTCTCATTCCTGATCTTAGAGGCAAGGCTTTCAGTCTCTTGCCATTGAGTACTATGCTGGCTGTGAGTTTTTCATATATGCCATTTTTTGTATTGAGGAAGCTTCCTTCAATTCCTACCTTTTGAAGTGTTTTTATCAAAAAAGGATGCTGAATTTTGTTGAATGATTTTTCAACATCTATTGAGATGATCATTTGACTTTTCCCTTTTGATTTATTAATGTGTTGTATTACATTGTGTTGTATTACATTGATTTTCTTATGTTGAAAGAAATATGCCTGGGATGAACCCCACTTGGTCATGGTGTATGATTTTCTTAATGTGTCTTTGGATTCAATTTGCAAGTGTTTTTTTGAGAATTTTTACATCCATATTCATTAGGGAGATTGGCCTATAGTTTTCCTTTCTATAGCATCTTTATCTGGTTTTGGTATTAGAGTGATGTTGGCTTCAAAAACTGGGTTGGGTAGTGTTCCATTTTCTTTAATTTTTTGAAAGAGTTTGAGTAGGAATAGTGTCAGTTCTTTTTGGCAAGTTTGATGGAATTCCCCTGTGAAGCCATCTGGCCCTGATTTTTTATTTGTGGAAAGCTTTTTGATGACTGATTGGATCTCTTTACTTGTGATTGGTTTGTTGAGGTCTTCTATTTCTTCTCTGGTCAGTCTAGGTTGTTCATATGTTTCCAGGAAATTATCCATTTCCTCTAAATTGTCTGTTTGTTGGTGTACAGTTGTTCATAGTATCCTCTTATGATTTAAAAAATTTCTTCAGGATCTGCAGTAAAGTCTCCCCTCACATTTATTATTTTGTTTATTTGGATCTTCTCTCTTTTTGCCTTTGTCAGTTTAGCTAAGGTTTTGTCAATCTTGTTCATCTTCTCAGAGAACCAACATTTGGTTTTATTTATTCTATTTTTTTATTTTTGTTTTTTTTTTTTTGTTCTCCATATCATTTATTTCTGCTTTAATCCTTGTCATTTCTTTTCTTCTGCTTGGTTTAGGGTTAGTTTGCTGTTAATTTTCTACCTTCTTCAGTTGTTCCATTAGTTCTTTGATTTTAGTTCTTTCTTCCTTTTTAATGTATGCATTTAGAGCTGTAAATTACCCCCTCAATACCACCTTCTCTGTATCCCATAAGTTTTGATATGTTGTCTTCTTGTTTTTATTTGTCTCTAGATATTTAGCAATTTCTCTTGCAATTTCTTCTTTGAACACTGATTGTATAGGTGTACGTTGTTCTACCTCCACATATTTGTGAATTTCTGTTTCTTTGATGGTTATTGACTTCTAGTTGCATTCCATTGTGGTCATAGAATGTGCTTTGAATAATTTCAGTCATTTAAATTTATTGAAGCCTGTTTTATGCCCCAGCATATGATCCATCCTGGAGAAAGTTCCATGTGCACTAGAGAAGAATGTATAGCCTGGTAATTTGGGATGTAATCCTCTATATATGTCTAAGTTGAATTCATTTATCACATTGTTTAGTTTTTCAGTTTCCTTATTGGTCCTCTGTCTGATTGATCTATCTATAGGAGAGAGTGGTGTAAGGAAGTCTCCCACAATTACTATGGAAACATCTATTGCTTCCTTCAGTCTTGCCGAAGTTTGTCTCGTGTACTTTGGAGCACCTTGGTTGGGTGCATAAACATTTATGATTATTATTTCTCCTTGGTAAATTTTCCCTTTTATTAGTATATATGTCCCTTTTTTGTCTCCTGTGACATCCTTGCATTTAAACTGTATTTTATCTGATATTAGTATTGCTACCCCTGCTTTCTTTTGGCTATAGCTTGCATGGAATATTTTTTCCCATCCTTTCACTTTCAATCTTTTTGTGTTGCTGGGTCTAAGATGTGTCTCTTGTAAACAACATATTGATTGTTCATATTTTTAAATCCATTCTTCCAATCTATATCTTTTAATTGGGGAGTTGAATCCATTCACATTCAATGTTATTACTGTGAAGACAGTTCTTGAATCAGCCATCTTTCCTTTGGTTTTTATTTGTCTGATCTATTTTTTTCCCCTCTCTTTCTTTATTTCCTTTAAGTTATCCTTACTAATTATCTTCAGTTCTGTGCCCTTCTCCAGGCCTCTCTCTTCTGTCTTTTTTTCTCAGCCATTTGAGCTCCCTTTAGTATTTCAGGTAGGGCAGGGCTCTTGTGAACAAAATCTCTCAGCATTTGCTTGTCCGTAAAAATTTTAACCTCTCCCTCAATTTTGAAGGAGAGCTTTGCTGGTTAAAAATTCTTGGCTGGAAATTTTTCTCTTTCAGAATTTTAAATATGCCATACCACTGCCTTCTTGCCTCCATGGTGCCCACTGAGAAGTCGGTACTTAAATTATATTGTTTCCCTTGTATGTGGTTAATCACTTCTCCCTTGTGCTTTCAGAACTTTCTCTTTCTCTTCAGCATTTGACAATCTGATCAGAATATGTCTTGGAGTGGGTTTATATTTGGATTTATTCTATTTGGAGTTCATTGGGCATCTCTGATTTGCATATTTATGTCATTTAGAAGGATTGGGAAGTTTTCCCCAACAATGTCATCAAATATTCTTCCCAGCCCTTTACTCTTCTCTTCCCCTTCTGGAACACCAATGATTATTATATTTGTGCACTTCATGTTATCCATCATTTCCCTGAGATCCATTTCAAAATTTTTTTATTTTTTTCACCATTCTTTCTTTTGTGCTTTCACATTGCATCTTTCTGTCTCAGAGTTCATCAATTCATTCCTCTACCTCTTCAAATCTGCTGCTGTGTCTCAAGAGTATTTTTAATTTGATCAATAGTATCTTTTATTTCCATAAGATCCACTATTTTCTATTTAAATTTACTCTTGCAAATTCTTCTTTATGCTCTTCTAGGGTCTTCTTCATGTCCTTATATCCTGAGCCATGATATTGATGTTTATTTGTACTTCTTTGATTAATTGCTCCAAGTTCTTTGTCTCCTCTGGTTTTTTAATTTGGATGTTTTGGTTATCCATATCTTCTGGTTTCTTCATATGCTTTATAATTTTCTGTTGTTTTTCGTCTCATGGCATTTGCTTACCTTGATAGGGTTCTTTTAGGATATGCAGGATTATTTGAACATTTGTCTATAATTTGGCAGAGCTACAGCTTGGTGGAGTGCATATTCCCTGACCCACCAGCAGATAGTGCTCTTGAGCCACCTCTTACCCTCAAGCCAGTTCTCCCCCAAGGTCATCCATGGACTGAGTGGGGGCCCAACCAATATGTAAGTCCAATCAGTGAACCAATTTTCCATGTGCACTGGGGATTGCCAGCCCTGTGGATGGGGGCATGCCCTGCAAAGTTTGGCAGGGAGTCCACTCCAGGACACAGTGGTCCAAGCTGTTCCTGGGGCTGCGGGTGGAGTACTCTGTGGCTGCAGAGCTGTGCATCTCATCCTCCAGCTCAAATGCCCCAAAGACGCTGTCTGCCATGTGTCCTCAAGTCCCTGGGATTGGGGAGGGCTCCTGGCACTCTGGGCAGCACCCCAGCCTCTCAGCTTTGCACACTGCAGGCTTCTGTGTAGGAAAAGTGGGTATGTCACAAGCCCACCATTTCCCGAATTCCCTCAAGGAAGCTCTCAGCAGTGGGGCTGTGAAGGATCATCTCCCCAGCCAACTGCAAAGATTGCTGCACAGGTTGAGGAAAGCTGCCCACTTACACACTTGTCTGCCTGCTCCAACCACCAGTCCCAGGCACAAGGGCTCTTGGCCACAGGTCTGTGAAGTGTTACCACCCGAGCCAAGTGCTTCCACACCCAGGGTGTGGAGGGCTGCTCTCCTCCAGCTGCTCCCCTCTGTGCTCGTCCGCTGGCACCAACTGCCCATTCCCCACTGCGTTCCGGTCTGAACACTCACCAGTCTTAAATGCAGTCTTGGCTTCTCCAAGTACACACTCACTGTGGGTGTAGAAGTCCCTGCCCAGCTGGTGGAATCCTGGAACTCCTGTTCTGGAGCACTTTCTCTCCTTCATCCAGTGTGTTTTGTGGAGAATTTTGCTCTGTCTCTCCTAATCTGCCATCTTCCCAGAACCCTGTACTCGGTTTTGTTTATTAGGCATTCAATAAAGGTTTGCTGTTGAATAAATCAATAAATTAATGGTTCCATTGTTA
This sequence comes from Choloepus didactylus, assembly GCF_015220235.1. NCBI lineage: Eukaryota > Metazoa > Chordata > Mammalia > Pilosa > Megalonychidae > Choloepus > Choloepus didactylus. The sequence goes on from NC_051321.1 coordinate 47,226,245, forward strand.
TAAGAAGAATGAGAGTAATTGTCTGGGGGAATTATCGTGTATCCATAAGGATGTGGACTGGGACTCAGATTTGGGTTCAAACCCCAAATCTGTTGCTCATAGGCAATGCCCCTATTGGCAAATGACTGTCTTTTCTGAGCCTCAGTTTCCTCAGTTATAAAATAGGGATGGTTTTACCTATCTTGTAGTGTAATGTGGGGCAATGATGATGCTTGGGGCAATGAAGTGCTTAGTAAATGACACCTATTATTATAGAAAGAGAAATGGGAGAGAGCTAGGCTCCCTGTGGAGCCAAGAAAGAAGTCCCCAGAAATGGAAAGACTGGCCCCACAAAGCTAGAAAGAGCAAGCTAGACTGGGTCAAAAAAAAAAAAAAAAAAAAAGTGTAAGCCCAAACGCAACCTTTTAGTTGAATTTCTGAGTATTAATTGTCAGTTGTCTAAACCTGTTTACATGTTATCCACCTTTGGTGAAATACTTGTTCTAACATTCTAAAAGTCAGATGTGTGTGCATGATGGTCACTGGAGTATTGATCTGCCCTGAAAGAACATAACGCAGGCAACTTGGATGTTGAGCCAGGATAGCAACAAAACAAAATCACCTGTGGCTGACAAGATTGATTTGTACTTGCAATATCCTCCACTGCCAGCGCTGTGTCATCACTTGGAGGAACTGGTATTGCTTGAATTGCTTTCTGCTGATGGTATTTATCAGCATGAGAGGGGAAGGGTGGAAGAGATTTCGGCCAAAGCATGCTGTCTCTTGTTCATTGTCTTTTTCATGAAGAACCCGTGACCAGGGAAAGCTACACTTCTGGTTTCCCACTGGGGACATTAACAACGCTTCCCGATATTTTAGGATGTTTTAGAAAAAAAAAAAACCATTATGGAACAAGCCAATGAATGTTTGTTTTAAAGGCTCCTCAGAAATTATTGACTTTGCGTTTCAATAGGCCACAGTCACATCATTGCCAGGCTTGTGGAAACTGTGTTCATTATATGCCTTATTGGCCAAGGGAGCCTTCTGATCCCCAGCTGGTGTTTGGACGTGACAGCAGCCCATGGCAGGGGGAAGAATTGGGGACAAGTTTCCTTTTCACAGTAGGCAGCATTACAACTGCTTCATTGAGCCTCGTGTGGGCTCACAACCAGCAGCAGGTGGATGAATCTGCAGGCATTTGTTAGATCTATTTCTCCACAAGCTGCAGGGATGCACATGTAAGGCAATGGCTTGAAAAGGAATTGTGTTCAATTAGTGCCACTGGCGCATGGCCACTTGGGAAGCCTTGCTGGCGCTGGAACCTGGTGTATATTCCTGTGCTCAAGAGCTGACAGCAGATGAATAGACGGAGCTTAACCTCCTTCCCATGAAGCTTACAGTGAAGGGATTAGGAGAGACAGACAGATGCAGAGCCCCCCAGGGCAAGTGGCTGCTTAATAAGGTTTCCCCTGGGGCTCTGGGTTCCTGAGCACTGAAGGCTACAACTGTGGGAGGGCAGAGGAATTAAGGAGGAAAGGTCTTGTCCCATGATCCTCTGTACCAACTGCACCCAACACACAGCAAAAGTTGTTGGGGACGTGGCGTGGGTGACAGAAATGTGGTTCTTCCTCTGGGGGAGAAAATGTCAATGTATTCAGCACACATAACCCCCACATACTATTAACATTCACCAAGTGTGAATTCAAACAAAAAAGTCACCAAAATTAGATGGGAAGGTATCTGTAATGTCGCTTTAACACATGGCAAGTATGGAGAACTGTGACAATTTGGCTTCCTGTAGATCTGGGCTATTAAAACTAGCTTAATTTCTCAAGATGTTCAGGGTTTAGTCACCAATTAAAATCAGTAACAACAATGAATTTTCCCAGGCCCTAGGAAATCCATTTTCTTTTGGGTAATGAAGGGGGCTTAAATCCAAGTTTTTCTTATTTGACAAAAATGATGAGGAACTGATGGCAATCTTCCTGTTGCTAAAGGAGGTCAGAGCAGGACAGGCAGCCAAGAACACTAGCAAGACCTGCTGGTTTCTGTTCTGATTTAGAGCAGCTCATTTCATACGCCCAGGACTGAATGGAAATGAATTGGTGGGACTGGGGCTGAGTCTCAGGGCAAGGATCTTTGAACAGTGACCCCTGGAGGGTAGCTGGGCCTTAGGTCCTAGAATGCAAAGTTCTGTCCTCCTAGTTCTCTCTTCCCTTTCCGTTTGTTTTTTGTGGGAAAAAAAGTACATTAGGGAATGTATAGGTACCCACACACAAACACACACGCACACGCATATAAAATCAGCATGTTTAAAGTGCTTAGCATATTTAAGGTTCTGACATATATGCTGTAAGAACCTACTTAAATTTTATTAAACCAGTTTTTTTCCAATTTGTTTGGCCTTGAAATCCTTTTAGTACATATCGTGCCCCCTCCAACATTTCATTTATATAAAATTTTCAAGTATATACTAAAATCATAAGAATTTTACAGTGATGACCTCCTATACCCACTGCCTAGATTCTACCATTATTGTACTGTACTCACTTTATCACATATCAATCCATCTCTCCCTTTATCCATCAATCAATTAATTTTTCGGATGCATTTCACAGTAAATTGCAGACATCAATTCACAGCTCACTAAATACTTCAGCATGCATATCATTAAATAAAGTTCGAAATTTTAGTTCAGTTTTTCTTTGAGGTACCATTTTATAGGACTATGAAATACAACCAAAATATTAAGTGCATATTTGCTGTTCTGATAAATGCATACATCTGTGTAACCCAAATATCTATTAAGATACAGAACCTTACCATCTCCCCAGAAGTCTCCTTTATTGCCCTTCCAAGTCAATACCTGCTAGCCCTCCACTCTGCCCACTCCAGGGGCAAACATCTACCATACCAACCCTTTTTTTCCAGCATGTATTATTTATGAACTCTTTGTGTATGGTTTCTTTCAGCCTGGGAAAACACATAGAAGTGAATGACAAGCTGTATCAGCTTAGTTTCAAAAACAGAGCAACATGCTGCTTTTGCAGAGTTCAAGTGACTGTTTTCCAAAAAAATGATTCATTGTGTTTTTCTGTGTATTGGTAATTTATATCCCTTTTTTACTAGTGAGCAGTATTCCATTGAATGAATATACCACGGTTTGTTTATCCACTCTTCTATTAATTGATGCCTGGACTGTTTCCAGATTTTTATTTTGAATAAAAGCAGCTAGAATGTTCTTGTATGTATTTATTTGCATGTGTATGTGCCATGGGCCCATATGTTTTCATTTCTCATGGGCTAATACCCAGCTGTGGGATTCTGGGTCATTGGGTAGATATATGTTTTAAAATGTAATAAGAAATGACTAGACCTCCTTCTAGGAAAATTTTTCTCTTCCTCTTAGAAGAGACCCAGGTTGGAAAGACCTTCCTCTGGGCAGGTTGTTTCTAGATATAATGCCCTAGAACTTCTACAGCCTGAGGACAAGAGCTGACACATGGAAATGACGTGGTCCTTATTGATATCATTGGGTGTGGAAATAACAACTCGGGAGCTGCCCTCCCTAGACTTTTTACTATGAGAATTATAACTTTCTTATTGTTTAAGCCACTTTGAATCGGAGATATATTTTCTTATTTTACAGACAAAATATTTTTATAAACTTTATTGAAGTATTACCTATTATACTGAAAGTACATACAGATTAATTTTCACAAGCTGAATACACCTGAGTTACTGAAAATACCTGAGTAATTACAAAAATTAAAAAGTGAAGAACATGGATTAGACTACCCATTAGGCGTCCCCTTCCTGTTCCTCAAAAGTCTCTCTCCCCAGCATCTCTCTCTTGCAAATCTTGTCCTGAAGTCAACTCCATCAACACAGGTTTCTTTTCCCCGTTCTCTCCAAATCCATCTCAGCTGCACACTGCATTCAGCAATGCAAAAGACCAATACTTTGCTAAATAATCATCGAATTTTCTACAAGCTGCCTGGGTGTAGGCTGAGGGATGTGGGGGAGGAGGTGCCCGTATAAAAAGTAATGCTGCAAAGTACTTATTGTTCCCATTGGACAGATTGGAAAACTAAGGTTCAGAACTTGTTATAGAATGTCATAGCATTATTTGCAATAGCCAAAATGAGGAAACAACCCAAATGTCCATGGACAGGTGAATAGATAAACAAAATGTGGTAGATTCATACAATAGAACATTTTTCAGCCATTAAAAGGAACGATGTTTTGGTGTGTACTATAGTGTGGATGAACAGTGAAAGCGTTATGCTAATAAGTGATAAAAGCCATAAACAAAGGGCTACCTATTGTATATTTCCATTTATATAAAATATGCACAATAGGTAAATCAATAGACACAGAAAGCAGATTAGTGGTATCCAGGAGCTGGAGGGAGTGGGGAATGGGAAGTAACTGCTGAATGGGTATAGGGTTTCCTTTTGGGGGTGACAAAAATATTCTGGAACTAGGTAGCAGTGATTGTTGTACAATATTGTGAATGTAAATTATATACTTTAAAGTGGTTAAACTGGAAAACTTTGTTCAGTGTATTTTACCACAATGAAAAACAAACAAAAACTAAGTGTCAGAGAAAGTTGTTACTACTTACTGGCTGGGTGACTTTGGACAGCCTGCTACTTGAGGTTCAGATGTTATTTTATTCGTAAAGTGGGTAGAATAATAACCACTGAAGGTACTAGTGGGGTAGCTACCTACCTAAAGGGCTGTTTTGGAGATGGAGTGTAAAGTGTGGACACGTGTTAAGGGAGGTGGTAATGGGTCATGTTCTGGATTCATGGGTTAAAATCTTTTCAGGCCCACCGTAAGAGAGGAAGCACTTTCTCCTGCCAAGGGCCATCAGCAGAAGCACTGAGAGCACAGGAGCCCCTCCCTGGGAGTACAGGAACCACATGCAGTCCTGACAGGGCTCCTGCGGGGTTTGAGGGGAGAGCTGCCTGCAGCCTGCTGGGGAGGGGGGAGTTTTAAGGTAGCAACTGGCCTTGCTCAGGGATTATTGGAGAAAGCAAATTCTTCTCTAGAAATCAACCAAATCATAACGACTGCAGTTACAGCAAACTTTGAGCAATTACATATGAAGATGGAGTGAGAATAATCTACAAATGTTGTTTTTGACTTTGGGTATAGGACACACCACCCTTGAGAAGACCTCATGGGAAACAAATGTGGTGGGGCCAGAGATGATCACCATCCATAGAAGAATAAGAATTTGGATTGGATTAGAACAGACCCAGTGGCTAAGGCTTCTCAGAGACTGACCTTTAAAGATACTTAAATTAACAGGTATTACATTGCACATCAAGTTTCCAAAGTTCATCATCAGTGTAATAGCTGACATGATTTTCCCCTTAACTATTTATCACTTGTACTATTACTTAATAATTAATGTTTTTATTTAAACAAATCCCTTAAAATTGCTTTAGCCTCACCCTATATATTTCATTTATGGAATGTACAGCAAAATCAGTACATAACCACCAGGATTAAAAGTATCTATTCTGAACCACCTAAAACCTTTGACTCTTTGGGAAATATATTTGTCTATTACTGTCTTTACAGACCTATCTCAGCAAGTCATTTTCATGTGTCTAGATTTAATGAATCCCTCCAGAATTGTTATGCAGAGATACAAAACACTTTCTCTTTAACCAAACTTACTTCTCTTATACCCTTCCCCATCTCAGAAAATGTCAACTCCATTCTACCAGTTCTTTAGTGCAAAAAGCCTTTGGAATCATCCTCCACTATTTCTCTCTTACACCCAAAACTGGACAGGAAATCTTGGGGGCTCTGTCTTCAAACATATCCATTTTATGACCACTCACATCACATCCACTTCTAATGCTTTAGTTTAAGTCTCTTGCTTGGATATTTCAAGAGTCTCAAAATTAGTCTCACTGCTTCTAACCTTGCCTTTTTACAGTGAGTGTTTCTCATAGAAAGTAGGTAATAGATATTGGAGTATGCTTTTTAAGGCCAAATCATGCCATTGCTTGGTTCAAAAATTTCTAATAATGTCTCACCCAGAGAAAAATATAAAGTCCTAACCTTGATCTCTAAGGCCCTTCCTGAACCCCATCCCTGCATCTCCATCCCCACCATTCTTTTTTCAGTGCCTAATTTTACACCTCCCATTCACACCCCCAACTCCCCTTCTTCTATTCACCCCAATCCTATCTATCCCTAAGAGGCAGCTCAAGGCTTACATCCTTTGGAGCAGTGGTTCGCAATCTTGGTTGCATATTAGAATTATCTGGGATCTTTAAAAAAAATCCCAATGCCAAGGCCACGCCTCAGACTAATTAAATCAGATCCTAAATGGAGGGAAGCCAAGTTAATTCCAATATGCAGCCGAAGCTGAGAATCACTACTTTAGAGAGTGTCACAGCCCATGAAGGCTATGCCAGTCCAGAGGCCAAAGAAGATAATGAGCATTTTCTGATATGTGAACTCTTATTCAGAGTTTACCGACAGGGTGAGAAGTCACAGAGAGATCATGATGGCTCTCTCAGGCCAGGTGTGTATCACATTCGCAGGGAAGTTGACCACATGATTCAAAGAGGGCAACAAGCCATTTATAAGGGTTTAAGACAAAGACATTCCTAAGAGTGGGGGAGCATAGATGCAGGAACAGTTCACTGTGACCTGAGGGGTGGTGCAGAAAGGACTAGAATAACACTTGAACAATTATATTTTGTTCTTTTGTGAGACCAAGAGTCTCTCACTTCCTCCCTGCTTCCTGGTTCACATTTTAAAGTTCCACTTTAAGGTCAATTTACCCTTTTTCTCTCTACTGGCTTACAACCACAATAGGTTAAACATTAGCTGCCCAGGTCACGCAGACTGCTGTGCGCCAAGGTCTGCAGGCCTGTTTATTCGGCCAGGGGCTGCCACAGAGAGTCTCTGTTAATTTGTCCAGCCACCTGAATTTTCTCTTCTCTGAATTCCTTTTGTACTCACCATGTTTTCCTGTGTCTTCATAGTTTTTTCCCCTAATATGAAAATATACTTCCCATGGTGGGGGGTGGGCATCCTAAGGGTATTTTATGCATAATTTTTTACTTCTGAGATACAACAACCTCGAATAAATATAAATCTTGTAGTCTACCATATTCATAATGAACCATTATTCTAGATGGCTTAAACCTGTTTTGCTGTTGGTAGAAAAAATTCATAATCCCTCTAATTGGTAATCCTTCATCTGTTATTTTTTGACACAGGGTATATACACCCTCCACCTCTTGTCCACATTTCCTATCACTCCCTTTCTTGCTCCCTCTGTCCTAGCCACATGGGTCACCTTCCCTTCTTTCAGCCCATCAGGCACACTCATGTCTGGGGGCTTTTGCACTTGCTATTTCTTCTTCCTGGAATGCTCTTTCCCTAGACATAAGTTTGATTTTCTTCCTGCTTCCTTCAGGTATCTACTGAAATCTCACCTTTTCAGAGAGGCCTGCTCTGATTATCCTATACAATCAAACAACTTTCTTCTATATCTTTGCTTGCTTATTCTTCTGCTTAGGATTATCACCTAATAAATATATTTAATTTATTTTTTGTTTGTCTCTTCCTCCATTAGAATATAAGCACCAGGAAAGAAGGACTTTGTTTTTTCACTATTCGATGACCAGGGCCTAAAAACAGTATCTAGCAAAGAGAAGACACTTAATAAATATGTGAATAAATGCCAGATTGGATAAATACTCTCTGATCATTGAAGTCAATTCTGGGGCCTAAAATGAGCAAAAGTCAAGTAGGAAACACCACCCTCCCTCAGCGCGTGCCCTCCACTTTACTCTTATGAATATGCCTCATGTTACTTGGTGGTATTCTTATCAATCAACATTCATCGAGGACCTAATGTATAAGACGTTACAAAGAGATGTAATGAAATAAGAGATTAGACTGAAGGTATTGTAGGATAACTTCCCATTTTTTATAAAAGACATTCAAGACCAGAATTATAGAGGAATCAGACAATTCAGAATGTAGGTGGGCTAGAATGGTCAAAGGGGACTTCTTGAAAAACAGGGACTCTGTCTTGTGTCTCGAAGGAGTGTGTTCCTGTTTTCTATTGCTACATAACAAACAACCCCAAACATAGTGGCTTAAAATGACAACCACTTTAGTATAGCTCATGGCTTTGAAGGTCAGGAATTTGGGCAAATCTTGACTCTGTGGTGCTTCTCTTCCATGTGGCACTGATAGGGTTTACTCAATGATATTTAGCTGATGGATGGACTGGTTTAGGAGGTCTAAGACTGCTTCACACACGTATTTGGTGCCTTAGTGGGGATGGTTGGAAGGAAGAATTCAGCTAGGACTGCTGTTCAAACCACTTACACATGACCTCTCCAACATGGCAGCTTTGGGATCTTCAGACTCCTCACCTGGTGACTCAGGGCTCCAAGAGAGAATGTTCCAGTAAACAAGGAGAAAGCTGCGTGGGCTTTTATGACCCAGCCTCAGAAGGCACATAGTGTCACTTCCACCGTTCTCTATCATCAATCCCAAGCAGTCCAAGACTGCCCAAGTTCAAGTGGAGACGACATAGACCTCCACTTCCTGAAGGATGGATTATCAAAGAATTTGCAGCCATGTTTTCAAATTGGTGAAATTCCATTAAGAAGGGAGTAGCTGGGAAAATGTTCTCAGGGAGAATAAAAATTGGGGGGTGGGGGAGATACATTCTGGTACCATAAAGAGACCCATGTGCCTGCAGTGGAAATCAACCAGGAGAAGTATCAGAGACAAAGACGAAGGAAAGGGCTTAAGCTGGGATGAGTTTGAATACCTAGTCTTTGTTCTGTAGATAAGGGATCTTCAAACTATTGTACTTACATGTTCCTAAAAGAATTTTGAAAAACAATATGTTTAGGTTGGCCTCCAGTTTTTTTTTTTGTTTTTTGTTTTGTTTTTTTTTCGTAATTTAAAACTCATTGCAAAGATCAGCAGCTCTCCTCCATGCAGTCATTTGGCTGCTGGAGGCTTTTTACTTTCTTCCTTCCGTGGCCTCCAAGGTCACTGTGGTTACCTCCATGCAAGGCTGTGTGCGCCTGGAGCCTGGAGGATGGATCATATGTGGGGAAGGTTTTATAGGCCAGGAATGGAATTGGTACATACTGCTTCCACCCACTTTCCATTGGCTAGACCTCAGTTACAAGGCTACCCTGAACTGCAGGGGAGGCCAGGAAGTAGAGGTGAATGTAGATTTTGGTGAATAGCTAATAGTCCTTGCCATGGAATATATATAAAGCATTCAGCACATTTCCTGCCATACAGGAAATGTATGCAACATAGCAGCTGCTGCTATTATTATCACCATTATTATTGATACATATTCGGTCTACAGACTGTGTTCTGTAGGCTAATAGCTTTGCACTTTATGGAATTCGTAGACCCCCAAGATAGAAGCATGTTAGGCTCCAGAGCTTTGGAGCCCAATTAGTAGTTAATAAACCTCAGCTGGCAACTCTGACACTCCAATCAGTGGGAAGACAAGAAACCTGTGCAGTATTTCCCTAACCCCAGATTCCCACACGGCTGCATGTCTAGTTCACGCTGGCTTTCAACTCTTCAGTTTTTACTGAACACCCGTATGTACCGCTCCTGTCTGCCTTGCACCAACTTCTACTTCCACGTAAGTCCCATGGCAGACACTATTAGGGCCTGAAGAAAACCAGGGACTAGCTCCAGGTTGGGAAGCAAGTTTTTGCCCCCAGAGCTGCTATTGTAAGTGACCCACCAATAACTGGGAAAGCGGCATCACTTTTCTTTAGGAAATCTAGGCTTCTGAGCATCTTGCATGGTGATGAGAGGGGAGTGAAGAAGACTTCAGAGACCTGCTCAAACACTAAATGTGCTTGCTTGCTTTCCCCTGCCTTTGATACCTGTGAATCTGAGCCCAAAAGGGTTCGAAGAATGAACTTTTTTCCTAGGGATGCTGGTAACTTCCCTGTACATTAAAACAGAAGCAAGGGGCTGTAGAAAGCTGAGTTTTGTTTTGGCCTGGGAAGAGAGCCAGGGAAGATGTAGAGTCTGTTTTATTTGCTTCCCTGAACTGCCAAGGTGTCTACATGCAATCAGTTGTCTCCATCCAGTTACGACCTGTCTAGAAAAGTAGGGGCATCACCTCTCCCAAGAGGTTATTCATTGAAAATGGTTCTGAGTCACATCTTTATGGTGGTTTGTCCTGCAAAGTCTCCTCTCAGTGGTGTAGTGGATGTGGTGGGAAAGGAATTTAATATTTTCTAAATGAAATAGGACAGGCATGTCAGTCTGAGAAAATGAATGACGTCTTCCCCGGCCATGCATGTGCACAATGGAAAACAGCAGGTATGACCTCCCAGGTAGGGGTTCACCCGTTATCAGGCTCAGCCAGGGTGCGTCCAGCCCAGAGCACCATGTGCGTGCATCAGCACATAAGTAGTTAAGTTGGCAAGCCTCGGCTCCCTTGGTTAGAGCATCCAGCCTCCAAGAGTTAACCTGCAGTATAGCTCAGAAGAGCAGGGGCAGAGGACACAAAAGCGTCCCGGTGCTCTGGCTTGCAGAGGGAATGACATGCGGTTTTGAACAAGCAGCTGCTGCAGCAGGTCTGGGTATGTAGCTTTGCTTTGATTGATAGTGTTTTGCTGTCTCCTGAGAGAACAAAGCGATGGTTGCTCATGTTTGCAAACAAGATCCCTTGGACACTGAGAAGCAGCAGATGTTTATTATCCCGCTGTTTATCCTGAAAATAAGTAACAGGATTGGAGGTGGGTGAGGGAGCAGATTCTCGGTACTCATTTGTGTTTCTGATTGCAATGGCAGGATTTTAATTCCATCTGAATTATAGTGTTGTGTGGTCAGGTCATTTGAATGTCATGGTTATGGTGGCATTCAAAAGATATCTTTTTGCTCTTCCTTCTGTGAATCTTCATATCTACATTCAGAGATATGGAATTTGTTTGAAGAGTTAGTTGCTGGATTGGTGTAGGCAGGTGACAGAAATCCATTTTTCCCTCCAATTTGGAAGACAAGATTCAAATACTTAGAGTGTAAACTTCTCCAAATTTACCATATGCCCGAGTGAGAGAAGTATCATCTTGGATATGGTCTTTTTCTCTCTTAGAACACGGTGATTTCAGTCTCAGATACTGAAATGTGACCTAAAATAACCTTCAGAATCCCAGTTCTTTTAACAAGCCTGCTTGATTTGATTATCCAGGCCTTCCTATCAATAATACACTGAGAAAACTGGGTCTATTTTATAGATTTAAAAATATCTAAGACCCAGAGTAAATCAGAACTACCCCCCAACGACTTGGATTTGATAGAATTTCCAAGGATATAGGAATTTCAGTAAAGTAAACTTTTTCAGATCTCGTTCCAGCTCCATTCGGACACTGCAGTATCATCCGCCAACTGACCTTTTCCCAGTTAGCACCTCTTGCAGATTTAAAATACTCCACACTGCTTGTCAGGCTTAGCTCCTACTTAGCAAGCAACTGCTTCCTGGCAAACTGGACCAAATTGCCTTAAATCATCTAAATGTTTCCTTCTCCCCAAGGCTCATAGTTTCTCTTTTTTTAGCCTGAATTTCCAAGCAATTGGAGACTCCTTTGGTAAACAAGTTACTTTTTGAAAATGAGAACACTTTCTTAAAATTTGAATGGGCAATATCAGTCATTCACATTTTCACTGAAATCAGTGTAATACCTTTTTTTAAATCATTTTTTATTGTTCATTTTATTGAGATATATTCACATACCACGCAGTCATACAAAACAAATCGTACATTTGATTGTTCACAGTACCATTACGTAGTTGTACATTCATTACCAAAATCAATCCCCGACACCCTCATTACCACACACACAAAAATAACCAGAATAATAATTAAAGTGAAAAGGAGCAACTAAAGTAAAAAAGAACACTGGGCGCCCTTGTCTGTTTGTTTATATGTTTCCTTCCCCCACCTTTCCACTCATCCATCCACAAACTAGACAAATAGGAGTGTGACCCCTATGGCCCCCCCCCCAATCCCACTGTCCCCCCTCATAAGCCACATTTTTATACAATTGTCTTCAAGATTCATGGGTTCTGAGTTGTAGTTTGATAGTTTCAGGTATCCACCATGAGCTACCCCAATTCATTAGAACCTAAAAAGGGTTGTCTATATTGTGCGTAAGAGAGCCCACCAGAGTGAGCTGTCGGCTCCTTTTGGAATCTCTCTGCCACTGGAGCTTATTTCATTTCCTTTCACATCCCCCTTTTGGTCAAGAAGATGTTCTCCATCCCACGATGCCAGGTCTACATTCCTCCCCAGGAGTCATATTCCACGTTGCCAGGGAGATTCACTCCCCTGGGTGTCTTTGCAGCAACAGTCTTCCCAAGGGCAAATTCCGTGGTAGAGGGCTCAATCCATCAAACCACCAGTTTGTCTGTGGGCGTGTTAGCAACCATCGAGGAAGGGCAGGCAAATACCCCTACATTCTCCACCAGCTCCTCAAGGGGGCTCTGCATATTTTTTTCCTTGTTTTTTTTTTTAATTTTGTGGCACCTTTATTGGGTGCATAAACATTTATGATTGCTATTTCTTCTTGTTGAATTGCCCCTTTTATTAGTATGTATGACCTTCTTTGTTTCTCAAAACATCCCTGCATTTAAAGTCTATTTTGTCTGAGATTAATATTGCTACACCTGCTTTCTTTTGGCTGTACCTTGCATGAAATATTTTTTTCCATTCTTTCACTTTCAATTTCTTTGTGTCCCTGTGTCTAAGATGTGTCTCTTGTATGCAGCATATTGAGGGTTCATTTTTTTTGATCCATTCTGCAAATCTATACCTTTTAATTGGTGAGTTTAATCCGTTTACATTCAACGTTATAACTGTGAAGGCATTTCTTGAAGCAGCCATCTTATCCTTTGGTTTATGTTTGTCGTATATATTTTTCCCTCTCTCTATTAATATCCTTTAATGTACCCATACTGAATCTCTTTAGTACTGAACCTTTCTCCATGTCTCTGTCTCCTTTCTTTGTTTCTCTGTCTGTAGGGCTCCCTTTAGTATCTCCAGTAGGGCAGGCCTCTTGTTAGCAAATTCTCTCAGCATTTGTTTGTCTGTGAAAAATTTAAGCTCTCCCTCAAATTTGAAGGAGAGCTTTGCTGGATAAAGTATTCTTGGTTGGAAATTTTTCTCACTCAGAATTTTAAATATGTCGTGCCACTGCCTTCTTGCCTCCATGGTGGCTGCTGAGTAGTCACTACTTAGTCTTATGCTGTTTCCTTTGTATGTGGTGAATTGCTTTTCTCTTGCTGCTTTCAGAACTTGCTCCTTCTCTTCTGTATTTGACAGTGTGATCAGAATATGTCTCGGAGTAAGTTTATTTGGATTTATTCTATTTGGAGTTCGCTGAGCATTTATGATTTGTGTATTTATGGTGTTGAGAAGATTTGGGAAGTTTTCCCCAACAATTTCTTTGAATACTCTTCTGCGGTCGCAGTTGACTCGTCTGGGGGAGGGTGGCGGCCGGTTGCTAAATCCTAGGCTCTCAGGATTGCTCCGAGGGTACCGGCGGCGGGGGCTCTTTCCTGGAGGCGAGGGCGAGGCGGGGGACTTGGCCAGGTCCCCGGCGGGAGGCGTGCAAGTATGGAGGGCGGCGAGAAAGGAACAGGCGGGACACGGTTCTTTTAGGGTGAAGAAACCAAGAGAGAGAGAGTTTATTAGGGGAGAGTACAAGCTTATATCAGGCGGTTTAGAGGGCGGGGTAGCTGTAGAGGTTAAAGGCTTGGATTGGTTCTGAGAGGGCGCGGAGGTTGATTGAAAAGGGGCGAGAGTTGCTCCCGTAACGGTGTCTGGCAGCAATGTATGCGCACCGGTGGTGATGGGAGTTGCGCTGGCAACGGGGAGTGTCCGGGCAAGATAAGGGGGTGGGGAAAAGGCGGTTCCCTCCGGCAAGCCTCCCCTAACATTGGTATATTTTGGGTGAGGAAATGGGGCCTGCCTCCGGCCTCACTTTCCCAGGCCCGGGGGGCTGTAGAGGGCGCTGTCGCCCGTGCCCACTACCCTCCCCAGGGGTGGATCCGGTCCCCCAGCCCAGGCCCGCCAAGTTGAAGCACGTAATCAGTGTCCCGCATTTCCCCCTTCTTTTCTAATTAAAGGAAGAAGCTTACCGGAGAGGTCCGCTAAGGGATGAGGGAAGGGGGAGGTCGGGGAGGGGAAAAGGGGTTGACGGTGGCTCAGCGAGGCTGGAGCTCGGCGTTGGTGTGGCGCCCGGGCGCTCGACAGGGGCCTTGCTGCTTGCGGGATGGACGAGGGTGGGGGGTTTAAAGTTGGAGGTTCAGAGAAGCTGGAGCTCGAGGTTGGTGCGGTGTTCAGGCGATCGAGAAGGGCCTCGCGGTCGGCGGGTTGACCGGTGGCGGTGAGGTTGCGGAGGGTTGGTTGTCATCTCGGAGTAGGGAGCGTCAGAGGTGGCGAGTCGCTGGTACTGGACTTGCACGAACGAGGAAAAAATAGCATCCGTTTGTTTCCTTACAAGCTGGACAATTCTGCGGATAATGCAGGGTCCTAAGGTGAGAGCTAGAATAATCATTAGTAGGGGGCCGAGGAGAGGGAGGAGGTAAGGGAGGAGGGGGGTAAAGATGTGGGACCAATAGCTGGTGGCTTCACGGTCTTTTTTGCGTTGTTCCAGTCCCTCTCGGACCTTTTTTAGGCTGTCCTCGGCGAGACCTGTGGAATTGGCATATACACAGCACTCTTCTCCTAGGGCGGCGCAGAGGCCTCCTTCTTTGAGGAGGAGAAGGTCGAGACCTCGGCGGTTTTGGAGCACTACCTCAGAGAGGGAATTGACAGAATTTTTAAGATGGAAAATAGCGTCTTGTAGGTGATGAATGTCCTCGTCAACAGCCGCCCGGAGGTGAGTTAGGGCGGAGTCTTGACTGGCTAATGCAGCGATTCCGGTGCCAGCGCCTGCAAGACCTAGGAGGGAGGCAATCGTGAGGACGGTGATGGGCTCTCGCTTTTGCAGTGGGGCAGAAGCTGCAGTTGTTTCCAGGCGGAGGAAGAAGTCTTCCTTGCTGTGGTATAGGACCCTAGGGATAAGGACAATTAGGAGGCAAGTTTCATTAGTTGTATTGAGGGTTTGCACGTTAAGGCAGGGGGTAAGTCCTGTAGAGGAGCAGAGCCATTGGGAGGAGTTGTGAGGAATAAGAAATTTGGCAGGACTGCTGGGAGATGAGTAGTTGGCACAAGCTGTGAGGTTGGGAGAGTTACTTGAGCGAGGGCGGATGCACTTTCCTGTAAAGGAGACTGAATGAAAGGTTAGGGGGGACGGCAGAGGTATTCCAATTGCATTCCGAGGGGTTGTCTTCTGCATTTTCTGAAAAGGAGAGGTTGGAGGCGACGGGCTCATACAGTGAGGAAGAGGTGGAGAGGCAAAGCCAACAAGAGGAGGTAAGATTGGGGTTGGAGGAATTCACTGAGGTGAAGGCCGCTTGGATAAGGCCGAGGAGGGGAGAGGAGTAGCGAGAGGAGTAGCGAGAGGGGGGTAGAGGAGGTCGGGGTGGTGGGGTTGGCGATGCATTGTTTGCAGCTGAGGTGCGGCTGGTGAGCTGTGGAGAAAGGGGGTTAATGACTTGGTTGGGACCTATGCCAGAGGGTGTTCTCAATGCAGTATTTTGGCCTGGTTGGTTTGCAGCCTCTTTTTTTATGAGAATATGCGTGGGAAGGGGCCACTGCTCCACCCATATAGGTTCCTCAGTATCCCACTGCAGAGGAACGGGCGCTGGAGGTTTTAAACGAGCAGTGGCGCACATTATTGGGGGGGCTGCGTGGTAAGCACTGCCCCGGAGGCGGCGAGGATGTCACGGCCCCATAAAATTTGGTCTATGGTGTGTAGAAATAACGGGCGGAAGGTGCCTGAGTGGCCCTCTTCATCCTCCCACTTAATGGGCCCTATGGCCTGAAGAGAGGTGGAGGTACCAGTGGCTCCCACTACTGAGGGACCATCGAGAACCATGCACATGGTGGCATACTGAGCGGGCATGCAAGAGACCTCTGCCCCTGAATCGAGCGTGCCCGTGTACCATTGCCCCTCTATTCTTAACTTACGAGTAGGCTTTTCTGGGGTGATAGGGACTGTCCAGAGAAGCGTTTTACTGCCGGTGAAATGATTAATTTTATTAGAACCGGCCGGCACGCTGCCTCTTAGGGGCGGGGCTGAGGCTTGCCCCGCTTGGAGTTTAAAGCTTGCTCAGTGCCCTGGCGCTGACTGCCGTCAGGGCACCAGGGATAGCAGAGGTTTTTTAAGCTATCCTTGCTAAGATCTCTGGGGCTGCTCTTGCAATCGCGCGCCCAGTGATAGCCACGCTGGCAGCGTGGGCAAGGAGTGGGAGGGGGGCGCCCATTACGCTGCATGAAAGGTAGGCGGTTGATTTCTGCATTGGGGCACTCCCGTGCAAAATGACCGCTCTGCCCGCACTTAAAACAACCGGTGGTGGCGGCTAAGGCGGCAGTGACAGCGCCAGAGACAGCCTGGGCTAGGGACGCGGCAGCTGGGTCAAAGGCGCTGCAGGCGAGAACCCAGTCATCTAGACTTTTTTCCCTCAAGGGGAGAATGGCTTGCTTACAGGGGGGGTTAGCCCCTTCTAGAATGAGTTCTCGGGTGAGAGCTAGCTGGGCTTGGGGGTTGCTAACTTTTCTAGCGCAGGTTTCTTCGACTCTGGATACGAAGGTGGCGAAAGGTTCGTTTGGCTCCTGGAGGAGCTTGGTAAAGCTGTCAGGTCGACGGGCAGAGCAGTTGGCAAACGCGCGTAAGGCGATGCCTCTGAGGATAGTCCAGAAGGTGGCAGGGACATTAATATAAGCAGACGCATTTAGAAACGCTCCCGTGCCTAAATAGGCTTCGGGGGGATGATAGACTCCAGTGGCTGCGTCTTGCTCACTTTGCTTAGCTGCTTCCGCCTGAAAGTGAGCACGCCAATCAATAAACTGGCCGGGGTTAAGAATGGAACGGGCAAGCGAGGCCCAGTCTTGGGGGATGCAAAAGTCCATGCCGAGATCCTGCAGTATTTGGGAAGCGTATGGGCTACCCAACCCGTCCTCCTTGACGGCCCTGCGAAGCTGCTTAATAGTATTAGAGTCAATGGGATACCAGTCATACGGTTTCTGTGGTGTGGGGGTAAGGTTAAGAGGAAAGCAGCGAAAGGCACGAGAGAAAGGAGGACGCGCTTGCAGAGGGCTTGGCGCGGGAGTGGGGGTAGGGGGAGCGTTGCCCCAAGGGTTGCCTTGAGGTGTAGAAGGCAGCCAGGGGTTGTTAGTCGGCAGGGTGGGAGGAGCGGCGGCAGCTGCCGGTAGCGGCTCCGAGGGGGAGCTCGCCGGAGGGGGAGGCGGAAGTGGGAGGCCCCAAGCGTCGCAAGACGGCGGCGCGGTGGGAGTGGCTAAGGCATAAGATGGTGGACTAGCTCCGCCCTGTGAAAGGGCGGGGCCCAAGGCATAAGATGGCGGACTAACTCCGCCCTGTGAAAGGGCGGGGTAAAGCGCATGTGGTTTCCGGCCCAGCTTAGGGCTGACGTCATCGCCGGAGCACTTCCTCCCCTCGATGGAAGAAGAAGGAGGAAGTTCGCCATCTTGGCGAGGCTTAGTATTGCTTTGTTTTTGGGGGGCGATTTCGAGCGCGTTGTTAATTTGCTCGACTAAGGATTCTGTGTCCGAATCGTGGTCTACATTAGTATCGCTGTCTGAATCTGTTGGCTGGGTTGATAGGGCCTCCTTGGATTTAATGGGGCCTCGATCAGGGGGGAGGGAGCCTTGAAGGCAGGAGCGGACGGTTATTAAGGTGGGGAGCAAGCCGGGAGGGAAGCGCTTGCTCTCATGTTCCATGGCGTTGGTGACCCGATCAATAAGGCGATCATAAGTAACAGGGTCCCAAAGATGGCAAGTGGTGAGCCATGGGTTAAAGGGCAGCAGGAGGTCCCAGTATACCTGCAGCTGCCGGACAGACACTTTACAGCGATGTGTGTCTAGGAGACCTGCCAGAGCGCGAACTTGGGATGCTTGGCGTGCAGATAGACGATTACCCATAGCGGAGTGAGAAAAGAGAAAAAAAAGGGGGGTTGATTATTGAGTAAAGAAAATGAGGTAAACTGTGGCAGCGAGGCCGAAGGAGACGGTGAGAATAGAAGGCAGGAGCCTCCAGTAGCGAGAGCAGTTTGGGGCGGGGGGGCGGTTGCAAAGAGGCACACCGCGCTAAACAAAGAAACAAAGACACAGAGGACCACAGCAAAGTAATGGAGGGGAAGAGGGAAAGCTACTGGAGGAAGAGTGTTAGGAGGAATGTGGGGGATATAGGAAGAGAAGACGAAAGGTAGTCGGGGGTAAGAGTTAGGTTAACGCGGGAAAGGAAGAGCGGCCCGGGCGCGGAGCGGCGTGGGAGAGGCGGCTCCAGACGTGGAGCGGCGAGGGAGGGGCGGCCCTTACTTTGCAGGCGAGGAGAAGGGGAGCTGGAGAGGCGTCCGGGCGAGCGGGTGGTTTCACTGGACCGCTGCGTGGAGAGGACTTTTAATTCCAGGGGCCCCACGTTGGGCGCCAGTTGCGGTCGCAGTTGACTCGTCTGGGGGAGGGTGGCGGCCGGTTGCTAAATCCTAGGCTCTCAGGATTGCTCCGAGGGTACCGGCGGCGGGGGCTCTTTCCCGGAGGCGAGGGCGAGGCGGGGGACTTGGCCAGGTCCCCGGCGGGAGGCGTGCAAGTATGGAGGGCGGCGAGAAAGGAACAGGCGGGACACGGTTCTTTTAGGGTGAAGAAACCAAGAGAGAGAGAGTTTATTAGGGGAGAGTACAAGCTTATATCGGGCGGTTTAGAGGGCGGGGTAGCTGTAGAGGTTAAAGGCTTGGATTGGTTCTGAGAGGGCGCGGAGGTTGATTGAAAAGGGGCGAGAGTTGCTCCCGTAACGGTGTCTGGCAGCAATGTATGCGCACCGGTGGTGATGGGAGTTGCGCTGGCAACGGGGAGTGTCCGGGCAAGATAAGGGGGTGGGGAAAAGGCGGTTCCCTCCGGCAAGCCTCCCCTAACATTGGTATATTTTGGGTGAGGAAATGGGGCCTGCCTCCGGCCTCACTTTCCCAGGCCCGGGGGGCTGTAGAGGGCGCTGTCGCCCGTGCCCACTACCCTCCCCAGGGGTGGATCCGGTCCCCCAGCCCAGGCCCGCCAAGTTGAAGCACGTAATCAGTGTCCCGCACTCTTCCTAGACCTTTACCCTTTTCTTCTCCTTCTGGAACACCAATGAGTCTTATATTTGGACGTTTTATATTATCTATCAAATCCCTGAAGTCCATTTCAATTTTTTCGATTTTTTTCCCCATTCTTTCTTTTGTGCTTTCATTTTCTGTTCTGTCATCTTCCAGGTCACTGATTCATTGTTCAACTTCCTCTAGTCTTGTACTATGAGTATCCAGAATCTTTTTAATTTGGGCAACAGTTTCTTTAATTTCCATAAGATCATCTATTTTTTTTATTTAGTCTTGCAATGTCTTCTTTATGCTCTTCTAGGGTCTTCTTGATGTCCTTTATATCCTGTTCCATGCTCTTCTTGATGTCCTTCATATCCCGTGCCATGGTCTCATTGTTCATCTTTAGTTCTTTAATTAGTTGCTCTAAGTACTGTATTTCTTCTGATCTTTTGATTTGGGTGCTTGGGCTTGGGTTATCCATATCTTCTGGTTTTTTCATATGCTTTAAAATTTTCTGTTGTTTTTGGCCTCTTGGCATTTGCTTAACTTGGTAGAGTTCTTTTAGGATTTGTAGGCCAATTGAAATCTTTATCTCTAATTTGTCAGGTCTACAGCTTCATGGAGTACACTTTCTGTGACTGACCAGCAGGTGGCATCCACGAGCCACCTGTTCCCCTCAAGCCAGTTCTCCCCTGCTTTGCCTCTGTGGTGAGTGGGGGAGTAAGTCATGTGGGGTCCAGTTGGTGTACCAAGCTTGTGTGTGTAATTGGTGTTGCTTGCCCTGTATAAGGGGAATGTGTCTGGGCGGTCAGGGAGAGGGTCAGCTCTAACAACCAAATCTCCCTGGTGTTCCTGGAGTTTTAAAGCTGCTGCAATAGTCTAAGCCTTCAGTTCAGTCCTGCCACAGTTTGTCTCTGCCACTGACCCACAAGACCTTGGTATTGGCGTGTGGCCCCTGAGACTTGTGAATGGGTCCCTCTTCCAGGCCTTGCACCCCCTGGTCCTCTGTTGAGGGATGACTGTGCTATGTCACAGGTGAGTGCCGTCCCCCCAGGGCTGTTCTGGGGTGCCGGTCTGTGTAGGGAGGCTCCCCATCTGCTGAAATGATGTCTGAATGGGGCTTGTTAATTCCTACTGCTCCACCTTCCCAAGTCTGGGACAACCAGCTGAGGGTGCAGGGAAGGCTACTGTCCATGCCCAATTGTGTGGTGTATGCATGTTATTTGAAGCACTTCTGTCACACTGGGTTGTCTGGGGTAGCTCTGGGTTATGGGCTCGGTGACGGGCAGGAGTGTTTCCTGTCCACCAGGATGATGGCTGTGAGCGGACACCCCCCTTTTCTTGGGAAGTTGTGGTGTTTAGTGAATTTTCTCAGCCACTGGATTATTGCATTTTGTCTCAGAGCTCTCAGTTCTGCTCTTGTCTTGACCTGCCCAAATTGCAAGTCTTTGAGGCTTTCTGTATTGGGCTTCTTAGAGTAATTGTTTTAGAAAATGAAAAAAAGATAAAAAAAAAAAAAAAAGAAAAAAAAAGGGCCCTCCCCGCAGATGTAATGCGTTATTGAAATGCTAAGAGACAAAGCAATTAGGGCTGTTAAGGAAAGATCCAGGGGGCAGAGAGATCAATTTTTCTTTGGGTTTTGCAAATGAGCCTGCGGGGCCTGAGCTCTGCCCTTCCCCTTTCTATGTTCACCAGAACTCCAAAAAGCATCCACTTTTATTTTTGAGTTTGTCTTGCTGTTTTTTTGCTATGCCTGTCTCCTCTCTGCTGGGCTGTCTGCTCTCAGATTCTCTAGTGTCTGGTCTCAGTCTATCTATGGTTGGAGTTTGGATCAGTAGAATGAGTTTCCGATAAGAGCTGCCATAGCAGTTCTCCCTTCTCCTTCCAGGCGCTGATAGCCCCTCCTCCCATGGGACTGAGCCTGGCAGGGAGGGGCGCGGGTCCCCTGGCTGCAAAAACTTACAGATTTCGCTGATCTCAGAAGTTCCACGTTTTCATGAGTGTTGTATGAAGTATGCCCAAAGTCAGATTGCTCTGCAGTGTCCAGTCCACGCAATTCCTGGCTTTCTACCTACTTCCCTGGAGGAGTAACTACATAATATCTTTTTAAATTCATTCTCCCTGAAGCAATGGAGTTTTGCCAGGGGTAAAGGAAAGAGTGAAGGGAATTTGGAGCCTGAGCTTTGAAGATGGGGGGTTGACAAGCAAAAGAAACCTGGGTAGAGTGCATTAGTGGTGGCCATAGAGGCCAGTTTGAGAATGCTGAGCCCTGGGAAGGGAGGTAACTGGGGCATGGAAGCAGGAACTAGAAAGTATTCTACTGGTGGTGAAGCTGAAGGTGCCTGAAGATGTCCCAGGTGCACATGAGCATTTCCATTCCAACTTCTTTAAAAAAAAAAAAGTTCTTGAGAATGCCTCTAAGTTTTCCCACCATAGAAAATAAGAGCAGACTTCTCACCCATCTAGAATCTTACTACAGGACATTGTCCCAAAGTGTATAAGAGCTACCAGGACATCACAGGATTCCAGACTCTTCCAGAAATGCTTTGCCTTTGAGGGAGAGCCCCAAAGAAGCAAAGCAAACAGAAACTGGCCCCACCTAATTTTGTCCATGCTTCGAGCCAACAGCAAAGACTCTGTGCCTTGACTGTCTGACTGTCTCAGAATTTAATATGTAATATGTAATTATGGGAGTGAGAAGGTTTTATGAGGACAATATTTGTGTATGAATGTGTTTAGTGGAAGTAAAAAGTGAAGCCAGACATTTCCTGATGCAACTCGGATTTAATGAGGAGGTTGGTTTGGCTAATTTGAGTCTATAGTGGCTATTTTCCATAAATTCAATAAGCTGATTCTGCAGCTCAGAGTTTTGACCAAAGAATATTTAAAATATGTATATAATATATAGAATGTTAGATGACATATCTGTTGCAACTATTTAAACATAAAAATTGTAGATATCTTTTAAAATGTGCAAGGGAGTATATAATATAAAAAACTCTTTTAGGGGTTTCATGAGGAAAAATTGTGAAGGCGACAGGTGTGTATTTTCCTTGAGGTGAGGTAAACCTTGTCTGACAGGAATGCCTCTGCACTTAGGCTGACCCCAGAGTCTCCTTCTTGTTTTGTCCCTCCTGTGCCCTTCTACTTTCCCCCTACAACTTTAGGGTCCTATGATTGCCATTGTTCAGCCTCCATAATGCTTCCTATATGAACCAGTTGGCTGATTTCTTTGATGTAGTTAGTAGTTGTCTAGTGATTTGAAGATAGGATGTGCAATGGCAGAACAAGGATTTCCAAGGCAAGGATTAAAGAAGAGGAGGGTTCTTTTGTTCATTTATTTACATCTTTTGAGCACCTATCATGTGTCAGGTGGTTGACTGACTGAGTCAGATGATTTGAATTCAAATCCTATCTCTGCAACTCATTAGCTCTTTGATATTCCTTTAGCCTCAGTTGGCTCATTTTATAAAATTGGAATCCTCTAGAATGGTGCTGAGGGTACTGAGAGGAAGAGAACATGACTCTAACACCAAACATCCAGTGGAGAGACACACACTCTTGAAATATTAAGTACCAGAAGAGACCAGAGTAGGAGATTATGTAAAGTTTAATAGCAAGAAGTGGGTTAAGCCATTAATTATGCCTGGGAGATCACCATTCTGATATTTAATGCTCTTCAAGCACTCTATGGATTATGCAACACTATCACATACTTCCTCCCTGCATTGCCTCCACAATCCTGGGGTGATGTAGATTCTCGGTAGGAGGATGAGGAGAGGCATGCCCCCAACCCCATCACCTCTGCTAAAGGGAAACGACTGTGGTGTGAAGTGATACCTGGAAACCTTGCCTCATAGGTTAAAGCAGGGAGGCCAAGCTCTATCAAATTGGCACCTTCCCCAGATTTTTCTGCAGTGAGACCTTTGTTGGTCTTAGCCTCAGAGAAACAAGCGCCTAGTTCTTCTGCTGAAAAATCAAGGACCAGTCAACAGTGGGTAAGAAAAAATTTCTTTAGTGGAAATACATTGTGGAGAGGATAAAGATCAGGGAGGAGCTGAGCTAATGGGGACCATCCCTGCCCTGCCACCCTGAAAGGCAGCCAACAGGAGCTCTGCTTGCATCAGGGTGGAGTGAGTGTGCACCCTTGAAAAAATGGTGTTAGAAACTTTTGAGGCAGCCAGTTATTCATTCATCCTCAGGATCAAGACTCCGAAACAGGAGAGAGGACAAGAACCACCCCATGTCACTGGATTTGAATGTCAGGGGATTACTCTAGAGAAAGGGAGTTCTGACTCCTGGGCTCCCTGAAGCAACAGATGCTTTTGGTTGTGACTCCAGATTGTGACATTTAGAAATCTTCCCATTTAGCCTGAGTGTATTTATCCAAGATGTCTCCAGAGAGGACGGAGGTGTTTGTGCAGTGACAGTGGTGTGTTAGAGTCAGTTTATATTGACTTATCAGAATGAATTTTGCACAGATCTTCCCGACTCCACTTTTGGTGGCATCACCTTAGTAGCTTGAAATCAGCCACAGTAGGAGTAAGAAATCTTCTCTTCCACACGAATTCTTTTACTGTTGCTGAGAATCTTGGGAGAAATGTTATATTTGTGAGATCCTTGGTTTTGTGCATATAGTTACAAAATTTAGCTTCACCCATCATTTTAATGCTTTTAGGCCTGGTATTTACACAAAAGGCCCAAACTTAATCCATTTTCTTCTTCTCTTCATAGTCAGTTGTTTTCCCAAGGTTGTAATTTCATCCTTCCTTCCTTCCTTTCTGTTTTTTTGTTTGTTTGTTTGTTTGTTTTTTGTTACCGGCACCAAGATCCTCTCTCAATCTCAAAAAATTGGAACGATAATTGATTTCTCTCTCTCCTTCACCTCCCACGTCAAGCAAGGGCCACGTTCTACTGACACATTTCACCAACATTCGAATGTATTCTTTCCTTTCTGTTTCCACTGCTACCTCTGCATGTCACTTTGGTGCTGCTTCCCTTGTGAAAAGTGTCTCAAATTTTAAATGGTTCACTCCTTTCTCCACCATTGAAACACTTTATTGGCAAGAATTTGGAGGATCTATGTGGACTTCCCAGGAAAAAAAATCCCTTGATTAATTAGGGATAACTGCCAAGGTCAGGGGATATGTAAGAAGCATCGTTTCTTAGCCTCCCCTTGCTCCATTTTAGACACTACTGCCAGATGAATATTTGCAGAATGCAATTCTATGTTGTTATCTTACTTAAAAATGTTTAGGTATTCTTTTTACTATCTACATAAAGTTTAAATTCCTGAGCTTGGCATTTGAGGACTGTGATGGTTAGGTTCATGTGTCAGCTTGGCCCAGTGATGGTGCCCAGCTGTCTGGTCAAGCAAGCACTGGCAGTATCTGTTGCTGCCAGAATACTTTGTGGACTTGAATCTTCGGTATGTTGATTTCATCTGTGGCTCCTTACATCTGCAGTCGGCCAAGAGGAGTGTCTTCTGCAGTGAGAGACATTTAATCTAACAATGGAAGGCTTTTAAGGGGGACTTGATAGCTTCAGAGGACAGAAGAGAGAACTTTCATCTCTACCTCGGCCAGCCAGCCTCTCCTGGGGAATTCACTGAAGGTTTTCATTGGAGTGCCAGCTCACAGCCTATCCTATAGAATTTGGATTCTTACATCCCCATGGTTGCGTGAGACACGTTTTTAAATCTTATACTATTTACAGACATCTCCTGTTGGTTCTGTTTCCCTAGAGAATCCTAACTAATACAGGGTACTCCAGATTCGGCCTGTAATGTAACTTCTTGGATGCATCTTTTATTGCTCCCCTATGAAAGCCTGTGCTTGTGATTCTCAAACTCAAAGTCACAGTGGACCAGTGGGTGAGAGAGGGCGAGCTGGCAGTTTTGCATAAGCCTATAACCTGTCTTAACTCCAGCATAATCATGGCATGAATATGAGAGAGTGTCTGCTCTTATCTTCTAGGAGGTTAAGACAGAAAAAAATTGAGAACTGTTGTCTCAGCTCAGTCAAACCACACTGCTAGTCTATGGATTTTAGCCTTTCCTGTCCCTGTACCTTGACTGATGCAGCTCCTATTATATCTCTGCTTGTCAAACTCTTTTCTGTCCTTGAACATTCCGGTTGAATTCTAGCTCCTTAATGACGCTTCCCTATTTTTCAAACTAGATATGATGTCTTCGCTCTCTGAGCCCCCATAACCTTTTATTCAGGATCCTTAGGATCAATCTTACATTGTTTTTACTTTTTACCTGTTTTATATTCCCATATAGATAATCCACATGGAGAAGGCCTTTTTTTTTTTTTCAATCTTTCTCTTTCACTGGTTGCATGCATAGCAGGCCCTTCATGATCTGACCTCTTCTGACCTCTCTTGTCCTGTTTTCCCTCAGTATCCCCTTTGCCTACTCTGTTTCTGCCATACCAACAAACTTGGAGTTTCCCAGACTCCATTCTCTCCCTCTTACCTTCAGGACTTTGCACCTGCCATGCTTTCTTATCAGGTGAAGTAGATTGCCAGAATGGCACAAGTCTTCACCCTCCCTGTATCCACACATTCTGCATGTGAATTTGCAGCTGTCCCCATCAAGAGGGGGAGACCATGGACCCTCTCCTTGAATAGGGCTGGCCTAGTAGTTTGCTTTGGTCAATAGAATGCACAGAAGTTATAGTAAGACAGTGCTGAGTCTAGGCCTCAAAAAGGCCTGTGTGTTTCTACTTCTTCTCTTGGAAGCTTACCCATGTGAACAAGCCCAGGCTATCCTGCTGAGAAAGAGAGCATGTGGATCAGAGACAAGCTGTTCCAGCTGAGACTGCTCAGAGCAGCAGCTTGCAGCCATCCTCAACCAACCCAGCAGTTCTCTATTGATGCATTAATAAGTCCCAGATCAGCAGAACTGGCCATTGGGTGCAGACTAAATGGCCAAGCAACAGAATCATGAGTTCGATACATTGTTATTTTAAGCTATGAAGTTTTGGGGTGCTTTGTAAGACAGCCAAAGATAACTGATATACTAGCTTAACAGTCACTTTTCAGATCTTAACTTAGACATCACTTCCTTGGCAAAGCCATTTCTGACCTCCTTCTGAGTTAGGGTCCTCCCGTAGGTACAGAAGCACTAGTGCTGTATTATAATTACGTGGCTATTTTCCCTATCTAACTTTAGATAGCATGCTTTTTTTTCAGTGTCTATAAATAAACTTTTATTGGAATACAGCCACACACTGATTCATTTGTATATTTATGTATTATGTACAGTTGTTGTCACACAACAGCAGAGTTGATAGTTATGACGAAGACTGTATGACTTGCAAAGCTGTTTACTATCTGGCCCTTTACAGAAGAAATTGGCTGACTCTGTTATAATGCATTCACTCGACAAATGTTTCTACTACTATTATTAATAATATTAATCTTGGTTATTTGTTGAAACTTTGTGCCTGGCTCTATGCTATGGCCTCTTTTACATACATGAGCTCAGAGAGGTGGAGTCACTTGCTCAAGGTCACACAGCTAGAAGGTTAAACTGATCCTGTCCAATGTCAGAGCCCGAACTCTTACCTGTTACACCAAGCCCTGCCCTCCTGGCACCAACTCTGGGCCAAGCCTGCTAAGTGTTGGGGACCAGGGATGGGGATGGATACACGTAGCAGCTGCCATGGGGAACTCACCACCTGAGGCAGGCCCTCCAGGCCCGTTACGGAACATCTCTGAAAATCAAGGGGAGAACAGGCGCTCATAGCCAAGATGGCTAACTTTTTGGGAGCAAGAATTTTGTCTTATGCATTGTTTTTTCCCTTAGGCCTAGCACAGTATCTGGCACTCTGTGGTTACTCAGTAAATCTTCTTGAATGAAGAAAGGAATGGATTAAATCAGAGGTTGTAATTTGTGGCCTGCACATACTCAGTTTGTCCTGCACTGAATTGACCTGAACAGTGGTTTAAAAAAACACACAGCATTTTTTATTTCAAAAATTTTGCCAACATTTGGAAACAAGGAAATTTGAGATAAACACCTGGGTTACTGACTTTTCCTTAAAAATGGGAAGATCCATCAATACTGGGCCTACGTTTCCACACCAATGAGTGGCGGCTGTCCTCATTAGACGGGACACACACTTTCTGGCTGGTGATGGTCCTCATTGATCCCCATTCTCTCCTCAACACCTATTGTTAATTTATCATCACAGCTGTGCTGTTTACTTACAGATACCTGCAGGATTTACTCACATAGTTACCTGCTGAGAACCACTGACCACTTAGCAGAACTGCTGATACATATGCCCACTTACTTACCTCTGTCTCTTTTTTTTTTTTTTATAAAGGAGGTTTATTTGGTTACAAATTACAGTCCTAAGGCCATGAAGGGTCCAAACTAAGGCATCAACAATAGGGTTCCTTCACAGAAGAACAGCCGATGGCATCCGGAACAACTCTGTCAGCTGGAAAGGCACGTGGCTGGCGTCTGCTGAGTTTTTGCTCTGGGGTTTTGGTTTCAAAATGGCATTCTCCAAAATGTCTCTGGGTTTCTCTTAGCTTAGCATCTCCAGACACCCAGCTTAGCATCTCCAAACGTCCTTTACCTCTATCTTAAATGTGAGGTAGTGAAGGCAGTTTCCCACTTCCTGGGCAAGATTTTTCTTTTTTCTGCTTTAATCTTTTTATTTTGAAATCATTTCAAACTTACAAGGCAGTTGCAAAAATAATACAAACCCCACACAGAGAACTCCAACATTTTGCCTGGGGCAAGATTTTAAGCATTACTTACAGTCTAATTTTTCTCCTCTACAAATTGGTAAGTTTTCTCTCCCTCCAAAGGGTTTTCAAGGATAATTTGGTTTATAACCTGCCTAAACCAGAGCAAGATGTTTTCTTTTGTCCCATAACTCAGTTTTGTTACTGCAAGAATTTTGGAAGTCGCCTCACCTAGCAGTGCTGGCAGGCCTTTCAGGAAACCCAGGCCAGTTTTCTGATATTTTCCCCTTGAGTGGTGCTTTTATGACTCAAAGTAAAACCTGCTCCTGGTGGCCTGTCTCCCATGGGATGGATTGAGGTAATTTTTCAGCAGTGTGAGGTAAAATTGAGTTTTTTTTTTTTTTTTTTAAGGATTAGTCATTCTATTTATAAGGTTTATAATTCAGTGATTGGGTCTTTGGAGAAAGAAAACCCCCAGCCAATGTGTAATTCCAGTTTTTAGAAAGGAACTCCCCAAGGCTGATTGATGTTTAGCAGGAATGCATCGGTACATGTCTATGGGCTGTTTACTCTAGCATCTGTTCTGGTTGGTCATTGCTCAGGCTAAGCCAGTAGTTAAATATTTTGAATATAGAAACCCAGGAACTGGCTGACACACTGAAATAGAAAAAAAAAAAATACTAGTCTTCAACCATATCCTCAACTTTGAATTCATTTGTGAGGCAGCAGCTGGTCACAGCTCAGTGCAGCCAGTCATCATTTCCCTTACGTAAACACCAATATAGAAACCCAATTCAGAAGAACCTTTATCTCTTATCTCTTGGTGTATCCAAGGTTCAGCTGTCTGGGTGTGAAAAGGCAGCTCAGCCTGTTCTCTGATTAGTGAGGTAAATGAGCAAGTAGAACCTGCTTTTTTCCCCAATAGTCCTGATTAAATTGGCAATGCCTCAGGACTTTTAAGAGTCCTCAGATCACTCCTTCATGAGCTAAACCAGGATGGCATCTGAGGTGAGCAGAGTGCTCCTCATACATCCGAGAAAAGAAACAGAAACTCTGTTTTTGGCAGTGGTTATTCTTCATTTGATGATGCATAAGAATAGGCTAGTAGAGTTGAAACCTCCTTTTTCAGCCTAGTTGGCAAATTATTCATCCTATGTGAATTTTTCATATACATGAATTCATACCTTAAAAGAAATTACCTTTGTAACACAAAAGTAAAACAGGATAATTGCAGAAAAATTTTAAATTTGGTTAAGTAAAATGCAGAAAAAAATCCCTCAAATCCATTCCCTAAGAAACAGGGTAATATTTTAAACTGGATTAGTTTAGTTATTTGTCTCTGTCTCCCTCTTTATATTTTCCATACCTTAAAGAACTTGAAGTTCTTTCTTTTAAACTCCAAACTTAAAAAAAAAAAATCTTGGAGGAAAATGTTTTCAAACAGGTTACACATACTTCTGTTGTCTTACAGGTTGTTAAAAATGATTCAAGTTGTCAGTCTGATCACTAATTAACATCTTAGACTGAGTAGTTTTCACTTCAACTCTTTCAGCTGTCACTTTTGCTACCCATGTGCTCGCTTCTTGAAATCTGGATTATTCTAATTTTCTAAGATCAGAAGAAAGAGAACAGTTAGAATTGTGTGTAAAATTAAAAGTCACTAAGTTCCAAATGAGCCTAAAGCCACCCCTGTGGTATAAAATGTACAGGCTTTATTGCATGAGCTTCAGTGACATAGAAGCTTTTATATTTACTCCCCATTTTTAACTATGTCTTGGAATTGAGACTGCATAAATTTGATCTTGAATTAAACAGACTTTAAAATATTTTGAAATGTAAAAATAAAACCGGTTGCTTTGAGGTGTTTATTAGACTGAGAGAAATTTAAAAAGATGTAATTTAAGAGTTAGAGTCATCTTCTCTAACTGACTTTGTGAACTATGTTAGTCGGAGTGCATGGGGGAGGCTTTGCTGCGGTAACAAATAAACCCTCCCAATCTCAGTGGCTTAATGCGTAAATGTTTATTTTTTGTTTACGCAAAGCCCACTCCTGATCTGGTGACTCTCCCAGGTAGCTTCCTTCAAAATGGTAACTCAGAGATCTTGTGACCTGTCAACTGGGACACAGGTTCTCAGAGTTTCCCCAGCAGAAGAAGAGACTCCACAGAGAACTCATCCCCGCCCCCTCAAATGCCCAGCATCCAATACTTCAGCCCAGAAGTGACACATGTCACTGCAATTCATAGCCAATTAACCAGTAACGTCCAGGGGGCTGGAAAGCAAACCCTTCCCATATGCCCACAAAGGAATGGAGAACCGGATATGAGATGACTGCTGCAAGTTTCCACCTTAGTGGCCTTTGGCAAGTTAGATAACTTTATCTGTGACAAGGGCATTGGGCTAGATGCCTTCAGAGTACTTAGCTGTTCTCACAATCCTCTGTCTAAATATTTGATTTCTTCTTGTAATAGTTTTGTTTTTTAACTACTTTGTAGGCATTATTTTCTTGTTACTCTAAGAACATTAGGAAGGTTAATGCTACTAAATGGCAAACACTTGTGTTGCCTAGTGTAGCTGATGGTCAAGCCGGAGAGCGCTCAGGTCAGCTGATCTGGTTTTGAGCCCTCTGGGTCCAGCTTGGTCTCTTACTGGTTCTAGAAATTTTGGCTTTTTGCTTAACTTCTCTGTTGTTCAGTTTGTTTGTTTTTTAAAAATCCATGTGTAAAATTGGGGATTGTACCTGCCTCATGGGTTTACTGTGTGTTCTAGTTTGCCAATGCTGCTGTTATGTAAAATACCAGAAATGGATTGGCTTTTATAAAGTGGGTTTATTTGGTTACAAAGTTACAGTCTTAAGGCTATAAAGTGTCCAAGGTAAGGCATCAACAATAGGGTACCGTCACTGGAGAGGCCATCTGGAAAACCTCTGTTAGCTGGGAAGGCATGTGGCTGGCATCTGCTTGCTCCCAGGTTGTGTTTCAAAATGGCGTTCTCCAAAATGTCAGCATAGCTTTCAATGGCCATCTTCAAAATGTCTCTCTAAGCTGCTCTAAGCATGTCTAAACATCAGCATCAGCTGGCCAATGTCTGGGCCTGTGTAGCTCTTTTTAAAGTAATCCAGTAAAACTAATCAAGACCCACACTGAATGGGTGGGGCCACACCTCCATGGAAATAATCCAATGAAAGGGCTCACCCACAGTCACATCTCCATGGAAACACTGAATCAATAGGTTCCAACCGAATCAACACTAATATGTCTGCCCCCACAGATTGCATCAAAGAACATGGTGTTTTGGGGGACATAATACATCTAAACCGGCATACTGTGAGTATCAAATGAGGCAATTCAGGTAGTGTTCTTAGAACAGTGCCTGCAACATACAAAGACTTCAATAAGTTCATTTCATTTTATTAACTTATTTACTTTTAAAAAATTACTGTCCTTATTGCCCTAGCTTATTAAGTGTTTATAGAGTAAGAGAGTTCATTAATCATTTTAATTATTGTCCTTCTTGTCCTGGCTTGATAATCCAGTCCAAACCATGCAAGTCCTCATCAGCTGACCCATAAAATGCAGTCACAAACTATAGGTGACCTGGGTCTTTGCTCAAGACCATCAACTCCTTCAGAGTTAAGCTCCATCGGATGTAGTTTAGGTTCCATCCCAGCCTGCCTCATCTTGACTCTGACACCTGAGTTGGAGTTGCCTTTTGCTCCTACAAGCTGCAGACTCCTGCCTGATTTCTTTTCTGCTATTGAGCTCTGTTGTCTCTCACAGACTTTTCTTGGCTGGCCCTTTGACTCTTGGGGAACCTACTTATCTAACGGGGAGGGAGCTCCCTACTCTGACCTCAGCCCCACAGGACCCTGAGATCTGTCCCAGCTTGGTCCTGGCCTCCATACAGAGAGGGAGCATCAGGCAGGCACCCATTGGTTACACCCTTTGAGCCTGGGTATTTCGGATACCCTTTATCACCACCTCAAATCAATGACAAACCCAAGATTGTAAGTCCTCCTGCAGGCACTGTCCCTCTAGGTAGATACATGAGCAAGAACTTTTTCCTTTTACCTCTGGCTCTTAAGTGGATTGTCCTTGGGGACAAGTTATACAAAATGAAGCAAGAGATAATGTGAGAGGTGGTATGCATTTGGTTTCCGGCTTTGGAATGTTCTGGTTTCCCTCACCTTTTGCTCCTTGGCTGATCTAATGGGGTGGGGGTGGGAATTCTCTCTGAATCATAGTTATCAACTGACCTGGAGAAGGTGGTTTCCAGGTCATTTGCTTCAGACAGGGAAGACAGCAGTTCTGGTTTCTCCTCAGGTTTGGTTTTGCCCTGAACAAGGAAGACAATATGATATGCCTTTGTGTCAAGTTCCATTCATGTCCTTTTCCCACGTGGCCAGAGAAAATATGAGTCAGACTGGATTTTGACATAAGCAAATTGCATTCTACTTCTCTTGGTCCTTTCTTTTCTAAATTCTTTCAAAGGACAGTGTGGTACTTTTTCCCAGAAGTGAACAGTACACATGGGGTGGCGGTGCTAAGCATCTGAGATTTATGTAGAGGGTAAGAGTTACATCTGAAGATATTGTCACCCTGTCCCTGAATTGATGATAAATGCTGTTGCAGCCAGCTTCCCCTCAATCAGCCTTTGTAATCTTGTAAGACAAACAGGTCAAAGCTGTCATTGACCAAGGCAATAAATTCCTATTTTTGGTTTTAGAAAAAGATAAATCATCGGAGAATGATTTCCAAATACACGAAAAAGGTTATTTGGCCCCACATTGTTTTTCTGACCATAGAGAAGTAAGGAGGTTTTGCATTTCCAACTCTATCCAGATTTTAAGCCCTCTGGATGTTTCAAATACAACAAAAAGACACTTCTTCCCCACCAAGGCTGAGTTTATCAAACTCAAATAGGGAGATCTTTAGAACCCAGTAAAGGTGATGTGCTGTTTTGAATGTATTATGTCCCCCAAAACACCATTATCTTTGATGTAATCTTGTGTGGGCAGACGTATCAGTCTTGATTAGACTGTAATTCTTTGAGTGTTTCTATGGAGATGCACCTCACCCAACTGTGGTGACTCTGGATAATTTTCATGGCGGTCTGGCCCCGCCCATTCAGCATGGGTCTTGATTAGTTTACTGGAGCACTATATAAGCTCAGACAGAAGGAGCAAGCTTGCTACAGCCAAGAGGGACACTGAAGAATGCACAGAAGTGGAGAGAGTAGCTGCAGATGAAACAGTTTGAAGACGGCCTTTGAAAGTAGACTCTTGCTCCAGAGAAGCTAAAAGAGGACAAACACCCCAAGAGCAACTAAGAGTGACGTTTTTGAGAAACTGCAGCCTAGAGAGGAATGTCCTTGGAGAAAGCCATTTTGAAACCAGAACTCTGGAGCAGACACCAGCCACATGCCTTCTCAGCTAACAGAGGTTTTCCAGATGCTATTGGCCATCCTCCATTGAAGGTACCTTATCGTTGATGCATTACCTTGGACACTTTATGGCCTTAAGACTGTAACTGTGTAACCAAATAAACCCCCTTTTATAAAAGCCAATCTGTTTCTGGTGTTTTGCATTCTGGGAGCATTAGCAAACTAGAACAGGTGACTATACCACAGGGATTAAAATGCAGAGAACCTACCACTCTTGGGCATCCACATTCAGCCTGCTTAATATAACTCACTTGTATCCTGCAATTAGCAAAGAACTTTATTTTATATTGTCTATATGACAGTTGTTCTGGTTTGCTATTGCTGCCATTATGCAAAATTAATTTAATCTTCAATTATTTTAAGGATTAAAGGATGAAAAAAGATGTGACCCTTAGCATGGAGTATATGAAATTAGCATCAAGCCTTTTAAGGCCTCCACCCTCTAGGCATAAGTAAAATAGTAAGAGAATTTGTGTTGCTAGTGATTAGTGGTTAATGGTTTAGGAGATGGGGTTTTGGGCCAAACATTCTGACTTGAATATAGGCCATGTGCTTCTCTCCAGCTGCTTTTACTGTGTGCTGTGTAGTTTCTCCTTCTGTGATAGGATGTTAAGAGAGAGACGATGCCACTTTGCTTCAGAAACTGCTAATAAGGAGTGAATATATGAACTTTTATATTCCCAGAGGCTATCATGTCAGGGGCCTGGTTGAGGTGATATAGAAAGTAAGAGTTTGGTGAAGGGAGAGCAATCTGGTCTACAAGTATGCAAACTTAGTTACCCTGGAGTAACCATGGCTGGATCATGCTCACTTTTAAGCATCCTTTCTTGTTCTGGAAACCAATTAACCTTCCTCTGTTCTCTTATCAGTAAAATGGAGACAGAATGTATGTGTGTGTGCATGAGTGAGCATGTTGGGGTAGAGGGTAGGGAAGGATGATCATCCTTATCTTAGCTAACAGAACTGTGTAAGAGTCATTCCAATAAAATTCATATATATATTCACAAGTTAAAATATTTAATGCAATGATTGTGTCTTCACCTTGCCACAGGGTAGTCTCTTTCTTGGCCATAGGGGTCAGTTGTTTTGATGGGCACCACAAGTCTCCTTGACCCAACATCTTTCTTCCACTGGCACTCTCTTAGTGCTTGAAATCTCTTCAACATTCACCTCCTTAGTGCTGACCTATGGATGTTCAAATGTTGTGTGGGAGAGGTGATGTGTTATGCCATTATTATCTACTAATACCCTGGTTAAAATGATTTCTCATTTGACTAGTTGGGAGGTCACCTTGCAGGACTTAGTGTGAATGGGCCAAAGAATGCCTCTGTTATGGGGCGGAAGGTGGCTGGGGACATCTGGAGGAGATCACAGGGTCAGTCTAGAGATCCTCCCACTGCAAGGGAGAAGAGTGAGCAAAGAAGTCAGGATGAAGTCCTCTAGTGGGTATCTGTTGTTGGTATCTGCCCAACATCTATTCTACCTTTATTTTATTTTATTTTGGAGAACCACCCTTCCCTCTTTGGTATGGTCTGGTTGGTATGGTCAAGGGAAGGGATAGGCAAATGATCTGAATAGGCCAGAGAGTATCTTCCAGGAAGTGGAAGCATGAGTGAAGCAACACAAAGACATAAAGAAGTTGGAGTGCATTCATCTCAGTGGTGACGCCCCCAAGAGATCTAGAGCTCCACCTAGATCCACAGAGCTGCCCTGGTCTTCCTGAGCGTAGGTCTTTAGCCTTTTCTGTTGTCTTCCAATGAATTTCCCTCTCCTTCCCCCCACCCTTTTCCTTAAGTTAGCCAGATTGGGTCTCCTGTTGCTTGTAACTAAAGAATTCTAACATAAATGCACTAGAGCAAACTTGTTTACCATGATTGACTCGTGTTCTTCTCTATAGCAGCAGAGAGACGCCTAAGGTACATTGCTAAATGCCCTATCTGAAGATAGTTGTGTATCTAATATTTCAGTTGAAACCTTGGATCTGTCAACTCTGTGAGGAAGAAAGCAGCTGTTTGGCCTTCTTCATACTTGTTTTCAGACTGCTTCTTGGAAAGCTTGGATTTATTAGGAAACAAGGAGGGGTTTGGCCTATGTTTTGCTCTCTGCATCTCTTATGGGCTATTGTTTAATTCCTGCCCTTATATTGTATAAATTTTCCAAAAGGAGGTTAACATCGTCTTTTCTCCCTTACAAATGTGATACGTGGTCATTGTAGAAAATATCAAGGCAAAAAGAAGAAAACGAAAACCACCCATAATCCTACCATCACTTAATATTCCTCTGTACTTTCTTATAGTCTTTATGAACACACATACAAATAACATACGCTTTATAAAAATGGTATCTTACTATCTTGTAAACTTAGAAAAATCTAATGTTTAGTGACTGTTTTTCCATGTCACGATAATTTTTTCTTCAGTGTGATTTTAATGGTCTCATAACATTCTTACTCCATTGTATTATTTATTTATTCACACTCTCAGCTAACCTAAAGCTTTGGTTCCTTTTTAACATAAGAACCTAAAAATTAAAAGCACTTTTCTGTTCTGAAATTGGTGTAGATATTGTCAAGTGGGATCCATAGCCCACATAATTTCCAGCATATATTACCACTTCCTCTGGGTTGCTGGTTGAATGAGTAGGGATAAATAAAGCAGGTGCATTCATTTGTGATCTGGGTCGTGGGCATCCCACAGAACTTGTCATGCTGGAAGAATTGTAACTGAAATGACCTTCAGCCCAGCTGGGCTTCTGTGTAGCAGGCTGTCCCAGGGGAGAGTTTATGTATAAAGTTTTTGTTATCAATATACTTTGATCTCATCTTTGTACCAACCCCACAAATGTACTCGAATGAGAACTCTAACTCTCTTGGGCTTGACTCTGCAAATCATTCCTTAATAGGTTTCAGAGAGTGCTCCAGAAGTCTAAGACAAGCAACGTGGAGGGGAAAGGTGATAAAATTCTGGACTGGCCGTTTGTTTTATTGTGATAAGAAAGCTCTTCTGAATTGTTAAATCAGGTAAGAATATTTGTTTTCTTGGGTGGGAGGGAAGAAGAATCTTGAATCAACCTATTGTCTCAGAGATCATGATGAAACACGAAAGCTACGCCTCATTTTCTTAGTTTTGGAAATCCATTGGGCCAAATTATTATCTTTTATTGTCTCCATCTTGAAAAGTAGGGACCTTAGCGAGATAAAGATGTAGCAAGTTTCTTACTATTGTGGTATCAGGGCCTTATAGCTCAGCTTACCCGATTATGCTAGATTAAGTGGTAACCATTCTGAAGCATAGAATCCTTTAATACGTAATCATTGTCTCAGTTCTCCAGAGGGAGTTTTCAATCTGTAGGCAAACAAGGCCTTTGCTTCAATGTTCAGATTCAGACTTGAAAATAGTGCTAACTGAAGGTTTACTTTCCCTAAAGGTGACGGCAGAGTCAGCTAAGTGGTTGAAAAGAATGGTAATGTGTTGGCAGACTTTCCTGTGAGATACACAGGTAGAGTAAAGGTGAAAACACTAATGTTAAATCAAATGCCTTTCTTGGCATGTGGTGGTAATCAGTTCAGCAGAGCAAAACTAGCAGAAAAAGAAAAAGTATTGGTTAACTGTGTCTTTTTTGATACATAGGCTCCTAGGAAGTGACTATATTTACATGAGCAATCCCTGTGTAATGCTCTGGGGTTCTGAGTTTCCACAGTCAGTCATCCATTTTTAATTGCTTGCTTTGTGTAGATGCTATCTCGGTTAGTAGGAAGGCTCATAGAAAACAAAGTTTGAGCAAGAATAGGGTTTAATGGATCTGAAGTTTGTCACTGAAACAGCAACTAATGAGCTCGTAAACCTCTTTGCATCATCAAAGTTTCAGAGGCACAGCTCAGATATGTTTCTTGACTCCTGAAAACTGCCAAAGGAATTTAGGGCCTAATTTGTTTTGCCCTAGATTTGAAGTTGTCCCCACTGGTGGTAGTGGAATTGATCATGGTGGGGATGGATGAATGAGGAACGCTTTCCCAATAATCAGGAAATTTGGGAAGATGTTCTAGTCTCTTTGTCTGTTTTCAGATTGACTGTAACTCTGAAGTGTCTATTGGTAGATTGATCTTTAACCTATAGTCCAGACATTACAAAACCAAACGAATGCAAAGACCAGACAGCAACTTAGATGGATAAGGCCCACTGGGTGGGCAGCTTGGAGACAGCAGCTACTGAGTTTTAGGAAACTGTTGGCACATGGAAAAGTTGGCCCAGTACTGGCATATTTTCTGAAATTTTTTAAAAGAAAATTTGATGTTCCAGATTTGTATGCAAAATCTATCTTTTATGTTGGCAACTAAGTCAAATTAAAACAAAATTGTCTGGGCCATACTAAACACATCTGCTGACTGCCAGATGAGGGTATCTTAGTCACATATTACCCATTTGGGGGGAAAGTCTTGAAATTCCAATCCCATCTCACAGCTCAGTTGAAGAAAATGGGCTCTGAAGATTCCCGCCTGTGAATATAATAATCTTTTATACTCACTGCATATAAACTCCTTTTAAGAGGGGGAGGAGCGCAGTGTCTTTGCTATTTTTGTACTTAATGATAAATGCTAAAATTTTTGAGCACTTATTATATTCCATGGAACAAAGTATTTCACTTGCATTATCTCATCTTATTTTTATAGGAACTCTATGATGTACTAAAATTATCATCATCAACTCCCCATTAAGAGATTGGGAAACAGGTTCAATGTAGGTTCAGGATTTCCCAGAGTAACTCAATAAGTGAAAGAAATGAGATTTGAACTCTGAAGTCAGATTTCAGAATCTAGTTTTTAACCACTGTATTATATTGCCTCCTACTACACTATATGTTATTTTTAAGCTTCTTTAGTCCCTCTGGGTGATGGTGGATTGCCCTTCTAAAACCTCTTAAAGAATCTATAAGGACCTTTTCTGCTTTGGTGGAGCACAAGGGCACTCTTTATCCCCATCCTTTGATATAGGGTTTGCAAAATGTGTGGGATCCTTCTGATCACTGGAGAGGGAAATTTTACTAATGCCTTGCTTGAGACCAGAGGTGTCAATCTCCATTTTCATGCTATTTTCCCACAAGGTAGTAATTGAAAGTTAGAACATAGAGATTAAAGGCCAAAATTATGGGTTTCATCTACATCTGGACAAGTTGATTTTACTTCATCCATGACCACAGTGTACAGCCCTAATCCCAGCCAGCCATCTCCCAAGTATAAGCTTGTGGGTACATCAGTCACCCCTGGTGACAGTAGTGCTCCTTGTCCAGGCCCAGCTACAGATGGCACATAAATAGGATCACTGTCATAAATGAAAGCAGTATGATGTAGCCAAATAGAATGCAAATAGATTTTAACTCATTTGCCAATGACAGATGATGGATGGTGGCTGCCAGGAGGAACACTGTGTTGAAAAGAATTCAGAAACCACCTCAGGGTTTATCCAAAGAGTGCTGAAGTTCACTGGCCTTGCTTGCCATTGGTTTGACATAAGGAACTATGGCAAGTGTGCTCTGTACTTGCCATCCCTGATACAGTCTATTAATATGAAAGAGCTAAGACATCTTCTCTTTGGGCAGCTTGAAGCACATGTGTCTTAATTTGTGATTCTCCCAATCCTGCTTTAATATAGGAGAAATGGCCAAACGCACCTTCTCCACATTGGAGAAGTTCCTAATTTTCCTCCTTGTGATGATGACAGCAATTACAGTGGCCCTTCTCAGCCTTTTGTTTATTACCAGTGGGACCATTGAAAACCACCAAGGTAAGTGCCATGGGCTCTTGTAGATGCTATTGCTAGGCCTATGGGCAATTTCTTGATTACTGGGAATACCAAAGTGAGAATCAGTATCTGTTGATGGTGCTGGTAATTGGACTGTTCAATGTGTACTTAAGTAACCTGGGGTGACCATCTCCCTCTTACATCAATTGCCCTTTCTACATTGACAGCAGCTTTTATCAAGCCTACCTTTGTCCCCAAATAGCCAGCTGATAGGCATTCTGACATGTACTTGTTGCCTTTTACTGTTCCACTGATCTAAGCACAGCCCAGGATTCTAGTTCTGGTAACTAGAACTTTTGCCTGGAGTCTCTTCTCTTTCTCTTTGCATCCTGATTGGCATAATCTTTTCCTGAGGGCAAAAGGAAAAGGAAAGATCCACTGAATGTCAATAAGTCCCTGAAAAGCTTAAGTGATGGTGTCTCAAACTCAAATCCTTATGAGGGCCAATCAAGTTCCTTAAATGAGGAGGTTGGGGGAGACAGACGGGTGGGGAAGGGCAGGTTCTCTGAGGTGGAGTCCATGGCCTCCCCTGAGCACTGGCTGTTTGTTGTCATGATGCTACATGGACTCAAATCTCCTGAGTTTTCAAGAGAAGGTGGAAATTGGGATTTTTAGACAACTCCTGATTTTTTTAAATGTTGGAAATTAGTTTTTGAAAAATATTCAGGCCACATTTATAGGCAGTATTGAGCCCGTGAGTCCTTGACAGAGCCTTCACTTCTAAGTTAGGTTGTTTAACATCTGTACGGAAGGCAGGTGGGGATGGAATTCTTTGACCCAACAACAGGAGGGCTGGCCTTAAGCCAAATGGAGAAGGGAGGGTATTTTTCATCTCAATTTAGCCTTTTGTGGCCTCTTCTCTTTTCTAGTTGGTTTCTTCCATGCTGCGGTCTTTCAAATCCTCTGCAGCCTCAGAGGAACAGAGATTCTCTGTTCTAGCAG
Organism: Choloepus didactylus; assembly: GCF_015220235.1. Classification (NCBI taxonomy): domain Eukaryota; kingdom Metazoa; phylum Chordata; class Mammalia; order Pilosa; family Megalonychidae; genus Choloepus; species Choloepus didactylus. The sequence goes on from NC_051321.1 coordinate 47,266,354, forward strand.
TGGGCAGAGCAGGGTCTTGGAATGCTAGGAATGGAAGGATCCTTAGAAGTTAGCTTCTTAAAATTAGATAATCAGGAGGCTGAGACCCAGGGAGGTTATTGACAATTATAGTCACTATTCTCATAGTAGCAGTTATAGTTTATGGAATGTTTACTTTGTGTCAAGCACTATGGTAAGGATTTTCCATAATTTTCTCATTTAATCCTCACAGAACTCCTATAAAATCAGGTGCTAGTCTTAATGCCATTTTGACTACAGAGAGACTGAGACTTCAAGATCACGAGGCACTTGCCCTCGACTAGGTGGCTAGGTTTGGTTTTCCTTGAACTACATTCCTACCTTGGTAGCAGTGAGGCCATTGCAAAGATGCCTGCTTGTCTCCCTGCAATACTTGATGTGTTGAAGAGAAGGAGGGTTTGGGGATGACAATTTGGGTTTGGGGAAGACATGGATTCTAACTTCATGTAGAATGGTAGTGAAAGAGCATCAGATGTGAAATCTGAGGGTCTGGAATGGATGCCTGTTGCTTCATATGCTCTCTCTGAAAACTTTGTTTCTCTGGGTTTCAGTTTTCTCATTTTCAAAACTGAGAAGTTGGCCTAGGTCATCACTAAGTTTTCTTGAGCCCCATAAACAAACAAATAAAATGTCTAAATATGTAAATAAAATAATAGCCATGTGGCAGACATTGTTCTAAATGCTTAACGTGTATTAACATATTTATTATTCAGAATAACCCTAGGAAGAGGGTACTGTAATCATCTCCATTTTATAGATGAGAAAATAAAGGTAAAATAGGTGAAGCAATTTGTTCAGCTAGTCAACAGTAGAGTCAGGTTTCAAACCCAGGCTGTTTGTTTCTAGCACCCACCCTCTTAATCTCTATGCTGTCCTCCCTCTCCTGATATTCATATGTGTGTATGTATTATAATAGGTATACATATATATGCATACATACACACATTAATATAGAATATGTGTATACATATCTCTATATATGCACACATACATTTATAGTGGTATGAGAATGATTACAATACGGGAGACCATGTCAAGAAGTATAAAATGATCTACAACATGTTAAGAATAAGTCTTCAGAAGGTCGAGGAGGATCAGAGCAGGGTCAAGAGATCCAGTGTGTCATTCTGGGGCTGAGGGGTTGAGCCAGATCTAGATATGATTGAAGTGGACCAACTCTGAAGGGGGTGGTAGAGATTAGTTGGTAAAAGGGAAAGGAATGAGGGCCCTCATGGAGAGGACGGTAGAAACAAATCCAGAGACTGGATTTAGTAGGTTGTGTGCCAGCAACCTGGCACATGATTTGTTTGGCTAGAACACATTGCAGGGTAGGTGAGTAAAGGGGCATGAGTTTAACAAGAAATGAATTTTGGTGAGAAGTTGAAGGACATTTCAGAAAGACCTTGATTGTTAGGTTGAAAACATCTCTGGTCCAAGAAAAAGACCCTGCTTAGGATTATAATATTGTTGGTGTTCCTGAAGATATTTCTTACCATATATCTTAAATATGAGAGAATATACAAAGATTTTTCCTTAGGAAAAATGTGTTCTAATCAACCAGTCAACACCAATAAATAAGAGGGCTGAAATATTGTTTCTCAAATATCTTATTCTGTTTTTAGATTCAGGTAGCCATGTTTCTCCAGCCACCCAAAGTCCTCTGGCTACTCAGGGCTCGACAGTTACCAAGAACACCACAGTCACCCAAGCTCCTCCAATGACTTACACGTCGGAGCTTCCATTATTTCAGAACTTTAGTGGCTACCATATTGGTGTTGGGCGAGCTGACTGCACAGGACAAGTAGCAGACATCAGTTTGGTAGGTAAATGATGAGCTCCTCAAGTAGACCATGAAACAGCTAATTTTATTATTTTGCATTTTGCATTCATTCCTCATTATTCCATCATTACTTTCTCCTTCTAGCTTTTCTATTGACTTCACTGATGCCTAACTCTGTGAATATAAAGAAGAGGGGAACTTTTGTTCAATCACAACTCCCTTGTAAAGTCAATTGGCCATGTTTTATTAATGGAAATGGCAGGACTGGCAAACTCAAATGCTACAGTGGATAGACAGGTACCATAAATGAGTGAAGCAGGTCAGTGTAAGATGATAAATGCCAAATGACTCTGCAGTTTAGAGGACAGTAGGAAGTGGTAGGGACTACATTAAAATTAGACAGTGGTCTAGCTGCTTGTTGCTTTGTAGAATGTGGGCTCAGGGTTGCCATATCCCAAATTTTCAAGAGAAGCAAGAAAATCTCTGGATTGATGATTTGAGTATTTAAACCTCTCAGTTTGACAAATGTAGGCAACTGTTTTAGTTTCCTAAAACAAATGCCATACAGTGGGTTGACTTAAATAACAGGAATTTATTAGCTTACAGTTTTGAGGCTGGGAAAAGTCCAACATTGAGTCATCAGCAAGGTGATGCTTTTTCCCCAAAGACTATTCTGTTCTGGGGCTGGAAGCCTATGAACCTTGATCCTTGGCTTTTCTGTCACATGGCAGTGACATCTTTCTCTTCCAGGTTCTGTTGACTTTCAACTTCTGGCTGTTCCCCACGTCTTCTTTTCTGTGTCCAGTTTCCTTTGCTTTTATGAACTTCAGACATATTGGATTAAGGGCCACCCTCATTCTGTTTGGGCTCACCTTAACTAACAACATCTTCAGACTTCCTATTTACAAATGGATTTGCCTCCACAGAACCGGGGTTGGGACCTGAACATGCTCGTTTGTAGGGGACATAATTCAATCACCAGCAGTCTGCCTTCTGGACTCCAAAAAAATATGTTCTTCCCACAAACAAAATGCATTCATTCCTTCACAACATCTCAAGAGCCTTAAGTCATTTCAGTAGCAACGCTAAGTTCAAAGTCTCATGGTAATCAGTTATGGGCGTGGTCCATGTTGGGGCAAAATTCCTCTGTCTGATGGAACTGTGAAACCTAGAAAACAAGTTATCTGTTTCTAATACACAATGGAGGGATGGGCATAGGATAAACAGTCCCATTCCAGAAGGGAAAAATTAGAAGGAAAACAGGGATCGTGGGTCCCAAACCAGTCCAAAACCTGGTAGGGCAAACTCCATTAGATTTCAAGGTCTGAGGATCAGTGTTTTATCCTCTAGTCCTGCTGGAGTGGCAGCCCCATGCCTTTGAAGGGCTTGCACTGCAGCCATGCTCTGCCTGAACACTGGGGTGAAGGTCCCACTCTCTGAACATTGGAATGATGGCCAGGCTCTCCAAGAACAGTACGGCACAGGCACCCCCATCTGTGAGCTCTCTCTCTGAACAACAGGACACAAGGCCCATTCCCTCCAAGCAAAGGGGCAGATGGCCTGCCCCTTCCAAGTGTAGAGGTGGGCTTTGCCTTTCCACACACGTGGGTAGGCCCACTCTCTTGGCCCAAGGAGGTCTCTTTGGTCCAGACCTCAGTTTCCATGGTTCTGCCCTTAAAGTCATTCTTCCTTCAGTTTGTCCCTTCTCTGTCCCTTTCAGGCATTTTTCCCAAAAAACTTGTCGGCTTTGTGTGCAGATCCAGGGGTTCCAAACTGTTTGACAATAGAACTTTCTCCAGATCCTTCCTGGATAACTGCATTTCCATTGCTGACATCCACGGAAATGGCTGAAGGGATCAGTGTTCAGTCACACCCTCTTTAGTAAAGGATTGCTCAGTTAAATCCACACATGGACACCTGTCCTCTGGGAATCCACTTCCTGAAAGCTCAGGGAGGTCCCTGAGAGGGCTGCTTCTGACTCTGGTCTCAGAGCACACTATCTGGATAGGCTCAGAACTTCTTCCAAACTATCATTTTGTGGTTTCTTTGTGCTAAAGAGCTCAGTTCTCAGCTTATTCCTTTCCTCTCACATTTTACTATAAGCTGCAAGGAGAAGCCAGGCTGCACCTTCCTCACTTCAGTTGGAAATCTCAGCTAAATATCCAGGTTCATCATTTTCAGGTTCTATCTTCCACCCAATATCAGAACATGATTTCACCGAGGTCTCTGCTACTGTATAACAAACATGGCCTTTGTTCAAATTTCCAATAACACATTCACCATTTCATTTTAAAGCCTCATCAGATGCACCTTTTACATTGCTATTTCTACCAACAGTCTCTTCAAAGCAATCTGTGCTTTTTCCATTAAGCCCCTCACAATTCTTCCAGCCTCTACCCTTTACCCAATTCCAAAGCTGTTCCCACATTTTTAAGTATCTGTTACAGCCATGTTCTACTCTTGGTACCCAAAACTGTTTCCTATCTGTTAAAACAAATACCATGCCATGGGTTGGCTTAAACAACAGGATTTTTTGGCTCATGGTTTTGAGGCTAGGAAAAGTGCAAAATAGAGGTGTTAGCAACCTGATGCTTTTTCCCCAAAGACTGTGCTGTTTTGATGCTGGAAGCCTGTGATCATCGGTCCTTGGCTTTTCTGTCACCTAGCAATGGACATGGCAGTGTCTTCTCCTTTCTCTTCCAGATTCTGTTGACTTCCAAATTCTGGCTGCTCCCTATGGCTTCTTTTCTGTGCCCCATTTCCTTTGCTTGTAAGGACTTTAGCTATATTGGATTAAGGCCCACCTTAACTAATAACATCTTCAAATTCCCATTTACAAATGAGTTCACACCCACGGGATCAGGGGTTGGGACCTGCACATGCTTTTGTAGGGAACAGGTTTCAATCCCCAACAGCAACACTAGTTCAGACAGGATACCTGGTATGGGCCAATAACTTGTGAGCAAAGTAAAATACCTTGGGTTGGTCAGGTGTGGCCTATTCGCTGCTAGGAAGCAACCTCTTGGCTATGATCGTGGAAATGTCCATTTATATTAACATTTCTCTGAGAAATCAGTACATGAGGTTGTCCATTGGGATTTTTCTCTCTTATCACTTAATCTTTAAATTCCAGGAATTACTCCCTTCTCTTCATTCTGAAAAGTGACCCTGAAATGTGAATCCTAAACAAAAACTCAGATGAGGGGTAAAGTGAGCAGTAGAGTGGGCACTGTGAAGATCTGGGTGCAGTCCTGGGCTTTATAACATGGGGTGAGAGATGGACTTGGGATAGGTGTATTTGATACGACTTGGCTTAGGTAGGAACAACATGGTAAAAGCCAGGGAGAAGTATCCTCAGTAATGATCTCTTAATCATACGGATACCGTTTTTTTTTTTTTTTAAAAGCAAAACATCACACATTAAACAGCCAATGAGGGACCCTTCAATCTTCAGGCTATTCTTGGTCAATGTGGGGTGGAGGTAGGGAAAACAGTTCCTTCTGTAGTACCTTAGCCTGGAAAATGACTCATTTCAAAGAATAGAAAGGCCCCCCTAAGGGTCTCTAGTGTAATAGTGGAATTTGTGGGTCACCCAGCTCCTTTCTTGCCCATAGCCCAGTGAATAGCTTCTGCTAACCTGATCAATACTTTGCCTTTAAGTTTTTCTACACAGAAGATTATAACTTATTTTATGATTTTGGCATTATTCTTGGAAACACATATATTATATTGGTGTCACAGTGTTATATTGATTTTTTTTTTCCTTGTTTTTCATAGGTAGTTTATTTTTTTATGGTTGTACCTGGCTTCTTGTAGCAGGTGAGTGGAACAGAGCAGCTCTGATTCTTTCTTTCTCTTTAGATGGGATATGGCAAAAGTGGGCAGAATGCACAGGGTATCCTCACGCGGTTGTTCAGTCGTGCTTTCATCATGGCGGAACCTGATGGGTCAAATAGAGTGGTGTTTGTCAGCGTCGACATAGGCATGGTATCCCAACGACTCAGTCTGGAGGTAAGTGATTCAGGGGAGAAAAATGACATGGTTTAAAATAAAAGCATATGAGTGAATGTGATGGGAACAAAACCCTCTTGGTTTCTAATCCAATGAGTTTTCCACTATGCTCAACATCATACGCTCTTGACAAGCTGGCAGGCAGTCATATAAGGAGAATGGTTCATATAATCTATTCTAAGATATATTGTTCACAACCTGCTTTCAGTCAGCTGATGGCTCATCATCTTTATTAATGCTAATGATTTTTGTGAACTTACTTTGTTCTAGGTGATCTTCACTTACATTCTCTTACTTTACCCTTCTTGTTAGAGGTGTGAGAGCACAAATTCGTTACTAAACCTTCCCTCAAATTATTAAACAATTGAAAACATATGCAAGGGACCAAATGAGAATTAAAATACAACACTGAGAAGAGGTTGGCCTTGGGTTGATAATTGCTAAAGCTGAGTGCTGGGCATGGGGTGGGGTGGGATAAGGTGGGGCTTCATGATACTATTCTGATTGCTCTTATATGTGTTTGAAACTTTCCATAATAATAGTTTATAAAGAATACAACAGCAGCTATCTTAATCTTTAAACTACATTGTAGAATAATGGCCAGGCTCTTCTATGATTTTCCCTCAATTTAGACTTTAATACACAACTGTGGAGAAACTTGAGCCTATCAGAAAAGGGCTTGGAGGTCCTGGGCTGCCTTGGACCCTGTGCAGGTGCAGGAAAGAGAGAGTAGGAGTGAATGAGAGAAAGTGAATGGAAGAAAGAGAGAAAGAGGGAGGGAGAGAGACATAAGGAAGGAGGGAGAGAAAAGGGAAGAGAGGGAGGTGGTGAGGGAGAGAAAGAAATAGAGTGACAGACAGTCATGGACTCATGAACTTCTAGGTCTTTCTCTGTGAGTCAAGTCCAAGGCTGTGACCCAGGGATCAGATCACAGAAAGAAAATGTGCTTTGCTAACGTCATACATATTCATGAATAGGAGAGAGGAATCTGGAGTCCAAAGACCATTAAATGTCAATTATCTTTCAACTTTACCTATTAAATACTTTGTTCCTTCTGCTGTGTGTGAAGAGGACAGTGAAAGGGGTGACAAGAGGGGCTAAAAGCATTTCTCTAGTAACACTCCTTGGGGAGTTGAGTGGGAACTTCTCCCGTCTATGGAAAAATGAGAAGCAGGGGATTGTTTTTCCCACTCTACTACCACAACAATCCTATGATGTAGGTCTGTTATCTCCATTTTATGCATGAGGGAACTGAGTCTTAGTAAGTTTCCTAAATTCACACAGTTAGAAAATGGTAGAATTGGATTCTGAACAAATATATGCCTGATTCCCAGAACCACATTTTTTTTTTCTTTATTAGAGCATTGTAGTATTACAGAGAAATCATGCAGAAGTACAGAGTTCCCATAGGCGCCTGTCTCACATACACAGTTTTCCCTATCATTAGCATTTTACATTAGTATGGTACACAACTTATGAAACAACACTATTATACTGTTTACATTAGGGTTCACTCTTTTTGTTTTACAAATTTTATGGCTTGTGTGTATATGAGTGTGTGTGTATGGCAAAGGGTAAAAATTTCCTTTTTATCCCTTTTTAAATATACAATTCAGTGGTGTTTATTACATTCACAAAGTTGTGCCTCCATTACCATCATCCATTGCCAAAACTTTCCCATCACTCCAAACAGAAAGTTGGTACAAATTTAACATTAACTCTCCATCCCCTCCAACAACTAGGCCCCTGGTAACCTGAATTCTAGTTTCTGAATTTCTGAATTTGCATATTCTACTTATTTTATGTAAATGAGATCATACAGTATTTGTCCTTTTGGGTCTGGCTTATTTCACTCAGCATGATGCCTTCAAGATTCATCCCTGATGTAGCATGCATCAGAAGTTCCTTTTTACAGCTGAATTGCATTCCATTATTTATATATACCATATTTCATTTATACATTCATTGGTTAATGGGCACTAGGATTGCTTCCACCTTTTGGCAATTGTGAATAATGCCACTATGATTATCAGTATGCAAATATCTGTTCATGTCCCTGCTTTCATTTCTTCTGGGTATATGCCTAGAAGTGGGATTGCTTGGTCATATGGTAATTCTATACTTAACTTCCTGATGAACTGCCAAAGTGTTTTCCACAGTGGCTGCACCATTTTCCCACCAATAATGAATTCGTATTCTTATTTCTCCACATCCTTTCCAACACTTATTATTTTCTGTGTTTTTAATAGTAGCAATTCTAGTGAGTGTGAAATAGTATCTTGTTGTGGTTTTGATTTGCATTTCCCTGGTAGCTGATGACTCTGAGCATCTTTTCATGTATTTATTAGCCATTCATACTTCTCCTTTGGAGAAATGTCTATTCAATTCTTTTCCAAATTTTTAAATTGGGTTGTTTATCTTTTTGTTATTGAGGTGTAGGATTTCTTTATATATTCTGGGTATTAAACCTTATTGGATATTTCCAAATATCTTCCCCCATTCTGTAGATTGTCTTTTTACTTTCATGATAAAGTCCCTTGCACGGAAGTTTTTAATTTTGATGAGGTCTCATTTATATATTTTTTCTTTTGTTTGTGCTTTGGGTGTAAAGTCTAAGAAACTATTGTCTAACACAAGATTGTGAAGATATTTGCCTATGTTTCCTCTAGGAGTTTTATAGCTTTGGTTTTTATATTTAGGTCTTTGATCCATTTTGAATTAATTTTTTGTATATGGTGTGAGGTAGGGTTCCACCTTCATTCTTTGCATATGGCTATCCATTTCTCCCAGCACCATTGATGAAGAGACTTTTCTTTCCCCACTGAATTCATTTGGCACCCTTGTCAAGGATCTATTGGCCAAAGGTGTGAGGGTTTATTTCTGGACTCTCAGTTTGATTCCATTGGTCTATATGTCAGTCCTTGTGTCAATTCCATGCTATTTTGATGATTGTGGCTGTTCCAGTTGCTAATGCTGCCCTTTTGCAAAACACCAGAAATGGATGGGCTTTTATAAAGGGGGTTTATCTGGTTACAAAGTTACAGTCTTAAGGCCATAAGGTGTCCAAGATAAGGCATCAACACAGGGTACCTTCACTGAAGGATGGCCAGTGGTGTCCAGAAAACCTCTGTTAGCTGGGAAGGCACGTGGCTGGCATCTGCTTGCTCTCAGGTTGCATTTCAAAATGGTGTTCTCCAAAATGTTGCTCTTGGGGTGTTTTGGCCTCTCTTATCTGCAGCTCCTCTTCAAAATGTCACTCTCAGCTGCTCTGCATCTGCATCTGGGCCTATGTTGCCCATAGTTGATTGAGTCACATCTCCATGGAAATACTGAACCAATAGTTTCCAACCTAATCAACACTGGTACATCAGCCCCCACAAGATTGCATCAAAGATAATGGCATTTGGGGGGACATAATCCATCCAAACCTGCCCAGTGGCTTTGTAATAAGTTTTAAAATCAGAAAATGTGAGTCCTCCAACTTTGTTCTTTTTTCAAGATGGTTTTGGCTGTTTAGGGCCCCTCACCATTCCATATGAATTTGATGATTGGTTTTCCATTTCTGTGAAGAAGTCCACTGATTGTAATTGCATTGAATCTGTGTATCACTCTGGGTAGAACTGACATTTTAAAATATTTAGTTTTTCAATCCATGAACATGGAATGTCTTTCCATTTATTTAGGTCTTCTTTAATTTCTTTCAGCAATGATTTACAGTTTTCAATGTATAAGTTCTTTATATCCTTGGTTAAATGTATTCCTAGATGTTTGATTCTTTTATTTTCTATTGTAAATGCAATATTTCTTGATTTCTTCTTAGATTGTTCATTGCTAGTGTACAGAAACACCACTGATTTTTGCAAGTTCGTCTTATACCCTGTCACTTTGCTGAATTTATTTATTAGCTCTAGTAGCTTTATTGTGGATTTTTCATGATTGTCCATGTATAGGATCACACCATTTGCAAAAAGGAAGAGTTTTAGTTCTTTTCCAATTTGGGTGCCTTCTTTTTCTTGCCTTACTGCTCTAGCTAGAACTTCCAGTACAATGTTTAATAACAATGGAGATAGTGGTCATCCTTGTCTTGTTACTGATTTTATAGGGAAAACTCTCAGTCTTTCATCATTGGTTATGATGTTAGCTGTGGGTGTTTCATATATGCCTTTTATCATGATAAGGATGTTCCCTTTGCTTCCTAGTTTTCTGGGCTTTTTTTTTTTTTTTTTTTTTTTTAATCAGGAAGGGGTGATGAATGCCTCTTCTGCATCAATTGAGATGATCATGTTGTTTCTCCCTTCCTATTATTAATGTGGTATATTATATTAGTTGGTTTTCTTATGTTGAACCACCCTTGCATACCTGGGATAAATTCCACTTGATCAGGGTGTATAATTTTTTTGATGTGTTATTGGATTTGGTTTGCTATTGTGTTGTTAGGATTTTTCCATGTATATTCATGAGGGATATTGGTCTGCAATTTTCTTTCCTTGTAATAATTTTATCTGTCTTTTGTATTAGGGTGATGCTTGCCTCATAGAATGAGTTGGGAAGTGTTCCTTCTTCTTCAATTATTTTGGAAGAGTTTGAGTAGTGTTGTTGTTGATTCTTTCAATGTTAGGTAGAATTCACCAGTGAAACCATCTCACATAGGGCTTTTCTTTATTAGGTGGGTTTTGATTACTGATTCAAACTCTTTCCTTGTTATTGGTCTCTTGAGATCTTATATTTCTTCTTGAGCAAGTATGAGTAGTTTGCATGTTTCTAGGAATTTGTTCATTTAACTTAGGTTATTGTTTTAGTTTCTTGGCTGCTCAAGCAAATACCATGCAATGGGCTGTCTTAAACAATCAGAATTATTAGCTCATGGTTTTGAGGCTTAAAGAAAGTCCAATTCAAGGCATCATCAAGGTGATGCTTTCTTCCTAAAGACTAGCATTCTGGGGCTGGCAGCTGGTGATCCTTGGTTCTTGGCTTTTCTGTCACATGAAAATGCACACAAAGGCCTTTCCTGGCCTCTCTATTCTCTTCCAGGTGGAAGTGAATTTCAGTTTCTTGCCTCCTGTGGCATTTTTCTCTCTCTGTCTGAATTTCATTCTGCTTATAAAGACCCTTTTGATTGTGATAGGCCACATCTTAACTGAAGCAACTTCATCAAAAGGTTCTTCTTACAATGGATTCACACCCACAAGAATGGATTAAATTTAAGAACATGTTTTTCTGGGATACATCACTTCAAACCACCACAGTTATCTAATTGGTTGACATATAATTATTCACATTATCCTCTTACAATCCTTTTTATTCCTTTGGGGTTGGTAGTAATGTCCTCTCTTTTATTCCTGATTTTAATAATTTGCATGTTCTCTCTTTTTTTTTTTCTTTGTTAGTCTAGCTAATAGGTTGTCTATTTTATTGATCTTTACACAGAACCAATTTTTGGTTTTATTGGTTCTTTTTTTTTTTAATTCTCTATTTCACTTATCTCTGCTCTAATCTTTATTTCCTTCCTTTCTGCTCACTTTGGGTTTAGTTTGCTCTTCTTTTTCTTGTTTCTCTAGGTGTGAGGTTAGATCTGTGATGTGAGGTCTTTCTTCTTTTTTATAAGTATTTAGAGTTATAAATTACCCTCTGAGCACTGTATTTGCTATATCCAATAGGTTTTGATATGCTGTGTTGTTTTCATTCATCTCAAGATATTTCCTGATTTACCCTCGTGATTTCTTCTTTGACCCATTGATTAAGAATGTATTTTTATGTAGCTTATGAGGGGTGACAATGGGATTGGGAATGCCATAAGGACCAAACTCCACTTTGTCTAGTTTATGGATGGATGTGTAGAAAAGTAGGGGAAGGAAACAAACAGACAAAGGTACCCAGTGTTCTTTTTTACTTCAATTGCTCTTTTTCACTCTAATTATTATTCTTGTTATTTTTGTGTGTGTGCTAATGAAGGTGTCAGGGATTGATTTAGGTGATGAATGTACAACTATGTAATGGTACTGTAAACAATCGAAAGTACAATTTGTTTTGTATGACTGCGTGGTATGTGAATATATCTCAATAAAATGATGATTAAAAAAAAAATAAAAAAAAATAAAAAAAAAATAAAAAAAAAAAGAATGTATTTTTAGAGGAGCCTGGATAAGATGGCAGCATAGGGAGGGGTGAAAGTTGGTTAGTCTCCCCAGAGCAACTAATAAGCAACCAGGAACAACTAGTAAAAGATCTGGAATAACTGCTGGGAGACAACTGTGACTGTCCACATCATGCAATGATCTGGATTGGGAGAAATGCCCAAGATCACAGCATAAAATCTGTAAGTAAAAACTGCAGACGTGAACCGAGAGACCCTCCCTCATGGCAACCTGAACTGCAAAGCCTCACTGAACAGTATCTGAACAAGCAAATATACCTCAGCCCAGCTCCAACTGGGGTTTTAAATAACAAATGTTAACTGCTCAATACAAGCTACAAATCCCCAACAAGCAGACAGAGGCTTTTGGTGACAACTGACCTTGGAGAGCCAGGATGTGTATCTGTCTCAGGATGGGGAGCCCAAAGGATTGGGTGCTATCTCTGGCTTATGGGTGAATCTGGGGGCTGTAGACTGACCCTGAAAGGGGGCTTTCTGTCCCTTTCTCTCTCTCTCAGCCTGGTTGGCTGAGTGGAGAAAGCCTCAGCCATTTTCAGCTCACAGTGCTCTGCCATAGAGAAAGCCTCAGCCATTTTAAACTTGCAGCACTCTGATCCAGACAAGGGTAGAGATAGCAGAGTCAGAGAAACAAAGAATCTGTTTATATGCAAATTGCCTCTCCCTAAGGGGTGTATCTTCTCTAAGAGGAAGAAGGTGGTGCCAAACTCTACTACCTGCCTTCCATTCAGAATCAAACCCCAGAGCCTGGGGAAAACAGCCACAGACCACACCTCCTTACCCCAATGTGTAGTGACAGGCTGACAGGTACCACCTGCTAGGCAGAAAAGCACAGGGTGTGTCAATCCTCTAAGACACACCATCAGGGAAACTGGATACTGAATAATTTCCCCCTTCTGTGACCTGAGCTTGTTCTTGTCTGGGAAAACCTGATGGGGGTAACCAAGGAAACCAGATGCCTAGACAACAGAAAACTATAACATACACTAAGAAAAACAACGTTATGGCCCAGTCAAAGGAACAAACTTACACGTCAACTGAGATACAGGAATTGAAACAACTAATGCTAAATCAATTCAAAAAGTTTGGGGAAGATATGGCAAAAGAGGTAAAGGCTACAAAGGAAACACTGGTAAAGGCTACAAAGGAAACACTGGGCATACATAAGGCAGAAATCGAAAGTTCGAAAAAACAACTGGCAGAATCTATGGAAATGAAAGGTACAACATGAGAGACGAAAAACACAATGGAAACATGCAACAGCAGATCTCAAGAGGCAGAAGAAAACACTCAGGAACTGGAGAACAAAACACCTGAAAGCCTACACACAAAAGAACAGATAGAGAAAAGAATGGAAAACTATGAGCAGAGTCTCTGGGAATTGAATGACAAAATGAAATGTAGGAATGTATGTGTCATGTGTGTCCCAGAAGGAGAAGAGAAGGGAAAAGAGGCAGAAGCAATAACAGAGGAAATAATCAATGAAAATTTCCCATCTCTTATAAAAGACATAATATTACAGATCCAAGAAGCACAGTGTACCCCGAACAGAATAGATCTGAATAGGCCTATGCCAAGACACTTAATGATCAGATTATCAAATGTCAAAGACAGAGAGAATCCTGAAAACAACAAGAGAAAAGCAATCCATCACATACAAAGGAAGCTTAATAAGACTATGTGTGGATTTCTTAGCAGAAATCGTGGAGGCAAGAAGGAAGTGGTGTGATATGTTTAAGATACTGAAAGAGAAAAACCGCCAACCAGGAATCCTATATCTGGCAAAACTGTCCTTCACATATGAGGGACAGTTCAAAATATTCTCTGACAAACAGACAATGACAGAGTTTGTGAACAAGATACCTGCTCTATAGGAGATACTAAAGGGAGCACTACAGACAGAAAGGAAAAGACAGGAGTGAGAGGTTTGGAACACAATTTTGGGTAATGGTAGCACAGCAATGTAAGTACACTGAACAAAGATAACTATGAATATGGTTGAAAGAGGAAGGTTAGGAGTATGTGGGACACCAGATGGAAAGAAGAAAGATAAAGACTGGGACTGTATAACTCAGTGAAACCTAGAGTATTTTACAATTGTGATAAAATGTACAAATATGTTTTTTCATGAGGGAGAACAAATGAATGTCAACCTTGCAAGGTGTTAAAAATAGGGAGGTATTGGGGGAAAATACAATCAATGCAAACTAGAGACTATAATTAACAGAAACATTGTATTATGCTTCCTTTAATGTAACAAAGGCAATATACCAAAGCTAAATGCATATAAGAGAGGGGCATAAGGAAGGGGTATGGGACTCTTGGCATTGGTAATGTTGTCTGACTCTTCATTCTACTTTAGTTTAAGGTTATCTTTCCTTTTGCTGCTTCCTGGCTGTCATGCTGTTTTTTTTCCTTCTCTTTCTTTTTTCTTTTTCTTTTGCCTCTCTACCTTCTTTGACTCTTCCTCCTGCTTTGTGGAAGAAATGGAGATGTCCTTATATAGATAGTGATGACAGTGGTGAACATATAAATATGTGACTATACAGGGAACCATTGATTGTTTACTTAGGATGGAATGTATGGAGTGTGAAAAAAACCGTCTTAAAAAAAAGGGTTGATGAAGAAACCTTGAGGGCAATATGCTGAGTGAAATAAGCCAGACACATAAGGACAAATATTGCAGGGTCTCACTGATAGGAACTGATTATAATATGTAAACTCATAGACATGAAATATAAGTTACCAGGATATAGAATGAGGCTAAAGAATGGGGAGCAGTTAAAAAAGAAAAAAAAAAAAAAAAAAAAAAGAATGTATTTTAAAACTTTCATTTATTTGTGGATTTTCCAGTTCTCTCATTTTATTGATTCCTAGCTTCATTCCATTGAGGTCCAAGAAGTTGCTTTGTAAAATTTTAACCTTTAAAATGTATCGAAACTTGTTTTGTGACCTAATTTGTTGTCCATCTTGGAGAATTATCCATGTGCACTTGAGAAGAATGTGTCTTTTGCTGCCTTTCTTTACTTTGAAGAAACAAGTATGTGGACCACCTGTTTTTTGCAAAGCACATTTTTTTTTTCAGCATTACAGATATTCACTGGAGAAAACCTGGAAGTAAATAACTATGTTCACACCCATCCAGAGCAAACTATTGTTGCAAGACAACCACAGTATAAATCATAGGATAAAAAGGGCATGCCCCCACCCCCCAAAAAAATAAATCCCCAGTGGCCAATTACTGTTCTCTCGAGGTACAGCATTTGTCTTAAGTTGGGTTCTTTAGGAAATAGACTCAAAGATAAGTATTTGTATCCAACAGGTTTACTGGAACACACACTTGGGAATGACACCTGAGTATGTGGCCATAGGTACCTTTGGAGAAGACTAGAGAAATCAATACTGTATTTAGCAGCTGAGATTTGTAGGGTCTCCTCTTGGGCAACTGGCCTCTCCTTTTGTCAAAATCTTAGTCTTGTCACTTTCCCTTCCAGTCTCTATTTTCATCCTTAAATCTCTGGGTTTTATTTCCCCAAAATACTTGTGTCATAGGATCATTTTATTCCATAGCTGTCAGGCATTTTGCCTCTTTCTTAATATTTAGAGTATTCAGATTCAGCAACTACTCCTTCACCTTGGAAAGGTATGTTATGCCACTAGAAATTTCACCAAGGTGTCAGGCCCTTGAATTTTAGTGGGATTTATTTCTCACCCTCTGGCATACATTTTTCTTTCTAAGATGTCCAGGATAATTGCTGTTTCCTGCTCACCAGATCCTATCAGCCTGAAATCAGTGAAGTGGTCTGTTATGATGTCTTGCTGAATAGAGTAGTGATAAATGTACCTTTTATGTAGTATGTTGCACAATGAGGATATCCCAACAAGGAGTCCAAAGAACTTTCCATGAAAGAACTTCTTGTCTGCTCACTGAGATAGTTGTCATCAGGTAAACAGTGTCAATCTCACTCTGCTATAATGATAAATAAGTAGTTTTAGGTTTTGAGGCTAGGAGATGTCCAAAATCAGGTACCAGCAAGGCGATGATCTCTCCTGAAGATCTTTAACATTTTGGGGCTGGCTACCAGAGATCCTTGGGGTTCCTCGGTTTGTGTCCCTGCCTCAAGTCTCCTTTCTTTTGCAAAGCGCTTTGCTGGTCACTTTAGGGGACACGCAGCTAAGTGAGTCATAGTCTGTACCCCATGAGCTCACTATCTGTTTGAGGGGATAGGATGAAGGACTATAACAGAAATACACAGATGATGGTAATTCACTGAAGAGTAAACTACAGTGGTGTATAAGCTATCTGTTAAAGTCTAGCAAATTATCCCAAATCATAGTGGATTAAAACAACAAACATTTATTATCTCACACATTCTGTGGGTTAGGAATTTGGGAGTGGTTTAGCTGGGTGGTCCTGGCTTAAGGTATCTACCTCTAAAGTTGCAGTCACCTGCAGACCTGATCAGAGCTGGAAGTTTCACTTCCAAGATCATTCACTCACACGGCTGTTGGCAGGAGGTCTCGGTTCCTCACCATGTAGGCTTCTCCATATCCTCATGACATGGCAGTTGGTTTCCCTCAGAGTAAGTGATCCAAGAGAGAGAGCAAGGGGACACTCAATGCATTTTATGACCTAGGATCAGAAGTTACATACCATCACTGTCACCATATTATATTCATTAGAAAGTAGTAGTAAATCCAGCCCTTCCTCAAGGGTAGGGAAGTTAAAATTCACCCCTTGAAGGGAGGAGTATCAAAGAATTTGTGGACATACAGTTTTTGAAAACTAACACAGAAGGATAGTCAAGAAATGGAAATTAGGAAAAAAGTTTCATAGAGGAAGTAACATTGAATGGGCAGAATTTTGAATGGTTAAGATGGGGAGGGAGAGACATAAGATGTGGACAACATGAGCAAAGGCACAAGGGGGAAGGTAGACTCTCTTTTGAGAGAACAGATAGATGTTCTATTAAGACATACATAGCTATGTAGTTGGAGAAGTACTTACAAGGTGGATTGGTCCTAATTGTGGAGGGTCTGGGATGCCATATTGTTTTTAATTCTGTGGGTGATGGGGAATCAGAAAATTTTTGAGTTGGGAGGTAATGTAAATACAAGTTTACTTCAAGATGATTAATTAGACAGTGATGTGTAATGTGGATTGGAATAGAGTGAAACCATAGGTGAGGACACAAATTAGCAGGTTCCTTAATATCCACATTCCATTGGTGAGAGTTGAATTAGGGAATCTGTAATCACACCAGGTATTTCAAACAGAAGGGATTAATATAACAGAATTTTACAAGGTGTTTGAAGGTTGAAATACAAAGAAAAAGAAACTAGGTTTGTGGGGAGGATTTTAACTTTGGCTGGCAATTTCCCCTATATCATGTGAGGCTGGCACAGAGGCCTTAAACCAAAAAGTGGCAGTGAGACTGGTTGGTGACAAGAAGTAAAATTAAATGCTAATGAGATTTAGAGACGAATAAATATAGATGCTAACACAATTACCCATGATGAACCAGGCACAATTCTACATGTCTTATGTGATTACACTACACATATTATGATCTCATTTGACAGATTGGGAAACCAAGTTGTAGCGAATCAAATAACCTGTCTAAGGTTACACAGCTGGGAACTGTCAGAGCTAGCACTCAAACCTAGGCATTACCACTGCACTATAATGTCCTGCTCTTCTGAGGAAACTAGTTTATTACATAAACTATTACATCAAAGATGTTTCTGATTGGGAGATGGTGGGGTCATTAATAGAAATAGAACCAAAAGGTAGACTTTGAGGGTGGAGTGGGGAGGGGAGAGGGGTTTAATGTGTTGGTTTGTAGATGCTATCAAGTCAACAGTGGGCACCATTTAGCCATCTCTTCCTAATTATACTTCTCCATGTAATCTGCAACCCAGCAGGAAGGCCTTTAAATGAACTCACTTCATTATCCTAAGTTAACCCAGGGGAAGGTGTGAAAAATAAATGTAGCTAAACAAGTACCATTAAGCTTATTTATAATACCTGGTTTTAGGGAGATTCTCAGCCTCAGGTTTAAGATTGATGAAATTTCCAGCATGGAATGAAGATTAGGGAAGGTCTCTGAGTAGTGAGACAGGGTAGGAAAACAAGATGAATTTTTAACTCTTTCTAAGTCATGTTCCTACATGTGTTAACAATAGGAAATGGAATATAAACTGAAAGCAAGGAAGTCCCATGTGTCTGGCTCCATATTAGAGGTTTTCATTTAGGATAAGATTTCTGTGTGCCATTTACAGTCTTTTCTTTTGTTTTAAAATTCAGGAGTTACAATTTTTATCTTTTTAAGAGCTTGTTTCTTGAATAAGCATAATTCTAAAAATCTATTATCATTTTTTAAGTATAAAAACAGGGTAGGTTAGAGGAGCTTTTTTTTTTTTACTACTTCCCTATATTGGTTGCAGAGTTGTAAGGACATCAGGGTTTATGGATTTTCTGATTTCCATTGATAGGTAACGGGCCAAAGATGCACATCAATATTTGCAGTAGTCATATTCAAGAGCTAACAATTTTAACAAATGATAACCTCAAAAGTCTAAACAGTCCAAATTAATGGAAATTTGAAGGTCAAACCTCTGAATTTAAATGGAACACCCAACAAATGAATCCAACATACTTAGTGAAGTTAGTGTTGGTCGTTTACTTCCTCAAACAAACTTAAATGATTTCCTTTATCTTAATGATGGAATCATTTCACAATAAGTTTGCTCTGTTTCTTTTCTCAACTATTTAAAATAGCCTCCAGCTAATATTTGGATAAATTTGACAAAGTACTTTCATATAGTTAGTCGTTACAAAATCCTTGTAAGACATATATTACTTTCTTCATTTGTATATAAAGAACTGAAAGTCAGTGAGATTAAGTGATATGGTTCATGTCACTCAACCAGTAAGTAGAAAGCCCACTCACTATGTGAATCTAGGGCTTACAATTAAAAAATAGTATCAAATAAGAAAGGACAATTTCATTCCTCTACCTTTAAAATATGACTTTTCACTACATATTACCTTATATCCCTTGTCTACACTGTTACAAATTTTTATGGTATATATTCTATTTGTATTCTGCTTTTTTGTTCCTACTTAACAAACACTTTTAATAGAACAAGACTTCCTGAGAAAGAGTGGTAAATTTTCAGAAGATTTAGGTTATGTCAGTGAATACTTTCATGGTACCCTGTTACATTTTTTTTTAACCTTTATCTGTTTTTTTTTAAATAGAGAAGTTGTAGGTTTACAGAAAAATCATGCCTAAAATAGAGTTCCCATATATCACGCTATTATTAACACCTTGCATTAGTATGGTACATTTTTTTACAATTGATGAAAGAACTTTTAAAAAATTGTGCTATTAACCATAGTCCATGGTTTACATTAGGGTTCACTGTTTGTGTTGCACAATCCTATGGTTTTTTTAAAAAATTTTTTATTGTAGTAACATATATGCAACCTAAAATTTTCCTTTTGACAACATTCAGATATATAATTAAGTGCTGTTAATTACATTCACAATGTTGAACTACCATTACCACAATCCATTACTAAAACTTTTCGATCACCCCAAACAGAAACTCTGTACAATTTAAGCATTAACTCCCAATTCCCTATTCTGACCCCTGGTGACCTATATTCTAGTTTCTGACTCTGTGAATTTGCTTCTTCCAATTATTTCATATCAGTGAGATCATACAATATTTGTCTTTTTTGTGTCTTACCTCACTCAACTTGTCCCATGCCTGAAAACTTCATTCCTTTATAATGCTGAATAATATTCCATATTCCATTTGTATTGATCAGGGTTCTCTAGGGAAACAGAACCAACAGGAGATATCTGTAAATAGTATGAGATTTTATAAAATTGTCTCATATGACTGTGGGGATGCATGAGTCCAAATTCCATAGGGCAGGCTGCAAGCTGGAAACTCCGATAAAGGTTTTTGATGAATTCTTCAGGAGAAGCTTGCTGGCTGAAGTAGAGATGAAAATTCTCTCTTCTGACTGCTGAAGTCATCACTTCTCCTTTTGAAGCCATTACTTCTCCTTTTAAAGCCTTCAACTGATTGGTTAAAGCTCTCATTGCAGAAGACACTCTCCTTAGTTGATTGTAGATATAATCAGAAATAGATGCAATCAACCTACTGAAGATTTAAGTCCATGAAATGTCTTTGCAGTAGCAGTTAGGACAGTGCTTGCTTGACCAGACAGCTGGGCACCATTTTCTGGCAAAGTTGACGCATTAGCCTAATCATCACAACATTGTATGTGTATACCGCATTTTGTTCATCCATTCATTTGGTTGATGGACACTTGGATGTTTCCATTTTTTGGCAATTATGAATAATGCTACAATGAACATCCATGTGCAAATATGTTTGCATCCCTGATTTTAATATTTTTGCATATATGCCTAGAAGTGGGATTGCTAGGTCATATGATAATTTTATATTTAACTTTCTGAGGAACCATCAAACTGTTTCCACAGTGATTTGTTCCCACCAACAATGAATGAGTGTTCCTATTTCTCTGTATCTTCTCCAATATGTAAATTTCCATTTTGTGATGGTAGCCATTCTACTGGATGTGAAATGGCATCTCATTGATTTGCTTTTCCCTAATGGCTGGTGTTGATTAGCATCTTTTCAAGTGCTTTCTGGCCATTTGTATGTCTTTTTTGGAGAAATGTCTTCTCAAGTCTTTGCCCATTTTTTAACTGTTTGTCTTTTTATTTTTGGTGGTTATAGTGTTTCTTTATATATTCTGGATATTAAACCCTTATCAGATATGTGGTTTCTAAATATTTTATCCCATTCTGTAGGTTGTCTTTTCACTTTCATGATAAATACTTTGATACACAAAAGTATTTAGTTTTGATGAGGTCTATCTATTTTTTCTTTTGTTGCTCATGCTTTGGGTGTAAAGTCTCAGAGAACTTTGCCTAACATAAAGACCTAAGGAAGCCTCCCTATGTTTTCTTCTAGGATTTTTATCGTTCTATCTATTGTCCATTATTTACAACATATTAGGTGTATTTTTTTCCCATATATTACCCTATTATTAAGACCTTGTATTAGTGTCATACATTTTTCATAATCCATTAAAGAATATTATTATATTTGTACTATTAACTATAGACCATCGTCTATAATAGGGTTCACTGTGTTAAGCAGTCCTGTTTTATCTTTAAATTTTTATTCTAGTAATGTATAACACCTAAAGTTTCCCCTTTTAACCACATTCACCTATATAATTTGGTGCTGTTAATTACACTTAAAATATTGAGCTACCATCACCACCATCCAATTCCAAAACTTTACAATCAACCTAAATAAAAATTCTGTACAAATTAATCATCAACTCCTCATTCTCTAAACCCAGTCTATCCCCTGGTATACTATAATTTAGATTCTAACTTTACAAATTTGCTTATTATAATAAGTTTGTATCAGTGAGATCATACAATATTTGTCCTTTTGTGTCTGACTGATTTCCTTCAGCATAATGTCCTCAAGGTTCATCCAGGTTGTTGCATGCATCAGGACTTCATTCCTTTTTATGGCTGGATAATATTCCATTGTATGTATATACCACATTTTGTTTATCCATTCACTGGCTGATGAACACTGGGGTTGCTTCATTTTTTGGCAAATGTGAATAAAGTTACTGTGAACATCAGTGCACAAATATCTGTTCAAGTCCCTACTTTCAATTCTTCTGGGTATATACATAGTAGCAGGATTGCTGGGTCATATGGTAATTCTAAATTTAGCTTTATGAGGAACTGCCAGTCTTCTACAGTGGCTGCACCATTTTACATTCCCACCAGCAATGAATGAGTGTTCCTATTTCTCCACATCCTCTCCAATCCTTGAAGTTTTCTTTTTTTTTCTTTAATAGTAGCCATTCTAGTGGGTATGAAATGATATCTCTTTGTGGTTTTGATTCGCATTCCACTAATAGCCAGTGATGTTAAGCATCTTATCACGTGTTTTTTAGCCATTTGTGTCTCCTCTTTGGAAAACTATCTATTCAAGTCTTGCCCATTTTCCCTTCTCTTCTCCTTCTTGGACATTCATTATGCATATGTTTGTGTACTTCATGCTATCATTCAAATCTCAGAGCCACTGCATAAATTTTTCTATTCTTTTTTTTATTTCTTGTTCTGATTGTATGATTTTGATTGCAATGTCTTCCCTAGTTATCTGATCCTTTCTTCTGCCTGTTCAAATCTGCTGTTGTATGCCTCCAGTGTATTTTAATCATGACTACTGTGCCTTTCATCCTCATGATTTCTGTTATGTTTCTTTTATACTTTCAAATTTTTCTTTATGCTCACCCAGTGTCTTCTCAATATGCTTTATCTCTTTATGCATATTTTCCTTCATCTCCTTGATTTGCTTTAGATTTGTTTGAACTTCTTTGAATAGTTGTTCCAAATTCTGTCTCCTCTGAATTCTTAATTTATTCCCTTAACTAAGCCATATCTTCCTGTTTCTTAGTATGACTTGTAATTTTTTGCTGATGTCTAGGCATCTGATTATCTTGATGAGTTAATTCTGAAGGTCAGTTTCTCTTTCTTCTCTAGGGTTTTATTGTTGATTGGATTCATGTTAAGGCTCTTCTTTGACACTTTGTCTAACTTATTTTAGTCCTTTAGAATAGACTTTGATTATATGGTCTCAGTTCTTCATCTTATTCTTGCTCTTGCTATGGGGTATGATTTTTGATATTGCACTTTTTTTGTAATTGCTTCACCTCTAGGAGAAAGCATCCTTTTCTCTATTCCTGCTCTGGGCATCTTTAACTATTCTGTTCACTTTTGTGTAGAATTTTCTCCTCACCTCCTATGAGTTGGTTAAATTCTTTCCTTCACTCAGTTCCTGTTTCCCTTATACTTTTCAGTTCTGGGATCCTCCAGTCTTACAGCAGTTGAGTTTAATCCCTTTTTTAATTTTTATTTTTCTCTGTGAGGCTTCTCTGCCTCCAGTTTCTTCCCTGTTTTTATATCCTGCCCCAGGGAGCCAGATGGGGCCTATCCAGAAAGGGGTGGGGGTCACTCCAGAAAAGTCCATTTTGTGTTAGGGAGTCCAGCCATTGTACTGGATTGAGAGAGTGCACCCTCTGGCTGCTGGCATTCTGCTGCAGTTTCCCATCCCCTTCTGAGGGTCCTTTTTTATGCAGCACTCCTCAGTGGCTAGTGTTCTGCCCAGGGTGCCTGTGGACTTGGGTCCCTGTTCCTGGGTATGCATAGGGTTCTAACTCACTGCTGTGAATTACTCTATAGTCTGTGTGCCTGGTGGGAGGGAGCCAGGCCCCTGCCTCTGGAGAACTCCAAGCCGCATAGTAACAAGTTAGGGGGAGATGAGAGGACTGGCTGGTTTGGGATGTTAGTTTCCCACCTGATATTTGTCTCTTTCTTCAATTCAGCATTTTTGGTGACCTATCCAGTGTCTACTGTCCTCCAGAGTTCTAAGCAAGTGGAATTTGTGCTTATATTTGCTGAGCCTCTGGGGAGGTTTTTCCAGGGGACATCTTATGTCGCCAAATGTTGATGATATTACTCTCTTCTTTTTTAATGTCAGCATTTAGAGCTGTGAATTTCCCTCTCACCCCTGACTTTTCTGCATCCCTTAGGTTTTGGTATGTTGTATTTTCATTTTCATTTGCCTCAAGAGGTTTTCTAATTTCCTTTGTTAGTTTTTTTTGACCCACTTGTTTTTTAAGATCATGCTGTTTAATTTACCTACATAGTTTTGTATTTTCCATTTCTTCCTGTGGTATTGATTTCTAGCTTCATTCCTTTGTGGTTGGAGAAGATACATTGTATAATTTCAATTATTTTTTAATTTATTGAGACTTGTTTTGTTACCTAACATGTGGTCTATCCTAGAGAGTGATCCATGTGCACTAGAGAAGAATGTGTATTCTGCTGCTGTTTGGTGAACTGTGTAATATATATCTGTTAGGTTGTTAGTTTATAGTATGTTCAAGTCTTCTATTTACTTATTGATATTCTGTCTAGATGTTCTATCCATTATTGAAGGTGGTGCATTGAAGTCTCCTACAATTAATGTAGACCTATCTATTTCTCCCTTCAAATCTATCTATATTCATATATTCATGACTCTGCTATTAGGTGCATATATTCTTATAATTGTGAAATCTTCTTGTTGAATTGGCCCCTTTATCATTACATAGTCACCTTCTTTGTCCCTCATATCTGTTTTTGACTTAAAGTCTATTTTGTCTGTTTTTAGTTTAGCTACCCCAGGTCTCTTTTGGTTGTTACTTGTATGGCATATTTTTTCCATGCTTTCACTTTCAGCCTAGCTGTATCTTTCAATTTAGGGCAAGTTTCTTGCAGAGAGTGTATAGCTGGGTCATA
This sequence comes from Choloepus didactylus, assembly GCF_015220235.1. NCBI lineage: Eukaryota > Metazoa > Chordata > Mammalia > Pilosa > Megalonychidae > Choloepus > Choloepus didactylus. Next base: position 47,290,739 of record NC_051321.1, read on the forward strand.
CTTTTTTAATCCACTCTACCAATCTCAGCCTCTGAACTGGAGAGTTTAGTTCACTTAAATTTAAAATAACTATTGCTAATCTAGGATTTTACCTTGCCATTTTGCTATTTTGTCTTTGTAAGTCTTATACCATTTTTTGATCCTAAATGTTTCCATTAATGCCTACTTTTGTATTTATTTAGTTTTTTTTGGTATTGTACCATTTTGTGTCTCTTCTCCTTTCTTTCTGAATGTATTTTTCATATATTTTCAGCTGGAATCATTTCAATTGTCTTTACGTCTTCTGCCAGCTCCAATCTGCTGTTGAAACTTTCTAGGGATTCTTTTTATTTCACTTATTGTGTTCTTCACCTCCATTATTTTGTTCCTATTGAGAATCTCAAAGAAATCCCCTTGCTGTTCATACATTGTTTTTCTCATATCCTTTAGTTTTTTCTGTATTTTCCTTTATTTCCTTGAGCATATTGAGGATCACTTTTTTTTTTTTTTTTTTTTTTTGTCTTTGTTGAGTACTTACAATGGTCTGTCCTTCTTAAGGGTTCCTGGATTTTCATCTTGTCCTTTGGATAGGCCATCAGTTCCCATTTTTTTGTTTGTCTTGTAATCTTTAGTTGCACACTGTTCATTTTAATATTTTAAAGTGTTAATTTTGGGGTTTAATCCCTGACCTATTTATTTCTTAAGTCTGTATCCAGCTAGTACTGTGACAGAGATTCCTTTAATTGCCAAGAGCTGATCAAAACAAACAAACCAAAGCAAAAAACACTTTTCACAGTCTTTGCTAATTGGCTCTGCTTTGGCTGATGGTCTCCTTCATAGCTTAGCCATCCTATCAAGAAGATCAGTCCAAGGCAAATGTGAAGTACAAGGTCCTCTCTGTCTTATCTGTGTCTGTGAGGAGCCAGGGAGCTTACTTCTTTTCCTGGTCTTGTGTCTGCTAGTGGACTTAGGAATTCCCCCATTTGCAGTCTACAGGAATTTGAATGAATGCTTCCTGTACTCCTTTTGAAATAGACTTCCACCCCCTTCCTGGATGCAGTATTATGTGACTTAATACAGAGTGTTGTCTGTTCCAGGATGCTTGACTTAATTGTTTCTTACACTGCTTTAATGTCTGCAGTGTGCTTCTTTGCCTTCAGGACAAATTCTGGGAGGAAAAGCCTGAGATGTGTTTCCTATGAGTTTTTCAGACTTCCTCCAAATAGATTGGCACTGACATGCAGGTACCTCGGTGTACATGTCAGGGCCACTCTGCTCCACCTGGAACAGGACCAGGACCCACAATGGGAGTGCAGAGTAGCTCCATCCATGTTGTGGCAAGGGTAGCGGGGGGTAGGGTGAGGGGGTGTCAGCAGCTTCTCCTTTAGACCCTTTACTCTTTTCCATAGTTTTGAGGAAGGGTACTCTCTTTAAGATTCCTCTGCTGCTTTTGCCTGAGGGGGTTTGGAATAATTGACACCTTCAGAGCCAGCCTCCAGTGATATGAAGTAGCTTATCAAAGGCAGTGATGAGTGATCAGACTGTACCCCGCCCTGGAGTTTGGTGGACAGTCTTTATGCCCCACCCTGGCACCAGGAAGCTGCACCAGGAGGCTAAGCTGCAGTCCCTTCTGCTGCCTGCCATGGAGCTGGGGGATGGGGTATGGTAGCTGCTGAAGTGAGGGTGAAATTCACTGGTATTTATTGCTGTTTACTAGTCTCTCCCTCCAGCGGTTCCTCAGATGCAGCACAGTGTTCCACTTGATTCTGGAGTTTCACAGAAGTTGATTTAAACAGTTCCTGCCAGTTCAATAGTTGTTTTGTAGAGGGATTGATTCCTGGAGCTTCTTAGTCCTCCATCTTCCCACAATTCTCCTCCCAGCCTTTGTCTTCTGTTCATCTTTCACAGTGTCCCTTGTTGATCATTTCCCAGTCCCATACCGATATTTTTCCTCCATGAGTGCAGTAGTAATCATTTGGAAGAATATGTGAGGGCAATAAGAGTTAGGCCTGGAGTTAGGATGAAACAGAAGGAACACAGAAGCTTGTTGGGACAGAAAATGCGGGAAACTTGGCCAGGGGATGTTAACCTGGTTAGATCTTATCTCCTTTCCACATTTACCTGGGATCACAGGGCTGCTTATGTGGACATGGTAACTTAGAGGAGGGCATGGAGAGGTTAATAAAGCAAGATGGCTTGTAAAATCTTCCTGATTCAATGGCCATATCACTGGAATGAGGGTGATGTAGCTCTTCATCTAAAATAGAAGAGATTGAATGGATGTCTCTGTAAATGGTAAGTAAATGTCCCATAAACTGCTACTCATCTATGTAGCAGTGATGTGCTAGAGCCAGCTTGTACCACCTCATGAGAGCCATTTGTTAAATACTCAGGAAATTTATGAGCTGGATGATAAATTGTTGGTAGCTTAAATTGACTATGATGGGAGTATTTACATTACAGAAATTGGAAAATTACAAATGAGGGCTTTTTCTCCCAGACAGACGGTTTATCAGCGTTAACACTGCCTTTGCCATACACAAGATAGATACTGCCAACCGATAAAAGTACTCTTTCTTACTAAGCCCAGGTTTGGCCTCCAGAATCTTTCTCAACACGCTGCTCCTGGCAGCAACCACATAGAATTGGATTGAGTACATGAGATGAACAATATATTCCATCCCTGCCCTAAAAGAGCTTTCATCCTTGTCCCTAGTATTAGGTGGTAGTACTATACATTGAGGAAGTTTGCTTTGGGATTGACAGTTTTGCTTGATCATTTTAATGATTTATGACATAATAAAGATCAAAAGCATCTCACACAAAGAAGCCACAATAATAACACAAACTCCAGATTGCAGCTGATTAAAGCATAATCAGAAATCGGTACTCAGCAGTGCCACTTATTTATGGGTGTTCTTTATGTGTATGTACCATACAAAGACACTAGCCATGCATTTGGATGTTTCTTGATTGATTAATTCAATGAGCATTTACTGAGTATCTTTGTTTTAGTTATATATTGTTATATAACAGATTATCTGGAAACATAGTTGCTTAAAACAATAATCATGTATTCTTGCCTGGGGTTTCTGTGGGCCAGGAATCCAAGAGTGGCTGGGTTGTGTGGTCCTGACTTGAGTTAGAATAGAAGTCATGTATAGTCACTTCTGTATCATGAGGTTGCACTCAGGTGGTGGCTGAGGCTACAGTGGTTTGAAAGTTTGACTGAGGCTGAATATCCCCTTCCATGGCTGATTGACCACATGGCCAGCAATTTAATGCTGGCAAGATGGTTCCTCTCCCCAAGAGCCTCTTTAGGGGGTGGCTGGAGTCTCCTTACATCATAGTGGCTGGATTCCCCAAGTCCAATAAGAGTAATGTGTATGTGAGAGAATATTGAGTTCTTCAATATGGAGGAATGGTTTGGTGTGATATGCAGAGATGCATTCTTGGGAAGTGAGGCAGTTAAGAGGACTTTGCACTATCTGTTCTCTCTGTCCCAATGCTTGTCCCTCAAATGTTGCATGACCAGCTCACTCTCTTCGTTTAAGCTTCTGCTGCAAGGTAGCCTCTTCAGAAAGATGTTTCCTTACTAACATCCATCACTCTCTTTTTCTTTCTCCAGTAATATTTTTCTTCATAGCATTTATCACTACAAGATATATTAAATTTTTGTTTGTTTATTGTCTTTCTCCCTCATTGGAATAAAAACTTTTTAATGGTAGGGATCTCATGCATATCTAGTACTTATTACAGTGATCGATATTAATACTATGTGTTGAATGATGAATAGGTAAGAGTACTGATTCTGTAGTTAGAGAACCTTGGGCCTGGGTCCTGACTCTGTTACTTACTAGCTCGGTGGACAAAGTATTTAACTTCTCTAAGCTTCAATGTTTCAGCTAAAATGGAGTTAACAATATTTTCCTCTTAGGGTAGTTATTCACCTAATTGTGCCTGTACAATCAAGCGTCTGGTAAATGTTACCTGTTACTATTACTGTTGTTATTATTATTACTGTAATAATTTACTCAAGCAAAAGAGTTGAAGGGTCACCTGACAGGGACATTTTGGTTTGGATCAGTGATTGAGCTTATCACCATAGCCTTTACTCATGCTGAGCTCCTATGTTTTCCATTTTCTTAGTTTCATTTTTTTTTTCTTCTTTGAAGGTTCTGAACAGACTGCAGAGTAAATATGGTTCCCTGTACAGAAGAGACAACGTTATCCTGAGTGGCACTCACACACACTCGGGCCCAGGGGGCTATTTCCAGTACACTGTGTTTGTAATTGCCAGTGAAGGATTTAGCAATCGGACTTTTCAGTACATGGTTTCCGGCATTGTGAAGGTAGGCAAAGTGCCAAATAGTCAGGGCAGCTTAGGAATGGTGTGGTATGATATGCAGAGATGCCTCTAGGATGTGGGCCCCAGCACTGTCTTACTACCCTTCTCTCTTCCTGACTTCCTTTTAGCTTCTGCGCCTGAGCTGTCGGCTGTCAGGCCTGAGGGACCGAGTGAGTGGACAGGAGAGTTCTATGGCAGTAAGCCCCAAAGAGATAGAACACATTTTGTGTGAAACCCTTCTAACTTACAGGGCCCCACCTGGCCTGATCTCAGTACAAAATCATGTGAAAAGAAACCCAGCAAGGAATCAAAAGTAATTAAAAATAATTCCAGTCTTATCTTGTCTTTCCCAAAGAGCATAAAAGGGAATCCACTTTATCAACACACATCCTCTACGGCAGCTCCAGACCTCCAGTGTGCTCCTACGAAATTCTTCAAACTCCTCCCCCATTCCTGGTTTGTGTAGCTCTGACTTCTCTCTCCTGTCTTCCAGCTTATTATATTATTCATATTCTCTTGCTTAGGACCCTTGTTCATGGTTTTTGTTTGTTTGTTTGTTTTTGTTTTTGTTTTTTCATTCCTTTGCCTTCCAGGTATAGTCTCTTTCTACCTTTTTTCATCAACACCGCTCCAAAATCCAGAGATCCAACCAGCAAGGAGAGAAATTGCTTTATGGCAGTGATTTTTAAACTGTGGTTGGCAATCTATTAATGGCTCATGAAATTAATTTTGTGGGTTGCAATAAGCATTAGAAAAAAAGAGCTATAAAAATAGATTGGAAAATATCATAGTGCATAACACAATTTAAGGGTATGTTTTGGTTTAGTGTGCATATGTTGATGTGTATTAAGTTATGAAAATGTCAAAAAAGTTTTTAAAACACTGCCTTAGAGAGTGGCGGGATGAAGAGGGTAGGGAGGGAGAGGACACTCACGTGTTAACCGGTCTTGTCCCAGGCTCCTAGGAGCCACGCGTCCCATGTGGGATATCTGAAATGACAAACGGTGCCTGGCTCAGCCCTTGCCCCAGCTGCAGAGCAGTCCAGAGAGAGCAGGAGATGGAGCTCTTGGCTAGTTCAGGTGTAAATCAGCCCAGTGCTTCCCTGTGCCCAGCACTTCTTTTCTCTCAACTCGAAGGCCATTTCTGTTCCCGCCGGGGCGACACCATCCATGTGGCTCTCCTGGCTTTCGTTCCGTAGTGGGCCCAGGGTGAGAGGAGGAGGGTGCCCACAGGTCTCTTCTGTTTATCGTGACTGCATCATTATCCCCACCAGGATTTCTAAACTTACAATGCCTTTTATTTATCTCTTTTTTCCCCTTCAGAGCATTGACATAGCACATGCAAATATGAAACCAGGTAAAATCTTTATCAATAAAGGAAATTTGGATGGTGTACAGATCAACCGCAGCCCTTATTCTTACCTTCACAATCCGCAGTCAGAGAGAGCAAGGTAAGAAGGAATTATCAAAATGAAATCATTGTATTTCCTTTAGGGAACAGCAACAAATTGAAGTACAGGATGGAGTATGGTGGGATCCTAGAATATTAAAGCTAAAATAATTTTAAAATATGTTTATAATCTAAGACAATCCCTGAAAAATGAACCCAATTCACTGGCCATGGGAGCCAGTGTGGATATTTTAAGGACCCCAGGCTTAGAAACCAGCACAACTGTGGTCTTTATCTTGGCTTTACCATCTTCTAGTTGCGTGGAATTAATGATTTACTTTTCCTGATTTATTGACTCTCAGCTTTTTCATCTCTAAAATGGAGAAAATAAGGTACATGACATGAATTTGTTAAATTAATGAATAGCTCATTTTTATTGCATGTTATCCAAAATAAATCGTCTTAGTTCAGGAGGATGTAGCAAGGGAGAGAAATAAGAACAAAGAGACTGGAATAAAGAGCAAGAGATTATGCCAACATAATTGAATGGAACAACTCAGGGAGATGATTAATTTGTCCTTTCTTTTCTTTTCTTTCTTTTAAAGCTATGAACCAGGTTTGTGACAGAAGTACTTGGCTATTATGGCAGTATAATATCTCAGTTTCAACCTGACCACTTGACAGTTCACATTTTTTCTGCATAGTTTTTCAGTAGCTCTCAAAGGATTTGATTTTTAGAAAACAGAATCTGGTTTCCCTTGAAAGGATATAAAAGATATGCTTTAAGTTATAAGTTGTGAATGCTTTTGGTTTTGCATATTCCTTGCTATTTTTAAAAAAGAGATTCCATTGAAATTGATACATGAATAGAAATTTCAAAGACAAATCCTTTTTTGTCAGAAATATATACGTTATGTAATATTACATACATTATATAAAAATGTATTTCAGCTCTAACGAGCTGACTTAGTGCCCCTAATATTGGTCACAGCTACAAACTGTTTCCTTAGCTGTGGAAAGAGTTTCTGGATTCAGTTTCAGACTATTGCTTGTCAGGGAGTCTCACTGAGAGGTGTTTTGTTTTTATTTTTGTGTCAGATTTTACTGTTCCTCATACATGAAGCCAGGCTCTAATGTAAAACTGACTGCGTTTCTTTGTTTTGCTGACTAGGTATTCTTCAAATACAGACAAGGAAATGGTAGTCTTGAAAATGACAGATTTGAATGGAGAGGAACTGGGTCTTATCAGGTACTCTATTTCCTTTATATTTATTCTTTAAATCTCTGTCAGGATAATTTCCTGAATTCCGAGGGGGAGTGGAACAGAGAATAAAATAGAATAAAAGAGAATAAAATCATGCCAGCAGATGCTGGGGATAAACCAAGCAATTGAGTCCAGACTCCACACATCCAGGACCCAGCCATGAGCACTTGGCAGGGACCCCAGCTTCTCAGGGCTTAATTCTTCTTCTTAAAGTAGGTAAATATGAGTATTACCGAAGTGAGGGATCTGGGTAGGTAAAGAGCTCAGCACAGCATCTGGCACATAATCAAAGATCAGTCAAGTTTGCAGTTATTACTGCATGAAGATCTCTGATCTGCTACTGCTTTGTTGGTGGACAGTTTATCTCTTGGTAAAATGGAGGAAACTATCTGACCAGGTAGGCAAGTGATTATGGAGTTGAGATTATTTACCTGCATTTTCCTAAAAGGATTAAGCCTATTGTAGGACAATGCCAATTAGTGATAAAAGCAGAACTGAGAACACCCAAAGGAAGAGTTAGGGTAAAATTATAGTTTAATACAGATTTTAGCACTGTTTTCTGGCAGTGTCAACGTATCGGAAAACATGTGGATTTTGTATTCTCTAGAAAAAGGGAGTTCACAATCATATGTAATTTTGGTCTCTGGAATTAGACTGACTCAGGAATTGACTGGGTGTGAGTTCTTATATAAAAGGATCTCTGGGTCTACCTTGTCCTGTGGACGTACAAATGGTGCAGAAATCCCTTAAAATGAAGTAAGGAAATGAACGATAGTGCTTGGGTGCTAGAGTCAAATGGCTGGGGTTCAACTCTGAGCTCTCGTCCTTATTGGCTATGTGACTTTGGATAAGTTATATAACTGTTACGTGTCTCAGTGTTCTTATCTTTAAAATTGTGGGATACAGTGAGTCTTTAAAAATGTAGATAATAAGCGTTAGTAAACGTAGTGAGAGATTGACCAGGTAGAATTATGAGTATCCAATTGAATGATTCTGTGAGAGTAAAATTAACAGTGAATTAAAAGTAATAAAGACATGAAGAAGAATGTTAAATGCTCTGACTCAGTTCAGACACCAGGGTTGGCCCTATAACTAGGTGGAGGACAGCACAGTGGTAAGGATTGGGTTCACCTGGACTTGGGCTCCTACCTCAGCCCCGACACTTACCAAACCTATGGCTTGGGGAAAGTGACTTACCTATTTTCACCTCAATTACCATATTTGAAAATGGGAGTAGTAATACCTCATAGAGGTTGTCTGAGGATTAAATGAGACAATACATACAAAGCTCTAGTTCTGTGCCTGGCATGTACTAAGAATAATTTTAGCTAAAAGGTAAGGAGTAGAATAAGATTCAACCTCATCCAAATAGCTCTATTATTGGCATAACAAAGTACTTGAAATTCTTAGCATGGGAGTTACTCCTTTGGGTTTAAATTGGGGTGACTGAAATCTCCCCGCTAAACTTATCTTTGTTATGTGGGATGACATAATAGAACACATTCTTCCATCACAATAAATTCATTTATTGATTAGTTGCCACTTGGCATTCAATTTAACAGACCTTCTATATGTCAGCCATTCAGGGGTGTGCTTAGGGTATGTTCTGATGAGTGAGGCATGGTCCCTGTCCTCAAAGTGCTATGGACCAGGGAAGTGACTAGAGCAGGAGCCCGAGAGATGGATAGACAGACAAATAACCTAAAATAAGTCAGATGGCCATCAGTGCTAGCATGTGGGCATAAATAAATGCTGTCAGAATCTGAAGGAGCTAGCACTACGTTCTGCCTGGGAGCATGGAGGAAGGCTCCAAAGAGAAAATGACATTTGAATCGGACCTTTAGGAGCCATGGGATTTCTCATGGAATCGTGAAGAAGAGTGGGCTGTGAGGCCCAAGTGTGGACCAGGTCAGGGAGTGGGTGAGAGATGAATCTGGAAAGGTAAGCTCGCGATAGATTGTGGAGCACATTAGTACGGAATTTGATCAGGATCAGGAGAGGGAACAGATAAGAGCCCACATTTATTACTAGTTAGACTGAATATCCCAAATTTAAGAGAAGAACGTGGCTTTTGCCTTACAGTTTCTATTTAATTCAAGGCTTAATGACTGGGCCATTCATGATTCTCTTTTTATAGTTTAAGAATCACTTAACATGGTTGAGTAGAAAAATAGGGGAAGGAAACAAACAGACAAAGGTACCCAGTGTTCTTTTTTACTTCAATTGCTCTTTTTCACTCTAATTATTATTCTTGTTACTCTTGTGTGTGTGCTAATGAAGGTGTCAGGGATTGATTTGGGTGATGAATGTACAACTATGTAATGGTACTGTGAACAATCGAAAGTACGATTTGTTTTGTATGACTGCGTGGTATATGAATATATCTCAATAAAATGAAGATTAAAAAAAAAAAAAAAAAGAATCACTTAACAATGGGAACAGGAAATTTAAAAATGTTACTTTTGTGGCCAGATGTTCTTTGCCTCCTTGAATATAACCTATATTGCATATCTGGATGTTCCAGGATCAAATGTCAAGGTTATAGCAACGCTTTTCCATCTGTTGTGCATAATGCCCTGCAATCACATTCCATCGTTTCTATAGCTGCCATATGTTATCCTTGATGTAATTGCTCCTGCAATTGCCTCTTGTTGCATAGTGATAATTGCTCAGTGAATACATTAAAAAGGATCCAAAACATAAAGCCAAATCTGAGCTCCTGAGTAACTCAGCCACCACATATAGGTGCCTGCTGTTAGACAGAATCCCAAGGTTTGGGGAGTTTGGAAGCAAAGAAGCTCAGAATTGCTGAGCATGGAGATCATCTAGTTCAACCTTCAGCGGAGGAAACGAGGCCTAGAAAGGTGGTGTGACCTGCCCAATGTCACAGGGATAGTTTATAGTGAATCCAAGAGTATCCTCTTCACATTGAAAATCATATTGAAATTCAGAATTCATTCCTTCCTGCTTTCATTTTTTTCTTCATTTCTGTATTCAACAAGTCTGCTCTAGATATCTACTGTGTGTCACGCAATGCTTCCCAATCCTTGGAATGATGCATTCTCAGGCCTTGGAATCAGAATACCTGTGTTTGTGCTCCTTGAGTCTCTGAGACCCAATTTCCACATTTCTTGAATGTGGATGTAATGTCTTCTCTCCACACAGGGATTATTATTCATTCTTTCACTTGTTTGTGTAATATACGTGTCATGTACTGAGCTAATACTAGTTACACTGGTGAACAAAAGTACATGTAGTTGCTACCGTTACAGAAGTTACAGTTTACTGGTAGACAGAAGACACTCAAATAATCATACAAATACACGTAAAGCTACGATTGGTTAAGTGCTAAGAAAGGGAAGTATGTAGAGCTGTGAACACATATCTTAGAGGGATTTATCCTAGTCAGGGAGATTGGGAAAGGCTTCCCTTTCCCAATGGAGTTGAAATGTGTAGGAAGAATAGGAATTAACTGGGAAAACAGAAGGCAGGAAAGAACATTTAACACAGGGGGATGCATGTACAAAAGTCCAGTGGCCCATTTTGAAGAACTGAAAGAAAGTCCATGGGGCTGGAGGGGAGAGTAATGAGAGGGGGAGGTGTGAGGCAAAGCTAGAGGTGGAGCTCTATTGGTGGTCATGGTAAAGATTTTGGTCTTTATACCAAGGAGAATGGAAAATCATTAAAGTGTTTTAAGCTGGGGCTAGTGGCTGGGGATCCTTGATGAGTTAGGAACGTTGGCAACTTGAGAAATGACATAAAATTAAATGCATGAAACTGTTTCATAAACATTAAGTCCTCTACAATTGTGAGGCTGCCATTGGCTCCAGTTGCTCTGTCTAGTGTAAGGAAAATACTTCTACCTTTTTGCCTGGTACCACCTTACTCAAAAACACTGGATACATTTTCTGCAGAAGTAGGGAATGTGTTTGGGATGATCTGAATGAAAATATAACCTGTGTGGCATTTTCAAAATTCACTTTGAGAGAATTCCGGAAGGCGTCTCAATAGAGGCTCTGTCTTCCAGTGGAGGAAATGGAATGGAGTCTTGAGAAATCCTGGTGTATTAATCACCATGTGGATGAAGAAGCTGTGAAGGGAGAAAAGAAGACAAAGGTTTCAAATTTCCTTACCAAAAAAAAAAAAGTCACCAGGGCAGATAATCCAAATGGCAGTTCTGGGCTGTGGCAGAGCTGTTTCTCAGACAGTCACCCTTATGAGGCAGCTCTGGGTTGGCAGCTGGGAGACTGGCTCATTTGCCCAAGCATGCTTCGACAAGACTGGCTCTGGCTTACTTTTATTCCCTTCTTTGCTTCAGGAGAGTTTTCTTCCTTGAGTTCGTGGGAGTGGCATGGACTCTTTATTTTCCCCACCTGTCAGCCTTCTAGGATTTGGTATGACATGGTTCCTATTTGTTGGAGCCATAAGGAAGGTCTGAGCAGATATTTGAGTGATAGCTCCAGTGCTTTCTGTTTTTAACATTGCACTTTCTTTTATTCTTACAGAAAGGAGTTTTATATAGGGGCACCCTTTAAAGGTACAGTTTAAAAATCAACAGGAGCAGTGATTTGGTCAACCTGAATAATTTTGTGTGCAAACAGAAAAGTCCAATTTATGCAATGACATTAATTTATCTGAATGACATTGACTTAGAGAACTCAGTGGAGGCGGGGTATAACTATTCTCTGCCATCTATGACTATGTCTTCTTGAATTGAAATGTCTGTACTTCTGTTCTCTCTATTCTATCCTCTTTACTCTCCCCCTGGGTCCACTCAACCTCACTCAAATAGCAAATTCTGAAACCTCAGTGACAACCCCTCACTAAACCATTCTTGACCTCTTCTCTTTTCTCCATCTCACCTCCTCTTCATCTTCATAAATACCTTCTCCAGTAGCACTAACTAGCTTACAAATTTCTGCTCTACATTCCTCATTGAATTTCTCTTTCCCATCCTGCCCCTTCTATGATGTTCTGAAGCTTGATGCTGTCTTCTGACTCTAACTTACCAGTCATTTATCTGTGTTGTTCCTTTCCTCGTGGCCATGGTTGCATAGCACGTGTTCATCCTGTGTCTGGCCCATCCCCATGTAAAGAGGAGATGCTTAATAAAGGCTTGTTTATGCAAGTGTGATGATAGTTGACTGACAACAAAGAAGCATCATGTTTCTGTGAATTAAATTGTCCTAAGTTTAGAAAACAAACCCATAAAAGCCAATCGTCATAACTGTCAGAAAACATTACTTATTTGATTGTTGAATTTCTGAAAAGATCTTGAAGATTATAATTTTTTCCATTTTTTTCAATATAAAAATAATATATACTCACCATAGAAAACTTGAAAAGTATAGAAAAGTAGACAGGAAGAAAAATGCATTCAAAGTTATAGTACCCAAAGACAACTGTGGTTAATATTCAGGAGCATTTTTTCCTGCTTGTTTCCCTATATGGAATGTATAATAAGAAATAAGTTTGATTAAAAAGCCATTCTCTAAAAGGGATGCTTACTTGTTTTCACTTACAGACATGAGAAGCATTAACATACTATGAAAATGTTAACAATGTTATCTCTATATATTGAGGCTATCAAAGGGTTTTAAAATTTTTCTTTTGTTTATATATTTTCTAAATTTCCCACAGTGAGCAAAATATGATTAAAATTTTTTCTGGTGTCTTGATACTCAGAGATAACTTCTATTAAATATTTTTTTACATAGCCTTTTAGACTTTGTCAGTATGTTTATAATTTTTTTAAAATGTATTTTAAAAAGTGGGATTTTATTGTATATACAGTTTGGTAAGTTTTTTTCCTTTTAGAAATACCTTATGAATACCTATCAGTTCCAGTTAGTATTTTTTAAATGACCGTTTTTTATTGCTACATACTATTGCATTATATGTATGTATAATTTACTCAACTAAGCAGCAGTCATTTGATATTTGATAAATATTCTTGAACAAATATCTTATATATCTGCCAGTAATTTCTTTAAGGTAAATTCTTAGAAGTGGGATTGCTGAACCAAAGAAAATGCTTATATTTTTAGACTTTTCTTATAAATTGACAAATGGCCCTCTAGAAAGGTTTTGGTGGTTCTTGACAATCTGAGTATTATGATGGTTTACAATTGCTGCCAAGTGATAGACCAAAAAATCCAAAGACCAAAAAACCCAAATCATTGTTGTTTTCCTTTGAATTTATTCAACTCCTAGTTAAAATGAATTAACAAAAAGTATCCCATATTGAACATTTTTTTGTTTTCCTTTTTGTTGATTGTTTAATCATACCATTTAGGGCACAAGAATTTTGATTGCATTAGTTTTTTAGAATCCACCCAAACAAGATGTTTCTCCAATAACATCTGCAGAGGCTTTTTCATCTAAGACTTTTGAAGATAACTAAAGGATTTGTTGAGAATGTGCATCTTTTCTCTAGAGCAGAGACAGCAAAATGATTCTTGAGTATGCTGGACCCCTGGTTTATCTGTAATTTCAGAAAGGCTCCTCTGTGCTACAACTCAAGTCTTTCTTTACTCTGATGAACTTGGTCTGTATTCTCTGTTTAAAATTCAGGTCACTCTTTGGTAAAATCAAGGACCCAAAAATTCTTCTAGTATAACACAATTCAATACCTTTGTTCTCCTCCACTAAGCAGTTTGCAGTGAGGTGGACTGAGGAAGATTGTGAGGGAGTGAAAAAGAGGTGTATCAGGGTAATAATTAATTAAGATGAATATCAGGGTAATTAATGCCAGGTAGAGTAATTAATGCCAATATGTGCTGCAATAGGAGGGGACATTCCAGTGTCTTACACATTAAAGATTTATTTCCCACTCATGCAAAGTCTAATGAATATTGAGTGGTCCTCAGTACACATATTATTGTCCAGAGCTATTCACATGCCCCATCCTGCAAGTGGGACTGGGGAAATAAAAGAGCACAGGGGCATTTTGTGAACACTTAAGTCTCTGCCACAAGAGGGCAGGGTATCCTTATTTAATGAATTTCATGCCCATATGATTTGAGTATATATTTCTAACACACACACACACACACACACATACACCAACACAACATTTATTTTAACATTGAATTAATCTTATAAATTACGTATATATTTATACTGAGAGTTTTACATCCCTTTTTCCCTTATTATCATGATCATCATTACCACCATCATCAGTATCATCCTAGTGAATATTTATTCCATTCTTAGTACAAACCAGGCTCTGTGCTAAGCACCTTACAGATATTAGTTCCTTTAATTGTCACCAAATGCTGTGAGGTAGAGTCTTAGTTCCCCAGAGGCTAAAACAAATACTATACAATGGGTTGGCTTAAGCAATGGGAATTTATCAGCTCATGCTTTTGAGGCTAGGACAAGTCCAAAATCAAGGTGTCAGCAAGGCAGTGCTTTCACCCTGGAGACCATGGCACTCAGGGACTGACTGCTGGAGTTCTCTGGGGTTCCTTGGCCTTCCAGTCACAAGGCAGTGCATGTGGCGATGTCTTCTCCCTTCTCTTCTGGATTCCATTGACTTCTGGCTTCTTCTCAAGGCTTTCTCTCTCTGTGTGTCTGAATTTAATTCTGATTATAAAGGACTCTAGTAATTCAGATTAAGCCCAACCTGAATCAGTTTTCTGTACCTTAACTAAAAATAACATCTTCAGATGTTATCTTCAATGGGTTCACAACCACATGTTTTTAATGGATTAATATTAAAAACATATACTTTTCTGGGGTATAGAATTCAACACCCTGAGGTTCAAAAAGGTTGAATAAGTTACTCAAGGTCTCAAAACTAATAAGTAGGGGAGTTAGGAGTCAAACCCAGTGTGTCTGACCCCAGAGCTGATATTCCAAGCTACTAAACCATGTGGACGCATATAGTATTTACCCAAAGAGCCCCCATGTTACCACGAATACTCCTGAATACTTTTGAATGGATGCACAATATTCAGTTTCCTGATGGTAGATAATTAGATGGGGGAGGGTCGCATCTAGCAATAGGGTCTTGGTGTAACCCACACAAAGGCAACCCCTTCTCGGGGCTGACTGAGGTGCCTGGCTTGGTGAGCTGAGTAAGGGCTGAATTTCAGCCCCACTCACCCCCTTTGACAGTCACCTTTGTGCAGGGTACTACTTGCATACTGGAAACAATGGCCCAGCTCTGAGAGAATGGAACCTGAGTGGGTTTGTTACTGTTTTAAAATATTTAAGGAGCTCAATTTTGCATTTCACTTTTTTTTTTTTTGTTTCACAGTAGAAAGCGTGCAGTGCCTGCATTGAAAGAGGCCCCAGAGATCTTCTGCTTCTAATGCCTCACCTGGGAGGGAAAATAATTATAATATTCCATATTAATGTGTTGTTTGTTGATTCACAAAGCATGGCAAAATGTATTATTTTTTAATCTGGGAAACAGAGATCCAGAAAATTTAACTTTGCTACCAACTAGGATAAGATCCCAAATCTCTTGATTTCCCTCATTACTCCTGATTACACCAAGGTGACTGAAGCAGAGCCCTGCTTCCTATTTTCCTTCCTAATTGTGACAAATTCATTATTTTAAAATGTTTATTAACAGCCACATATTCATCCCTTTTATGTATGCATTCTAACTTCTTCTTTAGAAACTACCTAAACCTTTTTTTCCCTCTATTTTGAACTTTGCTTTGATGAATATTTTTTGACCAGATAAAATAAATTAATTACAGCCTTTTAAAATTGAAATGATTACCTTCCTGTGTATCTTTATAAATATCCATCTATTACCATAGTACTTTGGTTGCTGTGACAAGGCTGATATTTTAACAGCAAATACTGCAAAGGACAGAGGAGGAAAATACATCTTCCTTGTTTGAAATTCAAATAACATTTTTTGAATATTTATTATTTCCAATTTGTAGAGAAAAATTTCAAGTTATTTATCAAGGCCTAAAATAAATGAAATAAGAATTCAAGACTGCAGTCTAATTAGTAGACCAAAATTCTTAGCATTTGCTTTCTCCTCGGATATTATTGTGGCTAATGGTATGTTCCTTGATGACAGAAAACAAATCTGATTCCTCTGTATATTCCTTGGGTTTAACACAATGCCAAGTGCCCACTTGGCTACCAATACATTTATGTTGATTGAATTGAGGGAACAACCACCAGCTTTCCCTGTCCATAGCTGTTCTGCTCTGGCCACGCTGACTATCCATTCTCTGAACACACTGTACTCCTTCACATCTCTGTGCCTTTGCATATCCTATCTCCTCTGCTAAGAGGGCCTTTTCCTCAGCAGTCCCATTACCAAGTTCCTACTCCTCTTTTACAACCTGCTCAAATGTCACTTTCTTTGTGAAGCATTCTTCAAGGCAAAGCTTTGCCTCGTTCATCTCCATGTCCCCAGTGCCCAGCACAGAGTCAAGTTAACTGAATGTGCATTGAACAAGCAGGTGAATGAACTGAAGGGGCAGAGCCAGTATCCCACGGACTTGGTGGTCTGAAAAACTTGCTTCTTAACTTACAACTGGGTGACCCTGGTCAGTGTCACTTTGCCCCTCTGAGGCTTAGTTTCCTTTGTCAGGTTACTTTGCCCTCTGAGGCTTAGTTCCCTTAGTCGTGAAATGGGGATAATGATAGTACATGCCTCAAAAGGTTTTTGTGAGAGAATAAAATGAGGTCCTGTAGATAAAATGGGTGGCCTAATAAGGGCTAAATGCTAGTCGATGTTGGTGGAATTGTTCTGTGGATTTCCTTTACACTAGAGGGGTTGCAACGACACTGTCTGAACTCAGTGTCATTCATATCAGGCAGAAGTAGTAAGGTTAGGGAGCTATGAAACTGCCACACCACCAAACTAAATAGAGTAAAAACTCCCCAAAAGAAGTTAACTGGAAAACATTTAGTTGATGAGAGTTTTCCCTGGTACTTGAGTTTTAGGAGAAAAAGACAAACCACAAAAAAAGAAACTAATATAAAGGTTTTCTTAAATATAGAAGATTTGCAAATAATTTCTAGGGGATGACCTTAGAACAACTTCAGTCTAAACTCTATAGCTTTGTACAGTGGCAAATGGGCATCTCAGGGACAGCCTACAGATTGGTAACTTGGCCTGTCACTGTGTTTTAAAAAATTAAAAATGGATGCAACATAAACAAACAAATGACTATTATGGAACTTTTAAATAAATACCACCTTAGAGTGATTAGTATAAATGAATCTCCATGTAATTATCATTCAGCTTCAATAATTAGCAATATACTGTCATTTTGTTTCATCCCTTCTCCCCCCCCCCCCTTTTTTTTGTTTTGCTATAATATTTTAAAGCAAATCCCAGATATCATATCATTTTACCCATAAATATTTCAGCATGTATCTCATCAGGTCAAGATTTCATTTAAAAAAACTATATAACCACAATCCATTATCACAACCAACAAAATTAAAAATAATTCCTTAATATGATCTAAAACCCAGTCTGTGTTCAATTTTTCCTCAATGTTTCAATATAGTCTTTTTTACATCTGACTTGTACAAATCAGAATCCAAAGTCCAACACACTGCATTTGTTGACTCTGTCTTAAGTCTGTTAATTTGTAACAGATCCCCTTATTTGTTTCTGTGATATTTATATGTTGAAGAAACTAGATTCAACATTTTAAAATCAGGATTTGTTTTTTCATAAAAGCCTGGATTTGTGTCTTCTTTTCAAAAAATTGGAAGATCTGGCAGCACTGGGCCAACACTCCCATAAGGCAACATTTGGCTGGAGCTGAGTAGAGACATGGCCTTTAAACCATGCAAGTGCCTCACATCTCCACAGTCCACAACCCTTCCTATTGTGCCAACCAGCTTACCTCATTCATGTTAACTCATTTATGTTACCTGCCCAGTCCCTGTAGGCTTTGAGCTGGCCAGTTCTGACCTAGATTTACATCCATTGTGCAAAGAGAACTGAATCATGGAAGGATGACCTCGAAGTCCTGAAACTTCCTCAGTCATTAAATAAATGTTCAGTTTGTGCTCTCTTTTACTTAGGAAGGAATGTAAACTGAAATGTCAAAAAAACTTTTCAGCAAATAGTTTAATCAACAAAGGATTTTTTTAAAAAAACATAAATTGCTCTGAAGCTTTAGTACTGGCATATTTCTTTTCTTGAGCAATCTAGGTAATCTGCTTTACTGTCTTCCACTCTGTTAATATTTTCTCTTTCACTTGTGTGGAGGTTTGACTCTACAAAGGGCACTGGACCATAAGTCACAAGACCCAGATTTGAGCCTTGCCCTCTAAGACAAGAGGGTCACTCTTATGGAGAGTGGAGGTAATAATAGCCTACCTTGCAGAGTTGTGGTGAGGTGCAAATAAGATAACAGATGTGAAATTAGTTTGTAAACTTTATAGCTCTACACCTAAACGAGGTATTACTATGCATATGAATATATTGAATTATGCATAACAGCCTATTTCACGTCTCTGTACATTTACTCTGTTGTTCCCCCTCCCTGGTATGCCCTTCGAAGTAATTGCTCCCTCATCTGTGGTCTCCAAACACTTTACGATGATTTCTTTATAACATCTGTCACACTGTATTAAAGCCATTTGTTCACATCTCTCTCATCGGCAAGATTCTGAGCGTCAACCACTGCTTATTCAGGGTTTGGCACACAGCAGACTCTCAGTAAATATTTATCAAATTGGTTTGGATTGATTTGAGTAATTATTATGCAGGCACCAGTCTTGGACAAAAAGATCTGTGTCTGTACAGTTGATCTGGTATGTCGGTTGAAGATGGTGACCATGAACTATTCATGAAAATGTTATTTTGTATTTTTTAATTTAAGTATATGATGAGACTTCTCGAGTATATTATTTGTAATTTAAACTCATTAACAATGAAAGAACCTAAATGTGGAATGCCTTTCATTTAAGTTTCTTTTCCTGTTGGAGGGATTAATTAGGGTTTCTTGCTCTTTGACAGTTGGTTTGCCATCCACCCAGTCAGCATGAACAATAGCAACCATCTTGTAAATGGTGACAATTTGGGTTATGCATCTTACCTTTTTGAGCAAGAGAAGAACAGAGGACACCTAGCTGGACAGGTGAGAATTTATGTCCTTGAAAGTTTCATTTTGACCCACTGAATGTCATAATCCATGCAATGTTCAGAATAGTTGGTTCAGATCTCGAGAATAAAGTGTTTTCATGGACCTCTTGTACTGATATGCTTGGATTGAAAGAATTCGCCATTTCCCTGATGGGGAAAGGAAAATTAAAAATGGTGAATGTAACTTTTGCTCTTTGTTTCATATACCACTTATAGCTTCATAAAGTTACAATTAGTTGGGTGAGGAAAGTCAAGTTAAAGATTTTTACAATATACAATGGTTTTAGATCAACCTGGAAATCTGATAAACTGTGTTGATATAAAAGCTATAAAAAGTATTGAGAACTTTCTTAATTGTACAAGAATCCTGAGTGAGGACAGGTGAGTCCTCACAGGTCCAGACTTCCTTGTTAATGGTGAATTCCCTCTCAAGGACTGTGTTCTACTTTCTTGCAAGAAGGCCTAAATTAGAGATAACCCCAATCCAGCAGTCTTGCAACTTTGAAATCAGTGAGTAACAGGATCGGAGATGGCAGACCAGGAACCCAGTCCATGGCTCTGTATAAATTAATAACTACAGATAGATAAGTGAGAAGAGGGACAAGCTTTATTTGACTCCAGCATACAAGCCCCAAGTGTTGGAGAATATATGATCAGGGTTGGTGAGAGTCTCAGGCCCTTGACCAGATTAAATGTTCCATTCAAAGATACTAGCCCCATTAATAGTCAGTTAAATCTCTTAGCTGCATTGTTTTCATAAGTTATTGTTTGTAATTTTTCATTTTAGCCTACTGTTTAGGGAAAAGAAGAGAGGTTCCTATTTATGATGACTTGCTGGGTGCTACGTACTTTGACATACATTATTGTTTCTAGTATCAAAAAGACCTCTGACCCCCCTTACTTGCTTTATCTCTTTACATAAGCAAGTTTGAGATATTTAAGGTGGAATGGTAGACAAATTGGGTTGAAGCTAATGTCTTGCACCACTTTAAAAGGTTATGTGTTGTTGTTACTTCAGGGTGAGACAATAAAGATAAATGAAGGACAGACCTGGGAAGTAGATGGTATATTTAGATACAGTTTTGCAACAG
Source organism: Choloepus didactylus (assembly GCF_015220235.1). Lineage (NCBI taxonomy): Eukaryota > Metazoa > Chordata > Mammalia > Pilosa > Megalonychidae > Choloepus > Choloepus didactylus. The sequence goes on from NC_051321.1 coordinate 47,310,901, forward strand.
GAAACTATGGATTTGCTGTTTCCTTTTTAGCCCATAGATATTTATTTTTAAAGGCCAAATGGATCTCTGAGCTCCAGGTAAAACACTGATGACTAGATTGATGGGTTAGCATTTGATCATTTGTTTTTGTACCCTGTGTTTCTTGTCATACATTTTTGTTGGAAGTGTAAGTATGACACACTCCTTCTTGAAACAACTTTATTGGTAACTGGAATATTTTCAATAATGATATATATAATGACTGGAGTGTGAGACTTCAGAAATAAAAATTTTTCTCAGACTATTGTACATCCTCCTATTCAAATGATTTTGAATAGTTCACCCGAGTGGATTGAGTATTTGTATTTTTAATGTAAGTTGTTATAGGAAATAAGAAAGAATAAAAGGCAATTGGATATTTCTCTTGGCAGGGACCATATGTAGCTGCTTTTGCTTCATCAAACCTGGGAGATGTTTCCCCCAATATTCTCGGCCCACATTGCATCAACACAGGGGAGTCCTGTGATAACGCCAATAGCTCTTGTCCCATTGGAGGGGTAGGTAATTGTGGCACATTAAATCTTTGTTTTTGCATATCATGTATATTTTATGTTTGAATATTCATCATTAATTTGTAAATATGTTTTCCTCAAGTAATACCTGCCTATTTACCTCTAATATCTGCTCTTTAAAAAATATTCTCCCATCCCCCAAACTTACTAAATTTCCATTCAGTAAAATTACATTTTCCGACTTGATTTGCCAAGTTTTTGAAAGAAGAAGCAATTTAGTAAATGTCAGAGATTGAACATCCTTCTCCAAACTTGGATAATCTGAAACATTTTGTCTTGGCATTTCTGAAGTTACAAATTTGAGCCAAAAACTGCCTGCCCGAGACATTTCTCACTGATTATAGCGACTATAGCTTTTTCTTTTTATAAGATCAAAATTCTTTTTACTTTCTTTTTAAATTACAAACAAAAAAATCTTGTAAGAATTCAAACAATGTGGAAACATGGAGAGGAGTGAAAACTTAAAGTCTCTGCTCCCCTCACCCTTCGACCTTCAATCCGTCCCAGAAGTTTCTACTCTTATGTCTCTTTCTATATATTTGCCTATGCATTCATGAATAACATTTTACATTTATTGATTTTTCAAATTAGTCTGGGACTTGAGTTTCCCACCTAATTTGTCTTAGGTATCCTTTTATGGGTATATACAGATTTGTGTGATAATTTTTAAAGACAACAAGTAAGGCTATATCATCAGTCACTTAATTGCTTCCCTCCCATGTTCATTGAGATTTTCAACTTTTTCATGAACAACAGATGCTGGTTTTCAAGTTCTTATTCTTTGTATTAATAGCATGTTTCACTTGAGATATTACTTTTATCAAACACTCTCTCTGGCCTACTCTATTCCAATTAACCCCATCTATTCCAGTCTGCTAAAGCCAGAAATGGATTGGCTTTTATAAAGGGGGATTATTTGGTTACAAAGTTACAGTCTTAAGGCTGTAAAAGTGTCCAAGCTATGGCATCAACAAGTATACCTTCACTGAAGGAAGGCCAATGGCATCCAGAAAACCTCTGTTAGCTACGAAGGAAATGTGGCTGGTGTCTGCTGATCCCAGGTTGTGTTCCAGCTCCTCTCTCAGCTCCTGTGCATTCTTCAAAGTGTCCCTCTTGGCTGTAGCACCTCCTTCTGTCTGTTAACACTTTTATATGGCTCCAGTGATTTAATTCAGACCCACCCTGAATGGGTGGGGTAACATCTCCATGGAAATTATCCAATCAAAGATCTTGCCCACATTTGATTGAGTCATATCTCCACGGAAACACTCAATCAATAGGTTCCAACCTAATCAACACTAATATGTCTGCCCCAACAAGACTGCATCAAAGAACATGGTGTTCTGGGGGACATAATACATCCAAACTGGCACACAATCCAATGAGCAATGCAGTTTTAACAACTGCACTTTTGTATTATATATTACTATTTTATATAGAAAGTCTTCCTTTATTACCCTTCATTTGCAAAATTTTCACACATTATTAATTCACAATAGATTTTAGGGTTACTTTTTAAATTCCAAAATTCATAGGTAAGTTATGATGCTTCTTAGCAATAGAAAATTATGCAACAATTTAATATGTTCCCTGGGAATAGTTAATAATGTGGGAAAAGGCTCACAATCCATAAGGTTGAGTAAAAATATCAAATTAGGATTTAATATTGCATATTCATTATGATTGCAGTTTTGAAAATAGTTGGATCGTAGTAGAAAGACAAAGTGGATTGTTAATCATGGTTTTCCCTCTTTGGCAGTGTTATGGGTGGCTTTCATTTTTCTATATGTGTTTTTATATACTTTTTTACAATGAGAGTATTTCACTTTTATCAGAAAAATCACATACCCTCCCACAACAGGATTACATTTCTCTCTTTTCCCCTGCATGTGTTGATTGGCATTCCATAAATTTACAAAATGGCTGTTGGCAGTAAAGAAGGCAGTGAGTCCTGCCCCACCTCTTCCCCATGTACAGTAGGAGAGAGAGAAAAACTCACCTTCAACAATGCAGTAAAATTCTTCCATCAATCTGATTGGGCAGTTGATGTCATGTGCATATCACTGGACCAAAACAGTTGCCAAGGGAATGGCATGTGTTGATTGGCTTTAACTGGGGTTCCTGAACAAAATCATCGAAGGGCTAGGGAATTGCCATGATTGCCTTAGACTTATCCAGAGCTGGAAATGAGGTCACACGATCCCCTAGGGGATGAGGTGGGTGGTGGGATCTGAACAAAATCAGGATTCTCTTAAGAAAGAGAAAGGGGAATGGGTAAGCCATTGCCACATCTTCTGCTTTAATGGAGTTTTTTTTAAAAGTGCTTTTTTTTTTAAAATTTAGAAAATAGCTTTAAAGTTAAAAAATGATGCATGCTTCTTAAAAATTCAAGCAATTTTGAAAAGTTTGGAAGATATGATTTGCCTCAAGGAACACCCTCCTCACTCCACAATGATCAAACTGTTAAAATTTTAATTAAAATCTTCCCAGAGAACTTTTTTTTCTTCATGGACTTATATGCATATATTAATTTACATAAGTAGGATCATACTTTTATGCTGCTCTATAGCCTGCTTCATTATATCCAGTAAATATGCTCTACAATACCATTTAAACTAACTCAAAAAATTTCAATTTTAAATACCAAAATTTAATTAACCAATTCCCATCCAGCCAGTGGGCATTTCTTTCTCTTCCTTTCCTCCCTCCAAAAGAACATTTCTTCTTTCATGAATACCTATTTTACCTATATTCCATGGTGTGTCCATTAGGATGTTTTTTACTGCAAATAAGAGGAATCCCAAATCAATGTGGATGAACCAAACGGTATTCGTAGGGTATTATTTTTTCTTTGTTGACTTTTTAAAAAATTCAATTTCATTGAGATATATTCATATATCCAAAGTGTGCAGTTTTTCACAGTACCATTTTATAGTTGTGCATTCATCACCGCAGTCAATTTTTAAACAGTTTCATTACCCCCCCAAAATAAAAATAAGAATAAAACTTTAAGTAAAAGAGAACACCCAAAACATCCCATTCCCCCATCCCTCCCTACTATTCATTTACTTTTTGTCCCCATTTTTCTATTCATCTGTCCATATACTGGATAAAGGGAGTGTGAGCCACAAGGTCTTCATAATCACACGGTCACACTGTATAAGCTATATAGTTATATAATCTTCTTCAAGAATCAAGAATACTGGATTGCTGTTCAACAGTTTCAGGTATTTCCTTCTAACTATTCCAATACATTAAAAACTAAAGAGGGATAACTATATATCACATAAGAATAACCTGCACAATGTCCTCTCAACTCCATTTGAAATCTCTCAGCCACTGAAACTTTATTTTGTTTCATTTCTCTTCCCCCTTTTGGTCAAGAAGGCTTTCTCAATCCCATGATGCTGAGTCCAGGCTCATCCCAGAGTTCCTAATTCATAAAGTATTTGTTCTGTAATAAAACTATGCAAAATTTCCCCTAGTTTATCAGTTGTTGTTCAGCCATACTTGTTTTTTTTTAATTCTATATAGAAGTTTAAATGTTTAAACTGTCAAATTTATTAAGCCTGTTTTTATAATTTTTGGAAGGGCCTCCAACACCCTAAAATTATAAATAATATTTACCTGTATTTTCTTCTAGTACTCTTTTGGTTCTATTCATGATCAATCTCAATTTTTTAACATAAGAAGTAAGGTACAGAGCCAGATTTTGTTTGTTGATTTTTTTTTCCCCAAAGGACCAGAGAATTGTTCCAAAATAATTTTAACAGAGTTTCAATTTAAGTTGATCATGAGCCAGAGTCATAGACAGAAATAAGGAAGTAGAAAGATGCACAACAAATGGGGAGATCTGGCTTCAAGTCTTAGCTCTGACACCAGCTACTGTCTAATCTCTGACAAATCCTTTAACCCACCTGAGCTTCAATTTTTGTGTCTTTAAATTTAAGGTGCTACTATAGATAATTTCAGAGGACATTCACTGCTACAATTGCATTCATGATTTTGTTTTTCCTACTCTGTAATTGGAGAGAATTTCTGAAAAGAAATGCTAGAATGTAGCTTAAAACAATCTGTTTACTTAGATTCAGTTATAATGTTCCATTCCTTAAAACAATTGCTTATTCACTGAGAACCTGCCTTGTCTCATTTTGTTCCAGCCTAGCATGTGCATTGCTCAAGGACCTGGAAGTGATATGTTTGAAAGCACACAAATAATAGGACAGACCTTGTATCAGAGAGCAAAGGTAAGCCATGGGCCCAGCCACTTCATCTTCATTAAAGTGTTCTTTAAAATCCACTGACACTGTTCATTTGGAAGTCCAAAATTATAAGAAAGACAGAAAAAGCACGGAGGAGTCTAGAAGGCTGAAGGCTGTTACCTGTCAGCTCTGGAGATTGCCTTCACAAGCCACACGAAAACCTCTCTCTGATTGTTCCATCTGACTTCTTCTGGAAGTACGTTTAAAACCGAGTAGTCAGGAAAACGTTCTCTTTTTGCCAGAACTCTTGTTTCCCATAGTAGGGTGATAGGAACGTTGTAAGGTTTTCAATTAATATACAATCAGATATGACCAGACTGATCCAAATTAGGCAAAGAGTTCTCAGTTCTCTCAGGGTTTTGCCTGTCACTTAACTTTTCCTTCAGTAATAAGGCAAAGCTGAGCAGAGTAACACAACTTCCAGCTCTCACAGTTTGGATTCAAATTTGTTCCCAGTATTCTTTGATATGGCAAAGAACATCCATCTTTTCTTTAAAAAAAAAAAATTGTTGACAAAGAATCTGGTTTTGAGTAAGATTACAGTTATCCCTTCCACATCACTACTTTCCCCATTGTGGTTTTGATGTATCGCAGGTCAGCATAAGAAATTGAATGGGAATTTTTTGGGAAGCTGCAGATGACATGCAAAGGTCAGCAGACAACATAGAAAAAGTTTAGAAACTCAGAAATGCATACAATATATGTATATATAACCCAAATTTTACAATATGGTACTGTAAACACTCCATAAAAGAAAAAGAAAAAATTCAGACTCCTCTGGTATGAAGGGAAACCCAAGACATTTTGGGGGGATTTTCTAGATCGTGGGATGCCACACTCCTGACCCCCACGATGTGGAAGGATAACTGTACTGTGAGTTACTCTACCCTCTTCCCTCTCCTGCCTTTTATTTTCCATTTTGCCCCAATATTGTGCATCAGTTTCTGTAGGGTCAGGTTTCTGATTGAAAAGACAAAGGATGACTTCAAATTGATATGTCCTGGATAAGAATAGTTACAGCTCTTCTTCGTTATGGCTTACTCATACCTCTGTCCTGTGTGTGTGTGTGTGTGTGTGTTAAGTAAATATTTTGTTCCCAGGGTTCAACAATATTTCAGGAGCAATTAAGGAAGAACAAAAGCACTTTAAAAAACATCAGACACAAAAGTGGTAGCACCAGTCAACCTAATTGCTAGTTTCTTTTTAATTACTGTGGTATTATCAGTGGATTATACTAAATCATCAGATTCTATTTAGGGTATGTGCCAGTGACACATTTTAGTGTCATAAATTTTGTTACCATGATGGGTCTGGGAGCCTTAGAGATTTGCTCCACATTCTGAGTTCTTTTCTGAGCAAGGCACAACTTCCCTTTTGATCAGGGGATGCAGGCTGCAGCTAATGTTGCTGATGACATGTCTTGAGGGCTCACACATGGCTGTTGAAATTGGGCTGAGGCACAGTGGAAATGGGCTATGTGTCAGGCAGGGAGATTTGTGCTGAAGGAGGATTTTCCTATATTGTATGATACAGATCAAGAAAAACAAACATTCCCAAACATATTTTGAAAAAGCATCAATTGAAAATATATATATATTCCACAAAAGGGTGGATTGTGGGAGTGTGGGAGCTGATACAAATTATTAAGTTGTGCCTGAAGTCTTTCAAGCCACCTCTTGGCACTGGCTTTTTTAGAGGATTCAAGGATTCTGAAAGGGAAAAGGCATGAGAACACCTGAGAAAACTCTCATTCTAGCAAAGAAATTAGCTTGGGCCATCTACTCCTAATCTTAAATTTTCTTGACTGTCTTTCAAGTGAGATCGGGACTGTCCATGCTACAACCTGTACCACTATAATTTTCTATTTGTTGGTTGCAGACATAGGTAACCTGTCTCTGGCCTTTAAGCTTCTGGGAAGTGACCTGGGTTGTTCACTGGATCCACATGGGTGGAGGCTATTTCTGTCACCAGCAGAACAAAAGCTGCTGAGAGATACTTTCCCCAAATGTTACTTAGGTAGATCCAGTGGTACCCACTTTGGTTTTTCACTTGTAACAACAAGTCTGTGTGGATTTTCCTAGGAACTGTATGCCTCCGCCTCCCAGGAGGTAACTGGGCCGCTGACTTCGGCTCACCAGTGGGTGAATATGACAGATGTCACCGTCTGGCTCAATTCCACACACTCAGTAAGTGTCACTGAGTCACCTGATTATGCCACAGGGGAAAGGCTCTGGGCTGTTCTCATTATGCACTTGCAGCTTAACTTCTGTTTCCTTTCTGGTTTTTGTTTTGTTTGTAAAACCTTTTCTTTAGGTAAAAACCTGTAAACCAGCGTTGGGTTACAGCTTTGCAGCCGGCACAATTGATGGAGTTGGAGGCCTCAATTTTACACAGGGTAAGGTGAAGTCTGATGAAATCTGTGGATCCAGGTTCTGAAGCTTCAGGGTTCTGTTTCCCAATAAGGTTTCACGGTTGCCGACATAGTTATTATTTCTATTTTTAAACTTAGGGGAATGCAGGTTTTGCAGGTTAGTCCATGACAGCCCATATTTCCCAGGAATACAGGTCGTGTAATGTAGCTTTCCATTAATTCAAATATAATCAGAAACACATGCTTTTTGCATTTCAATCTGTAGATGATTAATTTTAAGCTGGCCTGGGACTGAGCTGAGGTTGGTAGGGGGGCTGGTTGTGTCATCAGCAATTTGAAGAAACTCTTCCTTGGGGTTCTCAGTGCTCAAATCCCTGATTCTTTTAATGGGGCAGTCTTTTTCAGGGCAGTTGCCTTTAGGAGCTTAGAACATGTGGTCCCAGGTTTGCTTCATGTTGTATATATATTTCCACAAATGTATAACTGAGCTGCCTGATTATTTTAGTTTTTTTTTTTTTTTTTTTTTTTTTTTTTTTTTTTTATCTGATTATAACAATGTGCATTGTAAAGTAGAGAAAGTGGAAAAATTGAAGAGAATATTACGTCTGGCAACATTTTGGCTTATTTCATCTGGTCTTTTATGCACATATATTTTGGAGCTGTTAATTTAAAAAAAATTGTGAATACAATTGCACTTTGATGTACTTTGCATCATAATTCCTGGTAGTCTTTCATCCGAGCTGGTCTAATATCCTAAAACAGTCATTTCTTTTTTTTTTTCTTTTTAACAGTTTTATTGAGCTATCATACAATTCACGCATTTAAAGTATGCAAATAAGAGTGTTTAGTGTATTCACAGATATGTGCAAGTATCACCACAGTGAAATTTGGAACATTTTCATCACCTCAGAAAGAAACCCTTCACATTAACTATCACCTCTCAACCCGTCATCTCCCTGTCCCTCCCACAACCCTATGCAACCACTGATCTACTTTCTATCTCTATGGAAATCCTAATTCTTGATATTTCATATGAATGGATTCATATAATATATGATTCTCTGTGACTGGCTTCTTTCTTCCAGCATAATATTTTCCAGGTCCAAATATGTATTAGTCAGTGCATCATTCTTTTTAATGGCTGAATAATATTCCATTATTTATTTTGTTTATGCATTCGTCAGTTGATAGACATTTGGTTTGTTTCCACCTTTTGGCTTTTATGAATATTAGTGCTACAAATATTCATGTTCAAGTATTTTCGTGGGCGTGTATTTTCATTTCTCTTGGGTATATACCTAGAAGGGGAATCTCTGGGGTGATATGGCAACTGTGGGTGGTACGGTAACTCTAATCATTGGAAGAACTGCCAGATTGTTTTCCAAAGAGACTGTACCATTATACATTTCCACCAGCAGTGTATGAGGTTCCAATTTCTCCACATCCTCACCAACACTTATTATCTGACTTTTGATTCTAGCCATCTGTATTAGTTAGGGTTCTCTAGGGAAACAGAATCAACAATAGATATCTAAACATAAGATTTTATGAAAGTGTCTCATGCAACTGTGGGGATGCGTGAGTCCAAATTCCATAGGGCAGACAGCAAACAGGCAACTCCTATGAAGGTGTTCGATGAACTCCTCAGGAAATGCTTCGCTGGCTAGCTGAAGAAGAAGAAGTGAAGGTCCTCTATCTGTCTCACTTAAAAGTCTTCAACTGATTGGATTAAATCCAGCCAATTGAATTCTCCCGTTGTGGAAGACATGCCCTTCTTCGATGATGTAATCAGTCACAGCTGCCCCCAGGTGACTGAAGATTTAATAAACCAGCCTTCTGGTTTATTAATCAGCCACAAATGTCCTTGCAGGTAATGGTTAGGCCAGTGCTTCCTTGACCAGACACCTGGGCACCATCATCTGGCCAAGTTGACACATGAACCTAACCATCACACCATCCTGTGGGTGGAGAGTGGTACTTCATTATGGTTTTGAATTTGCATTTTCCTGATGACCAGTGATATTGAATACTTTTTCATGTGCTTATTGGCCATTTGTGTATCTTCTGGGAGAAATGTCTATTTAGATCCTTTGTGTACTTTTTAAAATATTTTTTTAATTGAGATTGTTCGCATACCATACAACTATCCAAAGATTGAAAGTGTACAATCAGTTGCCAATGGTACCATCATACAGCTGTACATCCATCAACACAATTTTTTTTTTCAATTTTTAGAACATTTTCATTACTCCAGAAAAGAAATAAAGACAAAAAAAGAAACTCAGATCCTCCCATACTCCTAACCATGCCCCCCCTCCATTGATTCATAGTTTTGGTATAGTACATTTGTTACTGTTGATGAAAGAATGTTAAAATACTACTAACTATAGTATATAGTTTGCAATAGTTATATATTTTTTCTTATATGCCTCTCTATTATTAACTTCTAGTTATAGTGTCATACATTTGTTCTGGTTCATGAGAGAGATTTCTAATATTTGTATAGTTAATCACAGACATTGTCCACCACAAGATTCACTGTTTTATACATTCCTATCTTTTAACCTCCAACTTTCCTTCTGGTGACATACGTGACTCCGAGCTTACCCTTTCCACCACCTTCACACACCTTTCAGCACTGTTAGTTATTCTCACAACATGCTACCATCACCCCTGTCCATTTCCAAATGTTTAAGTTCACCCTAGTTGAACATTCTGCTCATAATAAGCAACCCTCCCATTCTTTAGCCTTGTTCTATATCCTGGTAACTTATATTTCATGTCTATGAGTTTACATGTTATAACTGGACCCTTCAATATTTGCCTTTAGGTGTTTGTCTTATTTCACTCAGTATAGTGCCCTCAAGTTTTCTTCATCAACCCATTTCTTTTAAGATGGTTTTGTTCACATACCATACATTCTGTCCTAAGTAAACAATTGTTGGTTCCCTGTATAGTCACATATTTATGTATTCAGCACCATCATCACAATCTATATAAGGACATCTCCAATTCTTCCACAAAGACAGAGGAAGAGTCAAAGAAGGCAGAGAGGCAAAAGAAAAAGAAAGGAGAAAGAGAAAAAACTAACAAACAAACAAACAAAAACAAAACTTGATAGCTAGAAAGCGACAGAAGGAAAGATAGCATTAACCTAAAGTAGAATGAAGAGTCAGACAACATCACCAATGCCAGGAGTCCTACACCCTTCTATTCCCCACCTCCCCATATGCATTTAGCTTTGGTATGTTGCCTTTGTTATATTAAAGGAAGCATAATACAATGTTTCTGTAAATTATAGTCTCTAGTTTGCTTTGATTGTATTTTCCCTCCAATTCCACACTATTTTTAACACCTTGCAATGTTGACATTCATTTGTTCTACCTCATGTAAAAACATATTTGTACCTTTTATTACAATCGTTGCGCACCCTAGGTTTCCCTGAGTTACACAGTCCCAGTCTTTATCCTTCTTCTTTTGTTCTGGTGTCCCACATGGTACCAGCCTTCCTCTTTCAACCATAGTCACAGTAATCTTACATTGCTGTGCTACTGTCTCCCCAAATTGTTTTCCAAACCTCTCACTCCTGTCATTTCCTTTCTGTCTGCAGTGCTTCCTTTAGTGTTTCCTGTAGACCAGGTATCTTGTTCACAAACTCTGTCATTGTCTGTTTGTCAGAGAATATTTTAAGCTCTCCCTCATATTTGAAGGATAGTTTTGCTGGATATAGAATTCTTGGTTGGTGGCTTTTCTCTTTCAGTATCTTAAATATATCAACCCACTTCCTTCTTGCCTCCATGGTTTCTATTGAGAAGTCCCCACATAGTTTTATCAAGCTTCCTTTGTATGTGATGGATCGCTTTTCTCTTGCTGCTTTCAGGATTCTCTATTTATCTTTGACTTTTGATAATCTGATTATTAAGCATCTTGGCGTAGGCCTATTCAGATCTACTCTGTTTGGAGTACTTCTTCATATCGAAGAATACTTTTGCCAAATCTGAGATCATCAAGATTTACCCCTATGTTGTCTTCTAAGAGTTTTAGTTTTAGCCCTTACATTTAGGTCTTTGATCCTTTTGAGTAAATTTTTGCGTATAGTGTGAGGCAAGGGTCCAGTTCATTCTTTTGTATGTGGATATCCAGTTGTCACAGCACCATGTGTTGGAAAGACTATTCTTTCCCCACTGAATGGTCTTGGCACCCTTGTTGAGCATCACTTGACCATAGACATATATGGTATTACTTCTGGGCCCCCAATCCTTTTCCTTTGATCTATATGTCTATCTTTATGCCAGCATCACGCTGTCTTGATTACTGTTGCTTTGTAGTAAGTTTTGAGATTGGAACTTGTGAGTCCTCCTATGTTGTTGTTCTTTTTCAAGATTGCTTTTTCTATTTTGGGTTTCTTGAAATTCCATATGAATTTTAGAATCAGCTTGGCATTTTCCACAAAGAAGTAAGTTAATAATCTGATAGTGATTGCATTGAATCTGTAGGTTGATTTGGGGAGTATTGCCAGCTTAACAATATTAAGCCTTCTGATCTGTGAACTTGGGGTGCTTTTCCATTTATTTAAATCTTCTTTAAATTCTCTCAACAATGTTTTATAGTTTTCAGAATGTAAGTTTTACACTTCTTTCATTAAATTTATGTCTAAGTGGTTTATTATTTTTAATGCTTTCATGAATGGAATTGTTTTCTTTTTTATGCAGTTTTATTGAGCTATATTCACATATTATATCACCCAAAGTGTACAATAGTTGGTCACAGTATCATCATCTGGTTGTTCATTCTTCATCACAATCAATTTTTGAACATTTACATTACTCCAAAAAATAAAAATAAGAATAGAAATGAAAATAAAAGAAAGAAAAAACACACAAAACATTCCATACCCCTCCTCCCCCCCATTATTAATTTACTTTTTGTTCCCAATTTTCTACTCATCTGTCCATACTGGATAAAGGGAGTGTGAGCCACAAGGTTTTCACAATCACATGGCCACACTGTATAAGCTGTATGGTTATATTTTCACCTTCAAGAATCAAGGCTACTGGATTGCAGTTCAACAGTTTCAGGTATTTCCTTCTAGATATTCTAATACACTAAAACTAAAAAAGGGATACATCCCTGGGAGTCATCCCACATTGCCAGGGAGATTTACACCCTGGGAGTCATGTCCCACATAGGGAGGAGGACAGTGAGTTTACCTGCAGAATTGGCTTATAGAGAGAGGCCACATCTGAGCAACAAAAGAGGTTCTCTGGAGGTGACTTTTAGGCACAATTATAAGCAGGCCTAGCCTCTCTTTTTCAGTAACAAGCTTCACAAGGGCAAGCCCCAAGATTGAAGACTCAGCCTATTAAACTGGTAGCCCCCAATGCTTGTGAGTACATCAGGAATTCCCCAGGTGGGGAAGTTGAATATTTACACATTTTCCCCCAGTCCCTCTAGGGGGCTTTGCAAATACATTTTATACTCTGCCCAAATTACTCTGGGATGTATCAGGGCTTCACACTAACCTGTACAAACCAACCAGATCTCATCCCCTATTCACGGTTCCATGAATTAATGGTGTTTGAATAAACTGACCATACGATGAGCCTGGGGATGAGCCTCGACCCAGTATCATAGGATTGAGAAAACCTTCTTGACAAAAAGGGGGAAGAGAAATGAAACAAAATAAAGTTTCAGTGGCTGAGAGATTTCAAATGGAGTATTATATAGCATGCTACAGAAAATATAGATTTTGCTCCAAATAAACATCTCCTCCTTTGGTCTCACACAGAAGTTGAAGTTTTAAAACAGTCAATATCATCCTTTACATTTTACTCTGATTTGCCTTAGTCCTAAACAAGTCTGTTTTGTTCATATGTGTAACTGAAGTCTGATCTTTTTCAGCTTCTTTAGCAGTTGCTGTATAGGGTAATGCTGACAATCATAGCTGTTGAACTCTGGCTCTTAGTTTCAGGTGTTACACAGATACCCAAAGTCCAAGGACTGAACAGGATATAGAAAAACAGCTTAGAATCTCAGAATTTAGAAATAACTGTTACAACTCATGAAGAGATGTGACTGCTGTAGGAGCTTACACTCTAGGAACCTTTACAATAAGCCTTCCCCTGATAACCTATGCCCTCAGATTTAGTTCTTAAGAGTTTGCACATTATAATTAGTCCATATTAGTGAGGTGTTATAATGTTTATCTTTTTGATTCTGGCTTATGTCACTCAACATACTGTCCTCAAGGTCCAGTCACCTAGTTGCATACCTCACAACTTCACTCCTTCTTGCCACTGCTCAGTATTCCATTGTATGCATATACCACAGTTAACAGTTCATTTATCAGTTATTGTACCCTTAGGCCACCTCCATCCATTGAAAATTGTGAATATTGCCACCATAAATACCAGTATGCAAATATCCATTCATGTCCCTGCTCTCAGTTCTTCCAATAACAGGGGTTCAGGACCATATGGCAACCCCATTCTTAGCTTCCTGTGAAGACACCACACTGTCCTCCAGATGGGCTGCACCATTCTACTCCCCACCAATAGGGAATAGGTACATACGTCTCTCTACATTTTCTCCAGCACTTGTTTCCCTCTGTTTATTTTCAGCAGTTTTATTTACATACCATACAATCCATCCTAAGTAAACAGTCAATGATTCCCTGTATAATCACACAGTTACGTGTTCACTGCCACAATCTATATGAGGACATTTCCATTTCTTCCACAAAGAAAGACGAAGAGGAGAAAAAAATGAAGAATAAAAAAATAAAAGAGAGAAGAATAATAAAAATAAAATTAAGTAAAATACAATGAAAACATCAGACAGCAATACCAAGAATCCCATACCACTCTCTTATACCCCCCTCAAATAGACATTTTTCTTTGGTATATTGCCTTTGTTACAATTATTGGAAACATCTTACAATGTTACCATTAACTATAGACTCTAGTTGCATTGATTGTCTTTTTTGACCTATACCATCCAATTTTAAACACCTTGCAATGTTGACATTCATTTGTTCTCCCTCATGTAAAAACATTCTTATATTTGTACATTCAGTCACCATCATTGACTACTCTAGGTTTTGATGAGTTATACAATCCCAGTCTTTATCTTCTGCTTTTTCTTCTGGTGTCATACATGCCCCTAGCCTTCCTCTTTCAACTGTATTCACACTCATCTTTGTTCAGAGTACTTACAATATTGTCCTATCATCACACAGTATTGTGCTATCCATTTCTGGATCTATACAATCAATCCTGTTGAACCTTCTCTACTCCTTCAACATCAAATGCCTGATCGCCCACCTCTTTCTATCTCCTGATAACCTGTGTTCTCAACTGTAACTCTCACAGTTTGCTTATCATTGTTAGTTCATATTAGAGAGAACATACAGTATCCATCCTTTTGTTTCTGGCTAATTTCACTCAATGTGTATCTACTGTCTACCATTTTGTCTTTTGGGTTTTCTGTGTCATATCATATCTTATTTTATTTTTATTTTTATTTTCTCTCTCACTCCTTATGCTTACTGACAGTCTTCATTTCTCCAAACCTCTCTCTCCTGTATTTTCCTATATGCCTATAGTGCTCCCTTTAGTATTTCTTCTAGAGCAGGTCTCTTGCTCACAAACTCTCTCAGTGTCTGTTTGTCTGAAAAATTTTAAACTCTCCCTCATTTTTGAAGAACAGTTTTGCCAGATATAGAATTCTTCGTTGGCAGTTTTTCTCTCTCAGTTTCTTAAATCTATCATACCATTGCCCTCTCACCTCCATGGTTTCTACTGAGAAATCCAGATATAGTCTTTTTTTTTTTTTAAATCTTCAATTTATTGAGATATATTCACATACCACGCAGTCATACAAAACAAATCATACATTCGGTTGTTCACAGTACCATTACATAGTTGTACATTCATCACCTAAATGAATCCCTCACACCTTCATTAGCACACACACACAAATAACAAGAATAAAAATTAAATTGAAAAAGAGCAATTAAAGTAAAAAAGAACACTGGGTGCCTTTGTCTGTTTGTTTGTTTGTTTCCTTCCCCTATTTTTCTACTCATCCATCCATAAACTAGACAAAGGGAAGTGTGGTCCTTATGGCTTTCCCAATCCCATTGTCACCCCTCATAAGCTACATTTTTATACAATTGTCTTCGAGATTCATGGGTTCTGGGTTGTAGTTTGATAGTTTCAGGTATCTACCACCAGCTACCCCAATTCATTAGAACCTAAAAAGGGTTGTCTAAATTGTGCGTAAGAGTGCCCACCAGAGTGACCTCTCAGCTCCTTTTGGAGTCTCTCTGCCACTGAAGCTTATTTCATTTCCTTTCACATCCCCCTTTTGGTCAAGAAGATGTTCTCCATCTCATGATGCCGGGTCTACATTCCTCCCCGGGAGTCATATTCCACGTTGCCAGGGAGATTCACTCCCCTGGGTGTCTGATCCCATGTAGAGGGGAGGGCAGTGATTTCACCTTTCAAGTTGGCTTAGGTAGAGAGAGAGAGGGCCACATCTGAGCAACAAAGAGGCATTCGGGAGGAGGCTCTTAGGCACAATTATAGGGAGGCCTAGCCTCTCCTTTGCAGCAACAGTCTTCCCAAGGGTAAATCCTATGGTAGAGGCCTCAAC
Source organism: Choloepus didactylus (assembly GCF_015220235.1). Taxonomy (NCBI): domain Eukaryota; kingdom Metazoa; phylum Chordata; class Mammalia; order Pilosa; family Megalonychidae; genus Choloepus; species Choloepus didactylus. The sequence continues at coordinate 47,326,740 of NC_051321.1, forward strand.
CCATCAAACCACCAGTCCCCTATGTCTGTGGTCATGTTAGCAACCATTGAGGTGGGGTAGGCCAATACCCCTGCATTCTCCACAGGCTCCTCAAGGGGGCTCTACATATATTTTCCTTGTTTTTTTTTTTTTAACTTTTTTTTTTTTAAATCAACTGTATGAAAAATAAAAAAATAAAAAAAATTTTTTAAAAAACATACAATAAAAGAACATTTCAAAGAGACCCTAATAAGGGAGTAAGAAAAAGACAACTAACCTAAGATAACTGCTTTACTTCCAACATGTTCCTACTCTACCCCAAGAAAGTTACCTAATATAGCAACATTTCTGTGAACTTGTTCCTACTACACCCATCAGAAATTAACAGACCATAGTCATTCCTGGGCATTCCCAGAACATTCGATTTACCCATGATAGCTTATCTGTTCTTGGATTATTGTTCCCCCTTCCTTAACTGCTCTCTATTGATAGTTCCCCTACATTCTACATTATAAACCATTTGTTTTACATTTTTCAAAGTTCACATTAGTGGTAGCATATAATATTTCTCTTTTTGTGCCTGGCTTATTTCTCTCAGCATTATGTCTTCAAGTTTCATCCATGTTGCAATATGTTTCACGAGATCGTTCCTTCTTACTGCCGTGTAGTATTCCATCGTGTGTATATACCACATTTTATTTATCCACTCATCTATTGAAGGACATTTGGGTTTTTTCATCTCTTGGCAATTGTGAATAATGCTGCTATGAACATTGGCGTGCAGATATCTGTTCGTGTCGCTGCTTTCTGATCTTCCGGGTATGTACTGAGAAGTGCAATCGCTGGATCGAACGGCAACTCTGTATCTAGTTTTCTAAGGAACTGCCAGACTGACTTCCAGAGTGGCTGAACCATGATACAGTCCCACCAACAATGAATAAGAGTTCCAATTTCTCCACATCCCCTCCAGCATTTGTAGTTTCCTGTTTGTTTAGCCATTCTAATCGGTGTGAGATGGTATCTCATTGTGGTCTTAATTTGCATCTGTCTAATAGCTAGTGAAGCTGAACATTTTTTCATGTGTTTCTTGGCCATTTGTATTTCCTCTTCAGAAAACTGTCTTTTCATATCTTTTGCCCATTTTATAATTGGGCTGTCTGTACTATTGTCATTAAGTTGTAGGATTTCTTTATATATGCAAGGTATCAGTCTTTTGTCAGATACATGGTTTCCCCAATTTTTTTCCCATTGAGTTGGCTGCCTCTTTACCTTTTTTGAGAAATTCCTTTGAGGTACAGAAACTTCTAACCTTGAGGAGTTCCCATTTGTCTGTTTTTTCTTTTGTTGCTTGTGCTTTGGGTGTAAAGTCTAGGAAGTAGCTGCCTAATACAAGGTCTTGAAGATGTTTTCCTACATTATCTTCCAGGAGTTTTATGGTACTTTCTTTTATATTGAGATCTTTGGTCCATTTTGAGTTAATTTTTGTGTAGGGGGTGAGGTAGGGGTCCTCTTTCATTCTTTTGGATATGGATATCCAACTCTCCCAGCCCCATTTGTTGAAAAGACCATTATGACCCAGTTCAGTGACTTTGGGGGCCTTATCAAAGATCAGTCGGCCATAGATCTGAGGGTCTATCTCTGAATTCTCAATTCAATTCCATTGATCTATGTGTCTATCTTTGTGCCAGTACCATGCTGTTTTGACAACTGTGGCTTTATAATAAGCTTCAGAGTCAGGGAGTGTAAGTCCTTCCACTTTGTTTTTCTTTTTTAGAGTGTCTTTAGCAATTCGAGGCATCGTCCCTTTCCAAATAAATTTGATAACTAGCTTTTCCAAGTCTGCAAAGTAGGTTGTTGGGATTTTGATTGGGATTGCATTGAATCTGTAGATGAGTTTGGGTAGAATTGACATCTTAATGACATTTAGCCTTCCTATCCATGAACATGGAATATTTTTCCATTTTTTAAGGTCCCCTTCTATTTCTTTTAGTAGAGTTATGTAGTTTTCTTTGTATAGGTCTTTTACATCTTTGGTTAAGTTTATTCCTAGGTACTTGATTTTTTTAGTCGCTATTGAAAATGGTATATTTTTCTTGAGTGTCTCTTCAGTTTGTTCATTTCTAGCATATAGAAACATTACTGACTTGTGTGCATTAATCTTCTATCCCGCTACTTTGCTAAATTTGTTTATTAGCTCTAGTAGCTGATCGTCGATTTCTCGGGGTTTTCCAGATATAAGATCATATCATCTGCAAACAATGACAGTTTTACTTCTTCTTTTCCAATTTGGATGCCTTTTATTTCTTTGTCTTGCCGGATTGCCCTGGCTAGCACTTCCAGCACAATGTTGAATAACAGTGGTGACAGCGGGCATCCTTGTCTTGTTCCTGATCTTAGGGGGAAGGCTTTCAGTCTCTCACCATTGAGTACTATGCTGGCTGTGGGTTTTTCATATATGGTGTTTATCGTATTGAGGAAGTTTCCTTCAATTCCTACCTTTTGAAATATTTTTATCAAAAAGGGATGTTGGATTTTGTCAAATGCTTTTTCAGCATCTATTGAGATGATCATTTGATTTTTCCCTTTCGAATTGTTAATGTATTGTAATACATTGATTGATTTTCTTATGTTGAACCATCCTTGCATGCCTGGAATGAACCCCACTAGGTCATGGTGTATGATTTTTTTAATGTGTCTTTGAATTTGATTTGCAAGTATTTTGTTGAGGATTTTTGCATTGATACTCATTAGGGAGATTGGCCGGTAGTTTTCCTTTCTTGTAGCTTCTTTGCCTGGTTTTGGTATTAGATTGATGTTAGCTTCATAAAATGTGTTAGGTAGTGTTCCATTTTCTTCAATGTTTTGAAAGAGTTTAAGTAAGATTGGTGTCAGTTCTTTCTGGAAAGTTTGGTGGAATTCCCCTGTGAAGCCATCTGGCCCTGGGCATTTATTTGCGGGAAGATTTTTGATGACTGATTGGATCTCTTTGCTTGTGATTGGTTGGTTGAGGTCTTCTGTTTCTTCTCTGGTCAGTCTAGGTTGTTCATATGTTTCCAGGAACTTGTCCATTTCCTCTACATTATCCAGTTTGTTGTCATACAGTTGTTCATAGTATCCACTTATAATTTTTTTCATTTGTTCGGGATCTGCAGTTATGTCACCTTTTTCATTCATTATTTTGTTTATATGGGTCTTCTCTCTTTTTGATTTTGTCAGTCTAGTAAGGGGCTTGTCAATCTTGTTGATCTTCTCAAAGAACCAACTTTTGGTGATATTTATCCTCTTTATTGTTTTTTTGTTCTCTATGTCATTTATTTCTGCTTTAATCCTTGTTATTTCTTTTCTTGTACTTGGTTTAGGATTGGTTTGCTGTTCATTTTCTAGCGTCTTCAGTTGATCTATTAGTTCTTTGATTTTGGCTCTTTCTTGCTTTTTAATATATGCGTTTAGGGCTATAAATTTCCCCCTCTGTAGTGCTTTTGCTGCATCCCATAGGATTTGGTATGTTGTGTTCTCATTTTCATTTGTCTCTATATGTTTAGCAATTTCTCTTGCTATTTCTTCTTTAACCCACTGATTGTTTAGGAGTGTGTTGTTTAACCTCCAGGTATTTGTGAATTTTGTAAATCTCTTAGGGTTATTGACTTCTAATTGTATTCCATTGTGGTCAGAGATTGTGCTTTGAATAATTTCAATTTTTTTAAATTTGTTGAGCCTTGTTTTATGTCCCAGCATATGGTCTATTCTGGAGAAAGTTCCGTGAGCAGTAAAGAAGTATGTGTATCCTGGTCATTTGGGATGTAATGTTCTGTATATGTCTGTTAAATCTAATTCATTTATCAGATTGTTTAGGTTTTCAATTTCCTTGTTGGTTGTCTGTCTGGCTGATCTATATATAGGAGAGAGTGATGTGTTGAACTCTCCCACAATTATTGTGGAAACATCCATTGCTTCCTTTAGTTTTGCCAGTGTTTCTCTCATGTATTTTGTGGCACCTTGATTGGGTGCATAAACATTTATGGCTGTTATTTCTTCTTGTTGAATTGCCCCTTTTATTAGTATGTAATGGCCTTCTTTGTCTCTCAATACATCCCTGCATTTAAAGTCTATTTTATTTGAGATTAATATTGCTACACCTGTTTTCTTTTGGCTGTAGCTTGCATGAAATATTTTTTTCCATCCTTTCACTTTCAATTTCTTTGTGTCCCTGTGTCTAAGATGAGTCTCTTGTATGCAACATATTGATGGTTCATTTTTTTTTAATCCATTCTGCCAATCTATATCTTTTAATTGGGGAGTTTAATCCATTTACATTCAGTGTTGTAACCATGAAGGCATTTCTTGAATCAGCCATCTTATCCTTTGGTTTATGTTTGTCATATATATTTTTTCCCTCTCTCTATTAATATCCTTTAATATACCCATACTGAATCTCTTTAGTACTGAACCTTTTTCCAAGTCTCTCTGTCCTTTCTTTGTTTCTCTGTCTGTAGGGCTCCCTTTAGTATCTCCAGTAGGGCAGGTCTCTTGTTAGTAAATTCTCTCAGCATTTGTTTGTCTGTGAAAAATTTAAGCTCTCCCTCAAATTTTAAGGAGAGCTTTGCTGGATAAAGTATTCTTGGCTGGAAATTTTTCTCACTCAGGATTTTAAATATGTCGTGCCACTGCCTTCTCGCCTCCATGGTGGCTGCTGAGTAGTCACTACTTAGTCTTATGCTGTTTCCTTTGTATGTGGTGAATTGCTTTTCTCTTGTTGTTTTCTTCTCTTCCGTGTTTGACAGTGTGATCAGAATATGTCTTGGAGTGGGTTTATTTGGATATATTCTATTTGGAGTTCACTGGTCATTTATGATTTGTGTATTTATGGTGTTGAGAAGATTTGGGAAGTTTTCCCCAACAATTTCTTTGAATACTCTTCCTAGACCTTTACCCTTTTCTTCCCCTTCTGGAGCACGAATGAGTCTTATATTTGGATGTTTTATATTATGTATCAAATCCCTGAGGTCCATTTAAATTTTTTTGTTTTTTTTTCCCCATTCTTTCTTTTGTGCTTTCAGTTTCTATTTTGTCATCTTCCAGGTCACTGATTCGTTGTTCAACTTCCTCTAGTCTTGTACTATGAGTATCCAGAATCTTTTTAATTTGATCAATAGTTTCTTTAATTTCCATAAGATCATCTATTTTTTTATTTAGTCTTGCAATGTCTTCCTTATGCTCTTCTAGGGTCTTCTTGATATCCTTTGTATCCCGTACTATGGTCTCATTGTTTATCATTAGTTCTTTGATTGGCATATGGACCCTGAGACTTGCGAGTGGGTCCCTCTTCCAGGCCGTGCACCCCCTGGTCCTCTGTTGAGGGATGACTGTGCTATGTCACAGATGAGTGCTGTCCCCCCAGGGTGGTTCTGGGCTGCTGTGCTGTGTAGGGAGGCTCCCAGTCTGCTGAAATGATGGCTGAATGTGGCTTTGTTAATTCACATTGCTCCACTTTCCCAACTCTGGGACAACCAGCTTAGGGTGCAGGGAAGGCTAATGTCCACGCCCAGTTTTGTAGTGTGTGCATGTTATTTGAAGCACTTCCATCACACTGTGTTGTCTGGGGCAGCTCTGGGCTATGGGGCTGGCTATGGTCAGGAGTGTTTCCTGTCCACCACGATGATGGCTGTGAGCGGACACCCCCCTTTTCTTGGGAAGTTGTGGTGTTTAGTGAATTTTCTCAGTCACTGGATTATTGCGTTTTGTCTCAGAGCTCTCCTAGTTCTGTTCTTGACTTGACCTGCCCAAATAGCAAGTCTTTGAAGCTTTCTGTATTGGGCTTCTTAGAGTAATTGTTTTAGAAAAAGAAAAAAGGATTAAAAAAAAAAAAAAAAAAAAAAAAAAAGGGCCCTCCTCAGAGATCTAATGGGTTATTGAAATGTGCGGTCGCGGTTACTACTTCTAGGGGGAGAGGCGGCCGGTAGCCGAGCCCTCAGCTCTCGGGGCTGCTCAAGGGGTACCGGCAGCGGGGGCTCTTTCCCGGAGGCGAGGGCGAGGCGGAGGACGTGGCCGGGGTCCTCGGCGGGAGGCGTGCAAGGTATGGAGGGCGGCGATAGGGACAAGACACTCTTCATCCAGTAGGAGTATGCGCCAAAGAGATTTATTCAGGGGTGATTACAGGTTATATAGGCTGGTAAGAAGGGCAGGGCTGGAAAGAGGTGAAGTAGCCTTAAATGGCAATATTGAAGGGATAGGGGCTAGGATTGGTTCTGAGAGAACGCCGGAACCGTTGCAGCGGGGCGGGGGGTAGTTCTGGCCACGGGCATGCGCGCTGGCGGTGGCAGGAGTGGCCTTGGCACCAGGGAGTGAGTGGGTAAGATAAGGAAGCGGGGAAAGGGCAGTTGGGAGAAAGGCGGTTTCCTCCGGCAAGCCTCCCCTGCCAGTGGCATTTTGGGTGAGGAAAAGGGAGCTGCCTTGACCTCGCTCCCCAGGCTCGGGGGGGCTGCAGAGGGCACTCACGCCCGTACCTACTACCCTCCCCAGGGGGTGATCAGGTCCCCTGGCCCAGGCCTGGCAAGCCGAGGTACAAGCTCAGACACCCGCAATTCCCCTTTCTTTTCTAATTAGAGGAAGAGGCTTTACTGGAGAGGTCCGCTAAGGGTGAGGGAAGGGGGAGGTCAGGGAAGGGAAAAAAGGGGTTGACGGTGGCTCAGCGAGGCTGGAGCTCAGTGTTGGTGTGGTGCCCGGGCGCTTGACAATGGCTTCGCTGCAGCGGGCTGGGTGAAGGTGAGGGGTTTAAAGTTTAGGGGTTTAGAGAAGCTGGAACTCGAGGCGAGAACGATGTTCAGGTAATTGAGAAGGGCCTCGCGGTTGGCGAGTCGACCGGTGGCGTTGAGGTCGCGGAGGGTTCTTGGAGTGGGGGGCGTCAGAGGTGGCGAGTCGCTGATACTGGATTTGCACGAACGAGGAAAAAATGGCATCCGTTTGTTTTCTTACAAGCTGGACAATTTTGCGGATGAGGCAGGGTCCTAAGATGAGAGCTAGAATAATTATTAATAGGGGGCCAAGAAAAGGAAGGATGTATGGGAGAATGGGAGTGAAAAAACTGGACCAATAACTGGTGGCTTCACGATCTCTTTTACGCTTTTCCAGTCCCTCTCGGACCCTTTTCAGGCTATCCTCGACGAGACCTGTGGAATTGGCATAAACATAGCACTCTTCTCCTAGGGCGGCGCAGAGGCCTCCTTCTTTGAGGAGGAGAAGGTCAAGACCTCGGCGGTTTTGGAGCACTACCTCAGAGAGGGAATTGACAGAATTTTTTAGATGGTAAATAGCGTTTTGTAAGTGATGAATGTCTTCGTTAACAGCCGCCCTGAGGTGAGTTAGGGCGGAGCCTTGACTGGCTAGTGCAGCGATTCCGGTGCCAGTGCCGGCAAGACCTAGGAGGGAGGCAATTGTAAGGACGGTGATGGGCTCTCGCTTTTGCAGTGGGGCAGGAGCCGCAGTTTTTTCCAGACGGAGGAAGAAGTCATCTTCGCTGTGGTATAAGACCCTAGGGATAAGGACAATTAGGAGGCAAGTTTCTTTATATTCACTGATGATATTCGTGCTGAGACAGGGGGTAAGTCCTGTAGAGGAGCAGAGCCATTGGGAGGAGTTATGAGGAATGAGAAATTTTGCAGAGCTGCTGGGAGATGAGTAGCTGGCACAGGCAGTGAGGTCGGGAGAGTTACTGGAGCGAGGGCGGACGCACTTTCCCGTATAGGAGACTGAATGAAAGGTCAGGGGGACGGCAGAGGTATTCCAATTGCATTCCAAGGGGCTGTTTTCTGTGCTTTCTGAAAAGGAGAGGTTGGAGGCAACGGGCTCGTATAGAGAGGTAGAGGTGGAGAGGCAGAGCCAGCAGGATGAGGTAAAATTGGGGTTGGAGGAGTTTACTGAGGCAAAGGCGGCTTGGATGAGGCTGAGGAGGGGAGAGGAATAACGAGAAGGGGGCAAAGGAAGCTGGGGTGGTGGGGTTGGCGATGCGTTGTTTGCAGCTGAGGTGCGGCCTCCGGATGCGCTGCTTGTACTTGAAGTGCGGCTGGAGGGCTGTGGAAAAAGGGGGTTAATGACTTTATTGGGACTAATGTTAAAGGGCTTTTTTATAATAGTATCTTTCTTTGGTTGGTTTACAGCCTCCTTTTTTATAAGAATAAGTGATCCTCGGTCGGCTCCTTTCTCATAGATTCTGAAGCCCCAAGTTTGACCGAGTAACCAGGAGGGATTAGTGGGGAGCTGCACTGTAAGATTAAGATGTGTGCAGGATCTCTCACTTTCTTGGCCGAGCCAGTTAACAGTAGGGAGTTTGCACCCTGTAGGGGCCCACTTTAGGGTAAGGTAATGATCAGGAACAGGAGGCTTCCAATTAGTGGTTAGTGTTTCACACCCCCAGTATGCACAGTAGTACTCGTTGGGGGAATTACAGTACGATTTTCCAGGATTTGAGGATGGGCACATGTAATATTGGGCCTGGGGATTACTTACCTTCTGAGCGCAGGTTTCTTCGACTCTGGAGACAAAGGTGGCGAAAGGCTTACTCGGCTCCTGGAAGAACTTGGTGAATTTATTAGGTTGACGGGCAGAGCAATTGGCAAATGCTCGTAAGGCGATACCTCTGAGGACAGTCCAGAAGGTGGCAGGGACATTAATATAAGCAGACGCATTTAGAAATGCTCCAGTGCCCAAATAGGCTTCAGGGGGATGATAGACTCCAAGGGCTGCGTCTTGCTCACTTTGCTGAGCTGCTTCTGCCTGGAAGTGAGCACGCCAGTCAACAAACTGACCGGGGTTAAGAATGGAACGGGCAAGCGAGGCCCAGTCTTGGGGGATGCAATAGTCCATGCCGAGATCCTGCAGTATTTGGGAAGCGTATGGCTACCTAACCCGTCCTCCCTGATGGCCCTGCGAAGCTGCTTGATAGTATCTGAGTCAATGGGATACCAGTCATACGGTTTCTGTGGGGTGGGCGCAAGGTTAAGAGGAAAGCAACGAAAAGCACGAGAGAAAGGAGGACGCGCTTGCAGAAGGCTTGGCGCGGGAGTGAGGGTAGGGGGAGCGTTGCCCCAAGGGTTGCCTTGAGGTGTAGAAGGCAGCCAGGGGTTGTTAGTCGGTGGAGTGGAAGGAGCGGCGGTAACTGCCGGTAGCGGCTCCGAGGGGGAGCTCGCCGAAGGGGGAGGTGGGAGTGGGAGGCCCCAAGTGTCGCAAGATGGCGGCGCGGTGGGCGTGGCTAAGACACAAGATGGTGGATCAGCCCCGCCCTGTGAAAGGGTGAGGCCCAAGGCATAAGATGGCGGACTAGCTCCGCCCTGTGGAAGGGCGGGGTAAAGCGTATGTGGTTTCCGGCCCAGCTTAGGGCTGATGTCATTGCCGGAACATTTCCTCCCCTCGATGGAAGAAGAAGGAGGAAGTTCGCCATCTTGGCGTGGCGCAGTGTTATTTTGCTTTTTGGGAGTTACCTCGAGTGCGTTGTTAATCTGCTCGACTAAGGACTCCGTGTCTGAGTCATGATTTGAATTAGTATCGCTATCTGAATCTGTTGGCTGGGTTGATAGGGCCTCCTTGGATTTAACGGGGCCTCGATCAGGGGGGAGGGAGCCTTGAAGGCAGGAGCGGATGGTTATCAAGGTGGGGAGCAAGCCGGGAGGGAAGCGCTTGCTCTCATGTTCCATGGCGTTGGTGACCCGATCAATAAGACGATCATAAGTAACAGGGTCCCAAAGATGGCAAGTGGTGAGCCATGGGTTAAAGGGCAGCAGGAGGTCCCAGTACACCTGCAGCTGCCGGACAGACACTTTACAGCGATGCGTGTCTAGGAGACCCGCTAGAGCACGAACTTGAGGTGCCTGACATGTAGATATACGATTACCCATAGCTGAGGGGGGAGGAGGGGGGGTTACTCCCGAGCCGGGCCGGCCCGGCTGGCGGGGAGGAGGAGGAGGAGTTGATTACCGAGCAGAGAGAATGAGATAAACCGTGGCCTTGAGGCCGAAGGAGACGGCGAGAGCGGAAAGCAGTGCCCTTTGGCAACGGGAGCAGTCAGGGGGGGCGGTTGCAAAGAGGCACACGGCACCAAATGAGGAAATAAAGATACAAAGAACTACAGCAAAGTAATGGAGGGGAAGAGGGAGAGTGTTAGGAGGAACGGGGGTCATAGAAGTGCGCATACAAGAGGACGCAGAGAGCGTGGGGGAAGGGAGGAGTTCCTACTGGATGAAGAGAGCGTGGGGGAAGGGATGAGCGGCTTCGGAGCAGTGAACCTCCCACGGCTCCAGAAGCGGCGAAGGAGAGGCGGCCCTACCTTGCAGGCGAGGAAACGGGAAGCTGGAGAGGCGTCCGGGCGAGCGATCGACCTGCTGAACTGTTGTGTGGAGACGTTCCTCACACGGGGCACCAGTTGCGGTCGCGGTTACTACTTCTAGGGGGAGAGGCGGCCGGTAGCCGAGCCCTCAGCTCTCGGGGCTGCTCAAGGGGTACCGGCGGCGGGGGCTCTTTCCCGGAGGCGAGGGCGAGGCGGAGGACGTGGCCGGGGTCCTCGGCGGGAGGCGTGCAAGGTATGGAGGGCGGCGATAGGGACAAGACACTCTTCATCCAGTAGGAGTATGCGCCAAAGAGATTTATTCAGGGGTGATTACAGGTTATATAGGCTGGTAAGAAGGGCAGGGCTGGAAAAGAGGTGAAGTAGCCTTAAATGGCAATATTGAAGGGATAGGGGCTAGGATTGGTTCTGAGAGAACGCCGGAACCGTTGCAGCGGGGCGGGGGTAGTTCTGGCCACGGGCATGCGCGCTGGCGGTGGCAGGAGTGGCCTTGGCACCAGGGAGTGAGTGGGTAAGATAAGGAAGCGGGGAAAGGGCAGTTGGGAGAAAGGCGGTTTCCTCCGGCAAGCCTCCCCTGCCAGTGGCATTTTGGGTGAGGAAAAGGGAGCTGCCTTGACCTCGCTCCCCAGGCTCGGGGGGGCTGCAGAGGGCACTCACGCCCGTACCTACTACCCTCCCCAGGGGGTGATCAGGTCCCCTGGCCCAGGCCTGGCAAGCCGAGGTACAAGCTCAGACACCCGCAGAAATGCTAAGAGACAAAGCAACCAGGGCCATTAAGGAAAGGTCCACAGGGCAGAGAGATCGGCTTTTCTTCGGGATTTGCATATGCGCCTCAGGGCCCTTCCCCTTTCTATGTTCACCAGAACTCCAAAAATCCTCCGCTTTTATTTTGGAGTTTTTCTTTGCTGTTTTTTGCTATGCCTGTTTCCTCTCTGCTGGGTGGCTGCTCTCAGATTGTCTGGTGTCTGGTCTCAGTCTATCTATGGTTGGAGTTTGGATCAGTAGAATGAGTTTCTGATAAGAGCCGCCACTGCAGTTCTCCCTTGTCCTTCCCAGCGCTGACGGCCCCTCCTCCCACGGGACTGAGCCTGGCAGGGAGGGGCGCGGGTCCCCTGGCTGCAAAAACTTACAGATTTCACTGATCTCAGCAGTTCGACATGTTCATGAGTGTTGTATGAAGTATGCCCAAAGTCAGATTGCTCTGTGGTGTCCAGTCCACGCAGTTCCTGGCTTTCTACCTACTTTCCTGGAGGAGTAACTAAAACATACAGCTCACCAATCCGCCATCTTGCCCCTCCAGCTCCCCACATATAGTCTTATTGAACTTCCCTTGTATGTGATGGATCACTTTTCCCCTGCTGCTTTCAGAATTCTCTTTGTCTTTGACATTTGACAAGTTGGTTAGTAAGTGTCTTGGAGTAGGTCTATTTGAATCTATTCTGTTTGGGATGTATTGTGCTTCTTGGACCTGTATTTTATATCTTTCATAAGAGATAGGCAAATTTTCAGTGATTAGTTCTTTCATTATTCTTTCTCCCCCCTTTCCCTTCTCCTTTCTTGCTGGGACACCCATGACACATATGTTTGTGTGCTTCATGTTGTCATTCAATTCCCTGAGATCCTGCTCATATTTTTCCATTCTTTTCCCTATCTGTTCTTTTGTGTATAGGATTTCAAATGTCCTGTCCTTTAATTCATGAATTCTTTCTTCTGCCTCTTCAAATGTGCTGTTGTGTATCTCCATTGTGTTTTTCTTCTCTTCTGTTGTGCCTTTCATTCCCATAAGTTCTACGAATTGTTTTTTCAAACTTTTGAGTTCTTTCTTATGTTCACCCAATGTCTTCTTTATATCCTTCATCTCTTTTTGCCATATCTTCCCTAAACTTATTGATTTGATTTTTGAATTGATTTAGCATATATGTTCGAACATCTTTGATTAGCTGTTTCAGCTCCTGTCTCTCATTTGAAGTGTAAGTTTGTTCCTTTGACTGGGCCATATCTTTGTTTTTCCTAGTGTGACTCTTAACTTTTTGTTGTCTAGACTTCTGGTTTTCTTGATTACACCAGAGTTTCCCAGACAAGACAGGCCTAGGTCTCAGGAGGTAGGTATAATCCATATCAGGTTGCCCTGAGGATGAGACCTAGAAGATTGTGAGATTTTTGTGGGGCTTCTAGACTCTATGCTTTTTTTGACCTGCCCAGTACATGGTGCTTATTAGCCTGCAGCTCCCAGTGGTATAAAGAGTTGCAGTGCCTTTAATTCTCAGCAGACCCTGACCCTGCCATGGACCAAGAGTGAGTCAGAAGCCAAACTTAAGCTGTTTCTGTTTTTTTCCCCCCATTCCCTGGGATCTGAATTCTCTGAGGGAGGGCAGTCACTTGAGCTGGACCCTGACCCCTCTTTACTTAGAGAAGATAAACCTTTAGGGAATTACCTCCTTTACTTGAGTTCTTCCTTTGTCGCTCTATCTTCATTCCAGGTGTGCCTGGTTCAGCACTGAGAATTGAAAATGCCTGAGTATTTCTCTATTGAACTACTCAGAATTAGAGAAAAAAAAGAAAAAAGAAAGTAATCCCCTTTTTAGAGCCAGTCCCCAACCCCCCAGTTTGGCCAGTCAAGAGCTAAAGTTGGTACCTGGTTCTGTGTGCCCCTGTTCTTGGGACAGAGCCCTTTTCCAGTATTCTGAGCTCAGCCAACTCAAAAAGCCTCTGTTTTTATTTATTATTATTTTTACCATCAGCTCTGTCTCCTCTCTGCCAGGAGAGACCTCAGGTTCCCTTTCTGGCTTTCTCCAGGTTCATCTGTGCTCATGGCTTGTATTCAGTAGTCCAATTTGTTAATTAAAACCACAGTTGGAGCCAGTTTACCTACCTTTCCTTGCTCCTAGTAGAGACTGCTTCTTTTTCCCACAGGAAATTGTTCCAACTCAGCCTGCCATGCCAGCTGGGGAGAGGCACCAGCTCCTCACTTTGGGGAGCTTTACTTAAAGTTCTGTGCTGTGATCTCAGCCATTCCACACATTCCAGGCTCATGTACAATGTGTGTTTGGTCATGGATGTCCCCCAAACAGTTCTTCCAGACTATTTGCTAGTTGTTCCTGGCTATTTTCTAGTTACTCTAGAGGACTAAATAATTTCCACACCTCCCTAGGCTGCTATTTTGCTCTGCCTCCAGAATTGTTTTCTAGATTTTGTTTTCATATTGTTCATTGCAAGTGTACAGAAATGTAATTTATTTTTGTGTGTTGATATTTTATCTTGAAATCTTAGCCAAACTTGTTTTTTAGTGCTAATAATTTTTTTCATTGGACTCCTTAGCATTTTTTTATACATGATCATGTCATCTGTGAATTGGGATAGTTTTACTTCTTCCTGTCCAAAGTAGATGCCTTTTATTTCTTGTTTCTTCCTAATTGCCCTGTCTAGAACCTCCAGTACAATTCTGAATAGAAGTGGCAGGACAGACATCCTTGTCTTGTTTCTGACCTTAGAGGAAAACAACCACTCTTTAAACCAGTATGATTTTAGCTGTGTGTTGTTGATAGATAGCTTTTATCAGGTTGATGAAGTTTCCTTCTATTCCTAGTTTCTTGAGTGCTTTTATCATGAAAGGGTATGGGATACTGTCCAATTCTTTTTTTGTTTGTGTGTGTGTCTGTTGAAATATCATGTGGTATTTGTTTTTATTCTACTGATAAGATGTATTACATCAGTTCATTTTTGGAAACCAACCTTGCATTCCTGTGATAAATCCCACTTGATCATGGTATATAATTCTTTTTATATTTTGTTGGATCATTTTTGCTAATATTTTGTTGAAGATTTCTTTCCATCCAAATTTATGAAAGATATTGGTCTGTAGTTTTCTTTACTTGTTATATCTTTGTATGGTTTTGGTATCAGGGTAATACTGGCCTCATAGAATGAGTTGGCAAGTGTTTCCTCCTATTTTTTGGATGAATTTGTGAAGACTTTGTATTAATTCCTTAAATATGTTGATAGATTTCAGTGATGAAATCATCTGGCCTTGGGCTTTTCTTTGTGGTTAGTTTTTTTTTTTAAATTCAGTTTTATTGAAATATATTCACATACCATAAAATCATCCATGGTATACAATCAACTGTTCACAGTACGATCATATAGTTGTGCATTCATCACCACAATCTATTTCTGAACATTTTCCTTACATCAGAAAGAATCAGAATAAGAAAAATAAAAGTAAAAATAGAACACCCAAACCATATCCCCATCCCACCCTATTTGTCATTTAGTTTTTGTCCCCATTTTTCTACTCATCCATACACTAGATAAAGGGAGTGTGATCCACAAGGTTTTCACAATCACACTGTCACCCCTTGTCATCTACATTATTATACAATCATCTTCAGGAGTCCAGACTACTGGGTTGGAGTTTGGTAGTTTCAGGTATTTACTTCTAGCTATTCCAATACATTAAAACCTAAGAGGTGTTATCTATATATAGTGCATAAGAATGTCCAGCAGAGTGACCTCTCAACTCCATTTGAAATCTCTCAGCCACTGAAAGTATTTTGTCTCATTTTGCATCCCCCTTTCGGTCAAGAAGATATTCTCAATCCCATGATGCTGGGTCCAGATTCATTCCCGGTAATCATATCCTGTGTTGCCAGGGAGATTTACACCCCTGGGAGTTGGGTCCCATGTTGGGGGGGGGGGCAGTGAGTTCACTTGCCGAAGTGGCTCAGTTACAGATAGAGAGGGCCACATCTGAGCAACAAAGAGGTACTCAGGGGGAGACTCTTAGGCAAAATTTTATGCAAGTTCAGCCTCTCCTTTGCAGTAATGAACTTCTTAAGGGCAAGTCTTTGTGGTTAGTTTTTGATTATCAGTTCAATCAGGTTGTCTATTTCTTCTTGAGTCAGTTTTGGCAGTTCATATTTTTCAAGGAATTTTTACATTTAATCAAAGTTATCTAATTTATTGGCATGCATACAATTATTCAAAGCACTCCTTTATAACCCTTTTTATTTCTGTAAGGTCAGTAGTAATGCCCCCATTTCACCTTTTATTCTAGCAATGCGAGCCTTCTCTGCTTTTCTTGGTCAATCTAGGTAAAAGTTTACCAACTTTGTTTATCTCTTCAAACAGCCAGCTTTTGGTTTCATTGATTTTTTTCTATTGCTTTTCTATTTTCTATTTCATTAATTTCTGCTCTAATCTTTATTTTTTCCCACCTTATCCTTGCCTTATTTTTAGACCAACTCTTCTTTTTCCACTTTCTTAAGGTAGAAGATTAGGTTACTGATTTGAGATCTTTCTTCTTTCTTAATACAGGCATTTATAGCCATACATTTCCCTGTCAGCATGTTTTTGCTCCATCCTATAAGTTTTGATACAGTGTGCATTATTTTTCATTCATCTTACAGTATTTTCTGATTTCATTTTTTATTTATTCTTTCACCCATTGCTTATTTAGGAGTGTGTTGTGTAATTACCACAATTTTGTGAGTTTCCCAAGTTTTTCCTGCTATTGGTTTCTAATTTCATTCATTGTGGTCAGAGAACATACTTTGTATTATTTCTATACTTTATGTTTATTTAAGCTTGTTTTATGGCCTAGTATATGGTCTATTCTGGAGCATGTTCCATGTACACTTTAGAAAAATGTATTTTCTCTTATGGTTGGTGGCATGCTGTACAGGTGTCTGTTAGGTCTAGCTGGCTTATAGTGTTTCCCAAGTCTTCTATTTCTGTTTTGATTTTCTGCCTAGTTTTTCTATCCATTATTGAAAATGAGGTATGAAGTCTCCAACTATTATTGCTGAATTGTTGACTTTTCCTTTCATTTCCATAGTTTTTGCTTTATGTATTTTGGTGCTCTGTTATTAGGAGCATATATGTTTATAATTATTGTAATTCCCTGTATAGAGTCAGGTCACAGAATTTATAGTTAACAAACTTTCCCCCAAATTATGGATTTCAGGCTTGGTTT
Organism: Choloepus didactylus; assembly: GCF_015220235.1. NCBI lineage: Eukaryota > Metazoa > Chordata > Mammalia > Pilosa > Megalonychidae > Choloepus > Choloepus didactylus. Next base: position 47,343,023 of record NC_051321.1, read on the forward strand.
ATTACAGCTCATTTGTGTGTGTGTGTGTGTGTGTGTGTGCATGTGCATGTGTGTGTGTGTATTTAAGTGGGGAATCAGGAAGGGCTCTTTCAGAGACCAAAAACATGACAGCCAGTACTTCAGATTGGAGGTGTCATTTTTATTTTTCAAGGCAGGAAAACAGATTTATAGTTCATTATATTAGATCATTTTTATTTGTGACATGGGTAAGCAAGAGCAATAAAAATAAAACTTTAAGGATATTGAACAAAAGATATTCTTTTTTTTCTCTTGACAGCAGTGAGGATTGAATTAATTAATGGCTTCTATTTTAGGATGCACAGGAAATTTTGCCTCTTACATTATTCAAACTGTTTCATGTCATTTAGCAACAGCCTTAATAAAATATCTGAAACTCCTAAAAGGATTGCTGTATGCTATTTGTGAAAATGATTGCTTTTTTTCCCAGAGGGTTGGTTCAATGAATCATATTGATCATATCATTTCTAATAGGGACAAAAGAAGGGGATCCATTTTGGGACACCATTCGGGATCAGATCATGGGCAAACCATCTGAAGAAATCACAGAGTGTCAAAAACCAAAGCCAATCCTTATTCCTACTGGAGAGGTAAAGCATGGTGATGATTACAGTTAAATTAGTTTATTGTTACTTTTAAATTTGTGAACTGTCAATTAACAAATGGTAGATCTCTACTGATGTGGGAGGTCTTATTTAGTTATTCTACATCAAAGGTATCATATTGAAAGTATGAGTGCTATGAATCTAACTTTAATGACAAAGGGACAAACTTTTTGTATCTATGATAAATAAATGGAGCAATTAAAACAGTGGAAAAGGAAGAATAAGATTAACATTTATCTTATTCAGAATTCATTTATATTGGCTTCAGGAAAAGGGTCCACACAGAATTCTCTGTAGAGGAGAGTATGTTAGGTTATATAAAAAGGAACATTTTTGCATCTCAACTTTGTCATAATCCAGAAGCATTACTTACAAAAGCACTCTTCTTTTAACACTCCTTTGGAACATGTATTTTCACATGTATTTCACCTATCAAAATATCATGCCTATGTTCATAAAAGCATGGATTGTAAAAGTAGAAATTTTAAAAAAATAGATTATTTTCTAATATTCAATTAAAATTCTTGGAGAAGAAGAAAGAAAGGAAGGAATGAAGGAAAAGATTTTACACCAATCTGAATTTGGAAAAGGATAGATTCTCTTGGAGACACTTTGGTGAAAAAGGCAGGACTTGGGAACTGAAAACTTAAAGTAGTATTCCAGTAAGAAGAGAAACTGCTAAGTTAATCTTTTCCAAATGGTGAAACTTCTCTTTCTGTTGTCTTGTATGAAAACAGTCACCACAGTACTCTAGGGAAATCCTTGGTTATTCGTTACCCATCACTGATGAGAAACATCATTGATGTGAAAATAACTCTAAGTCAATAGGCATTGGCATTTGAGACTCACATGTTATAACCAGGGCATACATACCCAGAATCAATATGTAATACAAACATCATGTATTGGGAAGAAAATCTGTTTGATAGTAGGATTAAAGGCCAAATCAGCCCAAAACATTTTAAGTCCTTTAATAAAGGAATCTTTCTATCTCTTGACCACAGCAAGAGTAATATTCCTCACCCAATTTTCATGTTTTGGGTTCTCAGCTGTCAAAACCTCATCCCTGGCACCCAGATATTGTTGATGTTCAGATTATTACTCTTGGGTCCTTGGCCATAACTGCCATTCCTGGGGAGTTTACGTAAGTTCTTTTTATTTCTTAGTTTAAAATGTGTTTATTGTATGTGTCTTTCAGTTAGAATCACTTTGTATCAGTGACAGATAATTGTATACTGGTCCCTTTGAATCCTACTATACTATATTTGACAACAGTGACAATTCTTCTTACCCTTTTTTGTTGGGTCCACTGAACAATACCTTTTTCTCCTTCTGTGAACAATACATTTCTCTACTTCTTTACTGGTGGTGTATCTCAAGGCATCCTTGAAGCAAACATGAACATTTGAAAACTTATCATTCCAAATTAAAATGATGCTGTGAATTACTATATCAGTAGGAAGACTTGAAGTAACAGCAAAATAAAGGTACTTGAAACAATCAGTTTAGGCATTAAAAACATGGAGTGATGTTTTAAACCTGCTCCTTATGCAGTCCTTCCTAGCTCAGTAAATGGCTATTTTATATACTTCAGCTGCTCTAGTCCTAAATCTTGAGATGTCCCTGAATCCTGTCCTTTTCTCTTTTCCCTCATTCAATCCATCAACAAGTTCTGCATGTTCTTATCAACACTATCACTTCCCCCCGGTCTAAGCCATTATTATTTCTCAGCTAGATTATTGCAAAAACTTCCTATCTGGTCTCCTTGCTTTCTCCCTTACCCATCTGTAGTCTTTGCTCAACACAGAAGCCAGAGTAATATCTTTAAAACATAAGTTAGATAATGTCACCTCTCTGCTAAGAGTCCTAGCATAGCTTTCCATCTCAGTCCAGGTAAATCCTCAGACCCTTGCAATATCCTATGAGGTCCCATTTGATCTGGCTGTCAGCAATCTCTGATCTTATTTCTTACCATTCTCTCCTTTGCCCACCTCTGCTTCAGCCACCTTGGCTCATTGCAGTTCTCAGTCTTCCCAAGCATGCTCCTGTCTCAGAGTCTTTAGCCTTTCTGCCTGGAGCATTTTCTCTCCGGTTATCCCCATGGCTGGCTCTCATATTCCTCCCATTTATTGATCAAATCTTTTTTTTTTTTTTTTTTTGGTCAGTCCTGAGCATACTACGTAGAATAGCCTTCACCCACCACAATCATCACCACTTTCACTGTCTCAACCACCACTACCACTGTCCCCATACAGCCACTACCATTTCCTATCTCCTTATACTGCTTTATTATTTTCAATAGCACGCACCATCCTCTTACTTTTTTATTTTCTTAATGGCTATCTCCTCTCAACAGAATGTAAGCTCCACATTGAATCCTTACCAACTAGAAGTAGGCATGGTATGTAGTAGGTGCTCAGTGTTTGATTGAAGGATTAAAGGAATGAGTGAAATGTTAAGTTCCTTGCCTTAGTTCTTACAACATAGAATACAACCTATAGGTATTTTGTTGACTCAATGAATGGCAAGTGATTGTGCTCTTCTGCCAATGATATTTATTGATTCTTCTCTCCTTTGGTTAGTTTAGTTGACTGTTTCCAGTTTAGTATTTGTTCTAAAACTTGTTTGGAAGACAGGAAGGTCAGGAAAAAAAAGTTCAACCTTTGCTTTCCTATATAGTTTACTGTTGTATGATGAGCCAGGGTAACTTTTAGACTTTCACTACAGGTCTTTCTGTATATTTGGAACACATTCTGAATAGGAAAACACTTAGGTAATTCTGTTTTCTTGACTCAGGACCATGTCTGGACGAAGACTACGTGAGGCCGTTCAAGCAGTAAGCTAAAAATGAAATATCTAAATTCTGAATTCCTAAATGCTTTCGTATTTGGTGAAGAGGAAAAAATTCCCTATCTTTATGAGCTGGTATCTTTTAAAATAATCTTTCCTGAAGTCAACTAGCATTTCATACTTCTTTGAAAATAACAGTTAAATGTGAATATGAAATACTGGTGATATAGGGCCAAACTTTAAAAAAATAAGGAAATTGTGGTCATGTTGAAAATATTTTATAGTATTTGTGTATTGATAATTTAACAACTAATAATGGTTTTATAGATTAAATAGTAAATAACCCCAAAATACCTTAATATCTTAAAGTCATGTCAACAATCTAAATAAAATACATCACATGTTGGAATTCTGTATTTTATCTTCACTTATGATTTTCTTTATATCCAGGAAGTATTGAAAAGTGTTTCAAATGACAAAATCAACAAATGTCTTATTACTTGAAGCTGGAAATAACCCTCTGGTCAGAAAATTAATAAAAACATCTGTGTTTTAGTAATCAGAAGATGTTCTTCTGCAAATGCAATCATTCAGATGTTCCTAGATCTTTTGACTTGCCTTAGTGCAAAGTTACGGCTGTACCTTTTCATCAAGGATTGTTTGATACCTCAGCATTGTCAGTAGTTTTTATCCTTAGGAAGAATTTTGCTAAGAGAACCCTCTTACATGACGATTCACACCTATGATTGTGTGTTAAGGATAACTGGAATGAGCATATACTATAAGATGAAGAGTAATTTATAGGTCTCTGCCTTTCCTCCGTAGGAATTTGCATCTTATGGGATGCAGAATATGACTGTTGTTATTTCGGGTCTATGCAATGTTTATACACATTACATTACCACCTATGAAGAATACCAGGTAAAGCAAAGAGTTCTCATCATTTAAATAAATTATACCCTGATCAAGGCTGTTGTGTCAAATGCAGGTTTTCTTTCTAGACTTCCCAAATCATGTTTCTGAGAGACGATTTTGCCTTAGGGCAGATAAAAGAATGATAGATTAGTGGTTGTATTTGAGAGTTCTAGGTTCACCATTTCCAAGTTCAGGTCAAAATTCTAGTTTCATTGACTTCCACTTTACCTGATATCCACTACTTTCTCAGGGGCACTGGTAATAAGCCTGGGATGTGGCGTGCAATGTTCCTAACCCTCTCTATAATGTATCTGGTGTCTTAACCCTCAGTAGAACCTGGGAAAACTCCCATTGATAGCTATTCTTTATTGAATGCATTGGCTGAACACCTTGCATACACGATCATAAGAAATCCTCACATAAATAATACTCACAGTAATAATTGGGTATTGTTATCTGCATCATATAGATTAAGAAACAGAGTCTCAGAGAGTTTAGGGAGACTGGTGGCTGTAATGTATCTTTGTTTATAATAAGTAGAGAAAGTAGCCCAAATACATTTTAACAATAGAAATTAAAATAATTCAGAGTTCCTAATTAATAATTTCTAATACACTATAGCTGCTGGGTTATCTTGGCAGTTCATAGAGAGGTATACAATCAACCTGTTGATAAATCTTCAGAGATATCAGCAGTGAAATCTGCCCTGCTGCTCTCTGTTGGCTTTACTGAAGGCACCTGCCTACTAGGAAAGCCTGTTGACTAGGAGTTAACTGGAGTAAACATGGATAGGAAAAATTACATCTATTCCCCCCTAATCTCTATGTTCTATTTAGCATTTCATTCGATGTATGAATTAAAACAAAAAACCACAGTAGCATTAGCAGTACCGCTGACTTTATCACCAGTAGGAACTAAAGATGTTTTCATATCATAGACAGATATTGCAGATCTGGAAATATTTTACTCTCATTGCTTTCTGAAATCATAGTAGTTATTAGATCGACTCCTAGATCTTATTTTAAAATGTGATAAAAAGGCACATATATTAACTACAGTCACAAAATTGGTTTCATATATTTGACAAGTTAATTTCAATCTAAATGGTTTCCTTTGTCAGTCACATTATTTTATCTTATGCATTTAGAAACATTATTCTCAACTGAGAATGTTGAAAATGTTAGGAACAAGGTTAGGAACCCCTACCAGATTGTCTCCCAGCCCAAGGACGGGCTCCTGTGAGGATTACTGTTCACTCATTCATTCATCCACCCATTCACTCAACAAGTTTGTGTTGTGACATACTATGTTAGCTACTGACTGGGGGGATAATCATGAATAAAAATCTGCCCCTGCTCTCAAGACTGTTAGAAGTTAATGGTGTAGTAGAAAGACACAGACTAAAGCAGATGATCTCATTTCTGTGAAACACATGCACGATGAAAACATAGGATGCACAGTGAAACACATTTGCTCTATGAAAACAAAGGTAAAGAGCACCAATCTAGACTGAGGACACCCTACTTGAGGACAGGAACTGGTAGGTTTTGGGGAAGATGGGTTATCTGTCTGAGTTCTTTAGAATGAAAGGTGCTAACTAAAGTTTAGTCAGGCAAATAAAAGTTAGGAAGATGTTCCATATAGAGGGAACTACATGTGCAAATTTAGCACATTTAAGGGACTATAATTAGTCATAGAGTAATAATGTCACAGAGTAAATATGGTGACTGTGATGGTAAAATGGGACCGGCTCTGTAGTGGGAGGCAGTGGTTATTAAGTTTCAGAGATTTTTACTCATTAAGGAAGGTTTTGGGGAACTGCAGTAGGATTCAAAGAAAGATTATGCTCTCATCAAATTTGTAATTTAGAATGGTCACTAGTTGGCAGTGTGAAAAATTAATTGTAAGGGCAAGTCTAGAGGCAGAGAACTGATTAAGATGCTGTAGTTGTGATTTGAGTGAGAGAAATGAGTTTGCACTAAAGTAAAAGCAGTAGAGGCTGAGGAAAATGGAAGAATTTAAGATATTTTAAGGGAGTAGAATGAAAAAACCTTGTGGATTTATAGGATGTAGGATGAGGCAGAGAGGGGAGCTTAAGATGGCTGCCAGATGATTTCTTGCTTGGGATTCTGGGAGGACGGCATTCACTGAGGTAAAGAAGGCTGCAGAGAAAGTTGGTATGCCTGGAGTGATGAGCTCCATTTTAGGTCTGATAATTTGTGGTTCCTGTGGAACAATGAAAGGCCTGGGGTTCATGTGATAGGAGATGTACTTGGCTTTAGTTCACAGCTGTGGTGGGCTAAATGTCCTTGTACCACAAACACCTCATTTATCCAGGAGTTACTAAGATACTTCTTCCCTTGGTTTTTCTCTTGCTGTGGGCCCTGGGGGAGAAACATTTATTTTGAGATTTGCATATGTTTTACAACTACTGACAGTGGATATAAGGTCAGGAGCAATTCCCCTGTTTCACTTAAATGGAGTAAAAGCCCAAATGGCATAAACCAAGAGAGCCCACTGCCTTTAGCATGTAGTTGATGGGGGTCATTCACTTTGGCTGGTAAATAGAAATGCCTGCTTTCCTTTCTGATAATTAATCTTGAGTTACGCCAGTTTTGAATTGTGTGTGATCTTCAAGCATCGTCCCTCACCTAAGATGTGACACTTCTATAAATAGACTGTGATGCACAGAACCTGTACACAGTTCTCTCCTTCCTCTCCTGCAGGTTCAGCGGTACGAGGCAGCATCTACTATTTACGGACCACATACTCTGTCTGCTTACATCCAGCTCTTCAGAGGCCTTGCTAAGGCCATTGCTACGGTAACCAAATATTGTATGTCTGTGGGTCTCAGGAGTGTGGGGACGAGGAGAGAAGCAAAAGGAGAATGTTAACTTTGAGTGTTCAGTTTCTTTCAAAATCTTTATGGTTTAAAAAATATTATAGCTACAATATATCTTTTAGAAATGAAACTGATAGAATTCAGATTCAATTATTAACCTTTGGTGGTGGCAGTTTTATTTTCCTTATGTATTTCTCATATTACCCTCACAATCGTCATGGTAGTTAAGGAAGTATCGTTTCTCCCATTTTGCAGATGGGCAAATAGGCTCACGGATGATAAGTGACCAGGCTGATTATAACGGGAGCTGAACTAGAATTCTCTAATCCAATCATTTTGCCAGCTGACGTGAACATCAATTCTAAGATACTCACTTTCCACATTACAACATCTAAGAAATTGAGATGCATCTTCTAATCAGCAGAATCTTGAAATTTTAATTAGTAGCACGTTTTTAGTTTCTGGTGGTTCAAAAAATAATAATAGTTGTTATAATCAATGGAATCTTAGATTTGATGAAACATAGTAGAACCTTGGATGTCATTTTCTCTATATACCTAAAATATATTCACCTATACAAGTTACTTTATTTAAAAGAATGTCACTTGTGCAAATCTTCCCTTTTGGATATAGCTATTTATGAAGCTGTATTGTGATGTCCAAAGATTAGTCAACAAGCAGGCTAAAGAATGTAAAATCATAAGCTGACTCTTTTATAATGCCAACAGCCCCAGTAAAGGTTGTGGAACAATTCTGGCACAGTAAAGACAAAAAAGTCCTTTAAAGAAAGTGGATATTCTAAAATGAAACAAATGAAATTATTTCTGTAGGTCAAGCAACAGTTGAATATGGGCAATTTCATATACTTTAATTAGTTGGTGATTGTTTTTGAAATTTCAGTACAATGTATTTATTTGGGATATATTTTAATTACCTAATTATCATTTTATCATAACATTCTTCTCAATTTTAAATCTGATACTTTTTCCCTCAAAGTAGAACTGTATTTTTCATGATGAAAGTTATACCCACTTGTAGAATATTCAGACTATCCAGAAAAATACAAACCCATAACCCATTCCTAGAGATAAGTGCTATTTAACTTCATTGTAGTCATAGGGCTATAGTTCTTGCCATGGATATTTAATGATGAGAAATGCAATTCATTCTAAGAAATTTAGTTTCACAGTCGACTTAGTGGTTATACCTCTTAAAACTTGAGGAAATCATTAGTCCAAGCATATTTTCTCCTTTGCGAAATGGGAATGATACTACATACCTACCTCAGATAGTTGTAAAAATTAAATATATAATGTGGGGATTATAGCATATTAAAACCATATGAAAGGCTATTTCAGATTTGAGATGATCACTTTGATAACACTATTAAAGGTGGTAAATTTTGTGGAAAGCATAGAATAAAATTCTCATGATGTAGACTGATTTTAAATTTTAAATTAAAAATATATTTATTATATTCCTTCATTAGCAGAGAGAAAGATTCAGGAAACAGACTTGGTACTGACTCTGGGTGAGAGAGGCTCAACACTTCTTAAAAATTAAAAGAATAATGACAGTGTCATGTTATGAAGGTTTATTCATGTTAGACACCATTAAAAAAATGCGAGACTCAGAATTTAGACTTGATGAGATTGCTCCTGGCCTTATGCTCCATCACTGGATTATATTGCCTATGGGAATGAAGTGTTGCCTATGACCAAAACTTCCCTCTGATGACAAAGGTTTAAATTGTGGAAGTCTAGGTTTATATTTCAGCAAGTTCCCCTTACATTTTGTTAAAGATTGTTAGCTTTTGGAGTGTGTGGGGGTGAAGGCATATCTAGGGGAGGGGCCCGGAGAAAGGGCCTTAGATTCGACACTGCGCATCCTTTACGCAAATACTTTCTGTTCCAGGGCACAGTAGCCAACCTGAGCAGAGGTCCAGAGCCTCCATATTTCAAACAATTGATGTCCCCATTAATTTTTAATATTGTGGATAAAGCCCCAACAGGAAAAACTTTTGGAGATGTACTGCAGCCTGTGAATCCTCAATACAGTGTGGTAAGACTTAAAAAGAGACCATGGAATCCTTCAGAAGCCTGTTTTTGGGGGTAGGGAATCTTGTTAAATGTCGCCACCTGCCTTGAATCAAGCCATATTTAGACCTTCTGTTAGCAACGGTAGTTTTGACAATTGTTCTTATCTCTGCAGAGGCTCTGCAAAAATAGTAGGGATAATGGGAAAATATTCATTTTTCAGGTGGTAATTATGTAAAATTGAGTTTCTAAAATCCAAATTATGGAAATGTTCAACTGCAACTGAGAGAAGTTGTCTCTTAAATTAAGGATAGGAAGAACAATGAGATGAAACAGGATATGTACCACTTCTATTTTTATATTGATCTAGTGATCTTGTGCCCTGCAACCTTGCTAAATCATTTATTAGTTCTAGTAGGTATTTTTTTATTTTTAAATGTATTCCTTAGGAATTTCTACTTGTAGAATCATGTCCTATATGTCAATTTTACTGATTCTTCTCTGTATTCCTTTTCTGGATGCCTTCATTTATTTGTTTCTTTATTGCACTGGCTGGAATCTCTAACAATGTTGAATAGAAGTAGTGAGACTGCACATCTTGCCTGGTTTCTGACCTTAGGAGGAAAATATTTAGTGTTTCACCATTAAGTGTGATGTCTTCTTCAGTTTTTTTTTTTTTTTGTTGTTGTTGTTATAGATGCTCTTTATCAGATTGAGAAAGTTTCCTTCTATTCCTAGTTTGTTGAGATTAAAAAAAAAAACCTTATGAGAAATGGTGTTGAATTTTTTTCAAATGCTTTTCTGTCTACTAAGGTCATCATGTAGTTTTTGTCTTTTAATCTGTGAATATAGTGTACCGCATTAATTGATTTTTCAGGTGGTAAGTCAACTTTTCAGTAAATTTGGAAAATTTTGCCATTCTTTATTCAGCTATTTTTTTAGTGTATTTCCTTCTTTCTCCTCTCCTTTGGGAACCCCAATTACCCATATGTTAGGCAGCTTGAAGTTGTCCCACATCTCACTGCTGCTCTGTTCATTTTCTTCAGTCTTATTTTCTCTTTATTTTAAATTTTGTATAGTTTCTATTGCTATGTCTTCAGATTCAGTAATCTTGTCTTCTGCAATGCCTAATTTGATAATTCTATCCAGTGTATTTTCTTCTCAGACATTTTAGTTCTCATCTTTAGGTACTTGAATTGTTTTTTTAAATATCTTCCATGTCTATAATTAGCATGTTCATTAATTTTTTTAGCTTCTTGAACATATCACTACAGTCACAAGAACTCTTTTAGTGTCCTTGTTTGCTAACTCTGTGCCATTTATGATTCTGTTTTTGTTGATTGAGTTTTTCCTTATTCCTGGTAATATTTTTCTGCTTGTTTCTATGCTTTGTATGACTGATTATTTTTTATTAGATGCCAGACATTGTGAATTTTACCTTGTTAGGTGCTGGATGTTTTTCTATTCCTATAAATGTTTTTGAGCTTTGTTCTTTGATGTGATTATTTACTTGGAAATAGTTTTATGCTTTTGATTCTTACTTTTAAACTTTTTAGACTGCTGGTGGGAACAGGATATTTTTACATCTGTGTTTGAGTTTGAGGATTGTTCCCTCTAATTATTTCAAGTGGTTCTTTTCCAGGCTTCAGGTAGCTTGCTCATATGCATGCAGAGTTGAGGGGACCCCTCTGCAAATTTCTGGGATCCTCTCTTTGTGAAGCTCTTTTCTCTTTGGTACTTATCTCTCTCTGGTCCTATATCCTGTTATCTTAAGTCTCTTTGACCACCATGGATGCCCATATAGTCTCATATCCTCAACTTATGGAGACCTCCAGGTTTTGCCCAAGTTCCACCTCCTTGTACCCATGGCCTGTAAACTCTCTAAAGGCATTAAGCTGGGGCAGTTGCAGAACTGACTGGTTTGTTTTCCACCTCTCATGGACCACTGTTGTTTGATACCCACTGTCTTAAAAACCATTGTTTTCTATGTATTTTGTCCAGCATTTTAGTTGGTTCAGGTACTCCATCTTGTATAAGTATAAGTTGCCCGTGGAAATTTTTTACTTCTCTTAATTGATTCAGTCTATCCCCTGTGTGTTTGTGTGTGCGCGTGGCGGGTGCAGGTGGGGTGGGGTGGGGTCTGCTGGGGAGAAAATACCAAGGACTGAAGAACCCCTTTTAATGTACTGTCATTAATATGACCATAGATCTAGATCTTCACCTATATATGTCTTCCACAAGCAAATTCATTGGCCAAAAGTTCTTGTGTGTATTGTTTCAAGGCTAATTTCTCTAATTTTCTTAGAAGATAACTCACTTGCTTAAATAGAATAGAATCCATACAGACATCAAGAATCCTAGAACATGTAATAAATAATATCTTATATATGAGTACAGGAATAAAACCATTCCATTAGACTTCATAAAATTAGTTTTCTTTTTCCAGGGAGAAGTTGTTGAAGTTATATTTGTAGGTGCTAACCCAAAGAATTCAGCAGAAAACCAGGTATGCATCAATGATTCTTTTAAAAAAAAATTAAATCGCTTTTTGGCCTTTCATTCACTTGAATATCCCTGTAGTGATTAAAAACATAAAGATAAAATGTGGCACCATTTTTTTTCCCTCTTATTTTGTAGGTGTGGGAAGAGTTTTAGTGTGTAGAGCTAAGGTAGAATTGAGTCTGGAAGAAAAGCACACATGAAACATTCAACCGGCTCTATGTATGACCATATATAGCACAATGCATAGAAAACTGCAGTTTCTTCAGAAAGTATTAATTTGAACAGTCTCATTTATGTATTCAAATATGAAACTATTACTTTTGGTAGAATAATCAAAGGTCCAAGTGAGTGGAGTGTGTCTCTTGGTCCTCTCTACCTCCTCTGCACTGTGGCCTCTGGTCCTACCTCTGCTGGCTGGACTGACCACAGATCCCGGGGGGACACCGCTGGCTCGAAGCCCTGGCCCTTGTGCTTTACTTTCACCCACCTTGGCTACTTCCCTATTTACTATTGGCACTATTAGAGCATTTAATTAGTTAGTCTTAGAAAATGACACAAGAAAGACATATCCGTTGTCAAAACAAACAATATACAAGGGCATCAAGTAGAATGTGAATATACCCCTCTCTCCACAAAGCTGCTCTCCAGGGTAATCACTGCTAATGTTTTGTTACGTATTTCAGACTTTTGTTTTTGCCATATATGTATGTATGCAGTTATATTTATATATAGTATACATGAGGAGCATATATGTATTAATGTCTACTAATAAAAGGAAGTAATTTTACTCATCTGTATCTTCTTAGAATGTTCTTGTAACTACAAACAGGCAATATGTGAACATATTCTACTTGTAAAAATTCAAATAATGAGGAATTATATAGAGGAAAAAGTGAGTGGGCATATGAAAGTGATTTCAAGGTCAGATTTTTTACTGTGGCTGAGGATGCATTCACTCTATCCATAAGTCATTCTTCCCAGGCCCCACAGTCATTAATAATCAAAAGTACCTCTCTTCCAATTTCTGTTCATTAAAATGTCATTATTGCTGTAATAGCAGCCGTGGCAATATGACGTCAAATATGACATTGGGGGAAAATGTTCTGTTTCTTGGATAGTCAATGTGTACCTGTTTCAAATAATTTCTCTAGGAAGTCAAGTTATTCAAGATGCTATTTGAATGTCTATAACATTATTTTTTCTGAAGATATCAAAGTGTTATATCAAAACTGCTGGTTTGGTTATCATGTGATATACTTGGGTTGGAAAAATACTATGGTCATTATTGATATGGAAAAGCAGGAGGGCAAAAAAGGTTAAAGCACTTTACTGAGAATACAATTAATTTCTAAGAATGCTCTGAAACTTGGCATAAAACAATTTCTAGTACCCTTTATTAGCAGTAATTATCGCTTCATTGTTGTCATCACCATTTATCAAATGCTTACCATCTATAGATTCTAGGCTGAGTGCTTTATGGAAAGTATCACATGAATCTAATATAATCTTCACTACTATCAAATGAGTTAGGTTTTATTACCCCTATTTTACAGATGTGTAAACTGAGGCCTAGAGAGGTAAAGTAACTTGATTAACTAACTATGCATCTGGAAGAGATTAAGGTAGGGAGATGGGGAGAGCAGAGCCACAGCTGCCTTGAGCTGTACTCCTGTCTCTACTCCAGTATTCATTAGGTTCCGCCCTATCTCCTATTCCATAAGGTCTCCCCAATGTCACTCTGCCCTCAAAGGGCAGAAACAAAGCTTTCTTTACAAGTCACTATTGTTATAAAAACTTCCCTATTGAATATAATCCATCAGTTGAATAAATACAGAAGACTTTTAAATGACCCTGTGGCCCAGCTTTAAATAAGTGATCTACTCAACAAAGCTTTATTTGAGCATCTGTAAATGACAGGTGGTGGTGAATAAGGGTGAATCTGTGAATGACAGAGGCCACAGTGCAGAGGAGGTAGAGAGGTAGAGAGGACCCTTTGAGGGGCGCACAGTCTGAATGATTTTGAGGGTCCAGGTGTGACCATATGATTGTAAAAACCTTGTGGCTCACACTCCCTTTATCCAGTGTATGAGACAGATGAGTAGAAAAATGGGGACAAAAAGGTAAATGAATGATGGGGGGATGGGAGGATGGGATGTTTTGGGTATCCTTTTTTACTTTTCTTTTTATTCCTATTTTTATTATTTTTTTTTGGAGCAATGAAAATGTTCAAAAACTGATTATGATGATGAATGTACAACTATATGATGATGCTGTGAACAATTGATTATACACTTTTGCTGCTTGTATGATATGTGACTAGATCTAAATAAAATTGCAGGAAAAAATAATAGCTTAATATAAAAAAGATTTTGAGGGAGATAGGAGATTTATGGCCTTTGTAACTTTTTATTCATAATATTCAAATCTGACTTTATTTGAGGCTGAAATCTAGGCCTAGAACAAATTGCTCTATTACGGCATTTTTTCAATGGGGAAATAAAATCCTCTTATGATGTGAACTCTAGGAGCAAAATATAGGGACTGCCTTGAACACCCCGGGACAAGGATGATTTATTCATCTTTCTCAATTCTTCTTTCACTTGGGGGAGGTATGTAACTAATTATGTACTTCATTTACCTGGAGTTGGAAGGGTGAGGAAACTCTCCCATTTCTTCTTCTAAATCTTGATGTGACTAGCAAGAGTCTTGGGAAATAGACCAATAAAGGTGTCATGAAGAGTCATTTTAAAAATCTTCAGTTCAATTCTCAGTCTCTTACCTGCCCTAATTTCCACAATTTTCTATCAGCTTGAAAATTATGCTCCATTCAAATTTCTAAAACATCTCATGGTTTTTAGTAGTCTGGACAAATTAATATTCTGAAGACATTTCATGGAATTTTAAGAGGAATACCTAAGAACTGGTGCAAGTTTGATGCAATTCTAAACAAGCTATCAGTAAGTGAGAATTTGGTCAACAAGTAGAGTATTTACAGACAGCTTCCTTCTTGTGACTGCAGTGCCTGATCAATTATATTAATTGTATTTCAGACCCATGACACCTTCCTCACTGTGGAGAAATATGAAAACACTTCAGCTGCATGGCAGATAGTGCATAATGATGCCTCCTGGGAAACTCGGTGAGCATGTCTATTGAATATTTTGTCTTTCAAGTCTTGAAAACTGTTGGGTAGTAATGCAGGGGAAGACAAATGGGAAGGCTGACTCAATACATGGTATTAATGATATTAAATTCACAAAGAATCTTCTAGCCATATTTGGTTGATTTATTAGACTTCCTTTTGATTTTGCTTTTCCACCAAACAATGTGCCTGGTGCTTCTGTAAGATTAGGTGTTAATGAGGTTATGACATTCACTCTCATAGACACCTGTTACTTCTTTTCTCCATGACCACAGACATGATCCCTAAAATCTGGCTAGCCTTCTTGCAGATTGGTTGAAAGGGGTGCTCAGTGAGGGTGTTGAGATGGCTTTGTTGAGCCTGACATTTCTGCTGGGAAAATAAGTGATCGTACACCTGACATGTGTTCCATGTTTGTATGTGTCCGGCAATTACTCATTTGAGTTCCTGAAACACAAGGGGCTTGAGTGTTTAGCTCTTACTGACTCAAGCAGGGAGAGAATATGCTCATTGAGTTTCCTAAGAGAGACATATCTCAGTGCCTTTTTTTACTACTTTCCTGAGCTGAATAGATATTTAGAAAATTTGACAATGTTTCTGAAATAAGAAAATATTTTTGTTCCCAAGTCTATGAAATTCATTCCATGGGACAGTGGGTAAAAATTTTGGTAATTTGTGCCTAATTCAGATTGCATCAAGCTAAATGATCATTTGTATGTTGGTTTAGTTCATGTGGTAAATCAAAAATAGGAATTTGTCCATGCTGTGGCCTATTTAATAGCCATATATAAATATGGGCTTACTTTTTTCTCTGATGTTTAGGACTCTATGGTATAGGTGGTTTTTTAACAAGTAATACATATTTATTATAAAAAATGGGTTATACAGATAATAAAAATAAATGATTTGTTTTCCAAAAGCTAAAAACCAGAATAGCCATCAACCTTGAGGATGTTATATGTAGACATCTGCCTTGTTCATCAGCAGCAATATCATCAAATATTTATTGAAGGCACGGGGCCTATCACTGAGAAACTTAGCATATTGGACACACCCTCTGTGCTCAAAGAGTTTACTGTCTTCCTAGCCAAGGACATCAGTCAGGCAGCTCATGGTGTCCCACAGTAACAAGAGGAGTATCTGAGCTCCTTGCTGTGATCTGATCTGGTCTATCTGTTTCTTTCGTCTTGACCACTCCTCTACAGTTCATTAAGTCCTAATCCTGCTTTCTTCTTCTTGGCCACACCAAGTTTGTTACTGCTTCAGTCACTTTGCATCTGTTTCCTTCTTAGAATGTTCTTCATCCAGGTTGGGGTGGGCTCTTTTGTACTATTCAAACCTCAGTTCAAATCCCCTCTTTAGAGAGACGTCTGTCTTATTTTTTTTCATTGCATTTACCACTTTTTAAAATAATTTATCAGTTTACTTGTTTATTACCTTTCTTCTCACTCCCACCCCAACAGAACATGTGCTTCATGAAACTTTCAACCATGTCTATCTTGTTCACTACTATATCCTCAATACCTCTAGAATAGAGTCTGGCACATTCACTCATTAAATATATTTTTGAAAAATGAATCTAGATGTGAAAAGAAGTGTCAGTTGAGGCAGTTACTATAGGGCTAAAAGGATGCTATTTCTGTTCTAAAGCAGGTGGCATCCTGTGTTCTGAGTATCAGGTAAGCCTTCCTGGGATGGATACAGTTTAGGTACTTAGAAAGGGTGAACAAATAAAGATATTTCTACAAACAGCCTTCTTTAAAGTTGCTCTTTGAGTAAGAAGGGATTTATGTCTGTTTTGTTCATTGCTATACCCCAGTATCTAAACCAGTGCCTTGTTCATAGTAGGTACTCTATGACTATTCATTGAAAGAATGACTATTTAATCACACATATGTAAGAGTAAACTTGGGATTTGTTTTGTTTGTTTCCACCAACAGATTTTATTGGCACAAGGGATCAGTGGGTCAGAGCAATGCAACGATAGAATGGCATATTCCAGCCACTGCCCAGCCTGGAATCTACAGAATAAGATACTTTGGACACAATCGGAAGCAGGATTTGTTCAAGCCTGCAGTCATACTTTCATTTGAGGGCACCTCCTCCCCTTTTACAATTGCAGCTACTTAGAAGTTGGCAAATCATTTAAAGAGCAGCTTTACTCTGTATAATTTATATGACTGATTTAACATGACATGAATGTAAACCACCAGATTGACTTCTATAATCATCCCTGTTTTTGAACAGATTACAACTAATGGGACAGGTGTGTACATGTGTGCATGTCTGTATGAGATGTCTGTTTCCCATTTATCTTGCTCCAACAGCTATACTCCTGTACTCTGGGTCAGGTACTTAGAGTCTAAAGCATGATTTCCCTTGGGGCTATTGTGGCTGTTTAAAGGGACAGTTCCCTTCAAAATGAAACCTCTGAAATGCTAGTAAGAGTAGATGAAGACATGTGAATGTTTCACCTATTTATTTATAGAATTATTGAAAGTTATCACTGAAAAGTTTGTAGAAATCATCTAGTTTCACTTTACAGATAAGAAAATAGAGGTTTTGCAGATTTAAGATTAGCCTAAGAACACAGAACCTTCCCCCCAATCACATTTCAAAGTCTTAGGTAAACTTTAACCATAAATGTATGAACTCAATGAGAGAAACAGAAAATTAACATGCCAGTTTATTTACATTCAAATGAGCATAGCCTTCCAAGACAGTCACCCTGGATTAATATGCCTAGTCCAGTTTTCTTGTTATTGATGCTCAATCATTTCTGAAATTGCCTTCAGAGCCTACTTACAAAAAATTCAGACTTATAATATTTTGATTATGCCTGTGTTTCTCTAAGTGACCTTACCCCAATTGATTGTCTCTTATTCTGGACTATTTACATTAATCATATTCGCTCCCCCCACCCCACCTCAACGCAAAGCTATGTAGTGTAGATATTAAAACAAAAGTGTTACTAGCTGGGAAGGTAGTCCTCAGTGGGGTGGCTCTGAATCTATTCACCTGTTCTTTAATTACTCACTCATTCCTTCAGGGGTCCATTCAATCAAGAATATTTATTAAGACTTAATCTCTTATTCACATGCTCTGCTTTGTACTACTGCCTGGACCTTGACAATCAATCTGGTCATATTTGGGATGAACGTATAAGCATCAAAAGGTGACTATTTCGAAGGAGAAAATATTCAATTTGATATACATGTTTGCGGGGGGGCATTTAAAAATCAGTAATCTCTGAGTCACATTTTGTGTATCATCTGTGTTAGAAACTCCAAGTTGGGGGATAGGGGTGGGGCTCCAGACAATTTGGCAAATAATCCTTTGAAAGTTAATTTTTATACATTGTGAATCGTGTCTCACATCTCAAAGGGTGAAATATGACAATCCAAGACATTGATTTCCTGAAAGTACTAATTGCATATAAAATTACCTAAGTTAACTAGAATCTCCAAGACTGCAAAGTAAATGTCCAGAACCCAAGTCATACTTTAGTATATGTGCAAAAGCTCTACCATTAAAGAAAACTCAATCTTAATTTCAGAAATAAACTTCAACATGTGTTAATCATGGAACCATGCTTTATCACATTAGATTGAACTTGAAACACTTTTTGATGAGTCAGCACTCCAGAGGCTGCTTCTATGGAACTTAGCTACTGAAGAGTTACCTTATCATGATTTCAAAGAGTAGTGATAATGTTTCCTAGTGACACCACAGTATTTAGTGTAAAAGTTCAGGGGCCTAAAAGAGCAGATGATTGTGAAACTAATTGACCCTAAACAAATAAATTATATTAGAACCTATGGCATGGTTTTAAAAAGTCTCTATCATTACTCAGAAGAGTATCTGAATTATTGTTCCTGCCTCCATTCCTCCCATTGAGGAACTTTCCTCAGTTTGCCTGTGATTTCCATCATGTCTGCCTGTGATCTTTATGTACAGAGACCTCTATCAGTTTTTTCAGTCCCAGATAACCCACAGAAACATTCTCAAGCTGGCTGCCTTCTCTTCCAACCTACGCAGTTCTATTTCTGCATTTTGTATATAAAAATAAAACCAGATACCTGCATTACAGATGCCATAATTATTCACCTGAGTATGAAAGGACAACACAAAGTGACTGATCTGATCTCTCAATATAAATATACGGATCCAATCTATATTTATGGAGCCAAACCGTGTGGACAGCACTCTTGAAAATTCATGGAGAATGTCAAAAATAAAGGGTTGGGTTGCTGGGAGAACTATTTTGTAGAATATTTTGTTTTTCATGTCAAAGTGTTTGTGTCTTTTTTTGTTGTACCCTGTCTACTATGGTTTAAGGATGCTCTGTCTTCTTCAAGAAACACCAAATGATTACTATTCCAGGTCTATATCTTTTGATGAATATTGTGTAAATCCATTAATACTCAATAGAATAATTAATAAGTTAAGAATTACACTTGGAAAGTATTTTCTGAGAGGTAATAAGGACACTTGAACACTTTTTTTCTCCCAAAGAGATGGAACAAAATGTGGTGGCTTCCATGTAAATTAAGTTGGATAGTAATGTAAATGACCTCTGCAAATAACCATCTAAACATAAGGGTACCGCTGATTCATAAATCACCTGCATCCTCTGAAGATCTGCTGGGAAAATACACATGGTTGGCATTCTTGACTGCCAGGGTAAAAGAAATTAATGGCTTTTTAGGCAGGTGGCTATTTGTAAAATTGTTTTATGGGCTATTTCTGAACAAAGAGGCCAAGAATGAACTTACTTATAAATTCTAATTTACTCTCTTATGTCTCTTCTCCAGTGTGAGCAGACATACTATGCTTTGCTTATATTAGCACATGAATTTCATCTTTAGTCAAAAGATTTCATCATTTGATTCTTCCATATCTTAAGTTCTTCCAAATGATGCTTTTGGTTCCTAGGTAGCCAATCTGACACACTGGTTTACACTATTGTTGGAATTTCACAGTGTATGATTCCAGAAAGGGAAATCTGTATATTTTCCACATGATTAGTTAGAATGCATTCAGCTGTAAATAACAAAATTTAACTGATCAACAATGGTCCAAACACTAAAGACATTTATATTCCCACATAGCAATACATCTTTTTGTTGTTTTTATTGTTTGTCTTTTCATTTCTGGTTTATTTCACTCAACATATTGTCCTCAAGTTCTATCACCTAGTTGCATACTTCACAAACTTCATTCCTCTTGTGGCCGTTCAATATTCCATTGTATGTGTACACCACAGTTCACCATTCTGCTCATCAGTTGATGTACCCTTAGGCCTCCTCCATCCATTGTGAATCATGAATACTGCCATCATAAACCCCACTGTGCAAGTGTCCATTCTTGTCCCTGTTCTCAGTTCTTCCAAGTATATACCCAATAACAGGGTTGCAGGACCATATGGGAACCCCATACTTAGCTTCCCATGGAACCACCACACTGCCCTCCAGATGGGCTGCACCATTCTACTCCCCCACCAACAGGGAGTAGGTACATCCCTCTCTCCACATTTTCTCCAGCACTTGTATCCCTCTGTTTATTTTTAAAACAGTTTTATTCACGCACCAGACATTCCCTCCTAAGTAAACAATCAAGTCATCTTAAGGTAAATTCAGATTTGGTGCTTCCACCCTAAGATGTCACCAAAGACCAAGTCTCTTTTCCTAACATAATTGACTTTAATTCTTACGCTTGAACCAACAGTCAAAAGATAGCTGTCTCATGTCTTCAAAAAATTGCATGAAGCAGCAGGAAGGAAGAGGGAGGTTCTCAGAAATTCTTTTTTAGAAGGTGGAAAATATTTAGTAGGAACACAAATAGGATTTCTTTTATGTTTCTTTTCCAGAACTGTGTCATACGTCCACCCTTAGCTGCAAGGGAGGATGGGAAAGAGAATATTTGGCATTTACTGCCGATAGAGAGGGAGGCAAGTTCTGGTAGCAGGAAAAAAGAGATGGCAGATGTAACTGTAACATAACTGTGTCAGTCAAGATGGGTTAGTTATGCTGCAAAAATAGGGATTTATTTCTTGATCTCACAACATGTCTATCAGGATCAGCTGCAAGATCTGCTCCACATCTCATTCAAGGACTCAGGTTGGCAGAGGGTCCTATTCAAAACATGCTTCCATGATTGGGGGAAGAGAACATGGGGAACCATGTACCAGCACTTGAGTTACACACATCACTTCTCACATTTGATTGGGCGAGTGACAGAACTTGTACATTTGTGACCAGCCTTAATGATTACTGCAGTAGGCAAGAAATAAAATCTGCATACCCAAGTTAACTGCAAAATAATTGAAAACTAAATTTAACTAGGAAATATATTTTAGAAAAGAACACATCTTGGAACCATGAAGATAAAAAGGACTTGCTTTCTATATGAAAAATGTATGCATTCAAACCTATAACTTCTCTAATTAAAGAAAAAACTACACACACACACACACACACACAAAACAAAATGTGTTCTAAATGTATGTATTTATTCAGTAAATTTCTATTAAGCACCTATATTCTTTGTGGCAAGCATTATGTGAAGTCCTAAGGATACATCATTTATATCACAGTTAGTTCTTTCCTTTTAGGTACTTAAAGTTTAATAGAAGAAGCAGAGAGGTAAATAGGCAATTACAGTACATAGTTTCCCATTTGCTACATTAGTTAAGGGGTATAGAAATGCCACCTAATGTATTCTTGGGGTTGTGCTGTCTGTTTACTGGAAGAAGTAACATCTAAGTTAGATCTAAAGGATAATAGAAATCAGCTAGGAGAAAGGAAAAGATAGGTGTGTGTGTGTGTGTGTGTGTGTGTGTGTGTACATGAACACAGGACAGATAGAGTATTGCGGGTAGAGGGAATATTAAGCAGTAATTAAGGCTGGAGGTAATGTGCTAGGGAAGTGTGGTCAGAGATATGGCCCTCAACTTTTCCTTCATAAATAGCAATTAAGTTTTATACTTGTATTTGCATTATTCACTTCGGGTTGGTTCACCTATAGCATAAATGTACTTGAATATATTTGCCCTTTGCTCTAATAATAAAACATGCCCCTCATAACCAAGGAAACTGGTAGTGGTTCCCCGAAGGAAAACAGCTCTCTGTAGATAAAAGTACATAGTTGGTGTCACCCTTCTGATTTCATGGGCTGCAGCCCTGACTCATGGAACTGTGTTTATTAGGAAGAGACTGCTTTGCTTCTACCCACCTTGTGCTTCCAAATATATATTTTTAGTTTGCTTTTTTCTATACCTACTAAGGTAGAAAGTTATTAAAGATGCAGCCTCTGTTGGTTTATTTTCTGATTGTGTTTTAGAATAACGGGCAAACTGGAAGCTTACCCATTATTCTAAAACACACTAGTCAGAGGAGAAAATGACATCTACCACCCCACTGCCTGACCCAGGTGTCTGGAAACGTTGCCTTGACCATATTCCCTCTTCTATTGTGCTTTCCTATTCATCATAACAAATTCATCTTTTACTCAAGAACAGGATAAGCTAAATGGACATGAGAACCTAATATCTCAGCAATTGCAAGTTTGGAACAATGACCAACAGGAATCTACTACATCCCCTAAGTGGCCAACAGACTGGGATGGTAATGCAGAGGAAGACATCCTTAAGTAGAATTCCAATAAGCTAGCAAGTTCCATTTTATAAAGTTGCTGCCATCATGCAGAGGAGAGTCTCTGAGTGTCTTTCTAGAACTGTTATTGGTGTTGTGTTGACCCACTGTCACTCTTTTATCAGTTTGACTTCACCTTAATAGTCTACAAATGTCAAAAATCTCACAGAAGCTGAGGGGTAGCATATTAGCATGCATAAATGGGAAGTTGTATAAAGTGGAGAAAAGAAACTGGGCTTTGGAATCTGGTCAACTTGAGACTGCATTATGGCTATGACCTTGAAATGTTTAGTTACTCTCCCTGATTTATAAAATGGTATTGATATTAATGACCTTCTATGAATTTATGAGGTTGTATAAGTTAATGCTTAAGAGAGGGTATTCTGGAAACTAACTGTTTCAAATACTTGTTCTACCATTTATTCACTGTCAGACCCAGAGTAAAGTACTTAATTTCTTAGAGCCTCAGTTTTTTCTTCTGAATTTCCTTACCTATAAAATAAAAGCAATAATAGTACTTACTTTAGGTTCTGAGAATATGCACTGTTGGCATAGTGCCTGGCATATAAGTACTCAATCTGTTTAGTTGTTAATTATTTTAGCTATCAATGAGTGTTACATAAGGCAATGCATGTATCTGGAAAATAGTATGAATTAACAAATGTCCTTTAGTGAGAAGTGAACTCATGATTGGCCCAGATCACACTATGCTTTTCTGGATCCTTTTCACATCTGTGATTTTAGTAGAAGAAGCACTGGAATAGGGGGAAATTTAAGGCTGTTTGAGTGGTCTGGTAGGAAAGATAATAGAATTTGGAACCAAAACCAGAAAGATGTCTTCAGGAATGGATCAAAAAGATATGCATATATAATACTCTACAGTTGGAATGTAGATGACTAACCAGTTGATTTGGCTGGTGAAGGGAAGAAAGAGTTGAAAAAAACCTGAAATGTTTGGGTGATAGTATACTACAAATGAACTAGGGAAAAAAGAAGTAGATTTCAGGGAGATGATGATAAGTCTGGTTTTGGATATGTCTAAGACTTTGACTATATGTCTAGGTAGGAAAGTCCAGCACACAATGGGACTTTTTTCCAATTGGAGAAAAAATAGAGCAGAAAATAGAGGTATGGGGGGCATCAACTTCAAATTAATAGTTGAAATCAAGGACATTGATGGCTTTGCAAGGAGGAGGGCATATAGCCACTGGGGAATATCTACTTTTAGAAAAGAAGGAGAAGGAGAAGGAAGACCAGAAATACTGTTACCAAAAGGAAGATACAATCAGGAAAGTTATCAGAGAGGGAAGAAAGACTTCCAAGAAGGTCAGTTGCATCCAGTGTTGCAGAGAAGTTGAAAGGGAAAAGAAATGAATTAGGCCTTTGAAACTCAAAAGTGAGCAATTTCATAAGAAGGGTAGAAACCACTTTGCAAGAAGTTGATGAGTATTACTAGGTTGACTGGATGTGGCAGAGACTGTTAGTGGATACCCCATACCTGCTGTTCCATTTTTCCATTGTGGTAGGTTTTTTTTGGCCATGGGGATAGGATTGTATTTCCCAGCTTCTCTGGCTGCTGAAGATAGCCATCTGGTGCCACTCCTATCATTTCCTCAATGGTATGAGAGAAAAAGTGATGTGTTCTGTTTTCCGCTTGTGCTCTCAGAAGGAAAAGGCATACACTGTCTTGCCCAAATTCCTTTCCTAATATCTGTGTAATGAATGTGATGGCAACAGCTGGAGCAGCTATCTTGAGCCCAGAGACGGAAGCTTCATGTAAAAGATGACAATAATACAAAAGATGCCTGGGTCCCTCATAGTTTGGAGTTGTCAAATCATCCCTGGACTGTTTATTATTCTAAGATGATTATTTGAAAACAAAAAAAAATTTCTGCCTTGTTTTTAACAATTACATTTCATTGTTAGAGCAGCTCTAACCTGCTGCTAATATACTGATGATAGCTCCATGAAAGCTATAATTTGTAAACTTTCTTATACTGTGGCTGGAACAAATATAAATATATTTGTATCAAATTGTAAAGCCAATCTTTACTAACTGACCTGGGGGAAATGGTAGGGAGACCTCTTTTTGTTTTTGACTCTCTGGCTAATGGATTAATCCCCCCCCCCCCCCTTTAAACATCTGTCAAGAGAGAGTCTTGGGTGCTTTCCACTTTTGAGGACCTAGAAATTATGTCTGTTCTTCACAGTCTTGGACAGTATGGTCATTATATGGAAACTGATGTCCTCTATCACTGGTTGCCTATGAGTGTCATCTATCGTTGTCAAAAACTATATTAAATTCTGGAACTAATTTACATATCAAAACCAAATGAATCAGCAGGGATGCAGCTGTAAATAAATTTTTATAGATCATAAACATTCTAAAGTTTTGATAATTTATCTTTTATGGATTGTGGGCGGAACTATGAAAATCTATTATATGTATTTATAATATCACACATTCAGGGCAAATATATTAAACTGAGATTTTTTTTTCCCCTTTCCAATTTATTATGCAAGTGTTATAATGTCTGCAGCAAATAGGTGGAAACGTCAGCATACAATACATCTTTCTGTTTATATGGAGGCAAAACCAGAAAGGAATCATGCTGTTCTTTGAGTTTGGTAGTCCCAGTTTTAAATTAAGACAGAAGATGGTGGTATTCATATTGTAGATCATATTGTAGAAAGAGAATGCAAAAATTAGTAACTGAGCTTTTTTTCCCTGTCGGTGATTCACTTCATGTATAAGTACATGAATATTTTCTATTTCAAGAAATGCTTTTATGAATAGAGAATGCTTTAAAGGCTCTATTGAAGAGAAATCTTCCACTCTTTGGAGGACGTTTAATTTTCTTTGAATTGACTAAATAGCATCTCAAAGTCCATCTTTAGCATAAAATTTATTGGGTCCCTGTGTAAGACGCTATGTTCCCTCCTGGTTGGGGAATATTGGGTCCGCCTAGAAGAGTCTGCTGATCTTCTCCCATAGGTGTTTATCCTTCCTGTGCCTCCACCGTGGTAGGAACATCTGAGAATTCTACCGTGATTCCCAGCTTAGACTCAATCATTGAATTTTTTTGAGATTTTTTTTTTTTTAGAAAACCTTTTATTATGGACAATTTGAAACATAGATACAAATAGAGAGATTAGTATAAGATATTCCATATACTCCATCATCCAGATTAAAAAATTATCAACACTTTGCCAATCTTATTTCATCTATTCCTCACCATTTTTGGAATGGGGCAAGCTGGAATACTTCGCTTATAAATATTTAATTCTTTAATAAATAAAGACTTTTTTGAGAACTACAAGGTCACTATCTTAACTAAAAAATTAACAATTACCCCTTAATTTCATATAATACCCAGCCCATAGTTAAATTTCCCTGATTGTCTTAAAAATGTCTCTTTTCAGTGGGTTTGTTTAATCAGGAGCCAAACAAGTTCCGTACATAACATTTGGTTTATTTGTCTCTTATCTTGCTCTTAATATATAACATTTCTCCTCATAGCACTCCCTTTTCATGCCATTTATTTGTTAAATAAACCATGTGATTTGTCTCTAAAACTTTCCCATATTCTGACTGGTGGCTTCCTCATGGTGAATTTTAACTTCTTCCTCTTTCCTTGCCATTTCCTGTAAACATTAGCTGCATCTCACAGTTTGATTAGATTCGGGTTAACTCTTTTTTCTTTTGGCAAGAATACTTTGTTGGTAGCTCTCTTTATTTTCTGTTGCATAAAACAGGAGATAGATAATGTCTGATTGTTCTACTTATGTTAGCATTGACATGACATTCAGGAGCTGTCGGCCTGATTCATCCATTTTAAAGTTCCTGTCAACATTTTATCTCTGGTTTGATCAGCCATCGAAGATTGTTAATAAAATCCATTATTTCTCCAGAGGTTGAAAAATAGTAATTTTCTAATTCTATCATTCCTTCTGAATTTTTTAGTCGGAATCCTTCTGTAAAGAAAAACTTCCCCTCATGGACTAGTGGGTCAATGTAAATATACTTCGTATAAGAAAAGCAAGCTAAGTGATTGATTTGTTTTCCATTCTTTCCCTTTGTTTGTCAATTTGCAGAATAATGAGTTGATGTCCTAGCAACATCCAAATGTGATCAATAATTTTTTTCCTCTTTGAGTATTTTGTAAACTCATGGTTTATTACATGTTTGATATTTCAGTTCATTTTAATCATTATTATTATTTTTATTTTTGGTGCTCAAATTGGCCTGTTAGACTAGTGAGATCCCATTCAAGTTTGTCCCATGTCTTTTTCACATGAATTCTGGTAATCTTTGGAAGCTTCCTTGTTGACTGACATAACATTGTGTTTAGTGCACCATTGCTGGAGTCAGTCATTTCTCCAATGATGCCTGGTTCTTCTTAGTGGAAATGGTAGTTACCACCACAATTTGGACACTGGAGGTGCTCAGTGCTACTGAGTTGTCACTGCTCCGTGGTCCTTTCAGTGGATAGACCTGGGAAACATTTTTTTTTTTTTCTTTTAGGAAGAAGAAAACAATAAGTTCATACTGACATTTCAAATTCAACTAAAATTACAGGGATTCTCTTAGTTTCTTTGAGTTTTATGCTTGTATCTCTTTTCTTTCACACTGAAAATCTTGGTTTCTCATATTATTTGCTTATTTTATGATATATAGGATAAATAATAAATATATTACAATATTAAAAATGTAAATATTACTAATACAGGTAAGATTACTGTGTGCACTTTAAGAATTTTTTTTTACTGTTTTGGTCTATAGGTTATAGCGTACTAGTTATGTGCGTAAATATACTGTGTTTTGGAATCACTTTAAATAATTCTTGTCTAGGTGATGTAAATTTAGGTTCATTGTTTCACTTGGTTTTCAGTTTTTAGGGATTACATTTTTCCCCTTTGACTTATTGTGCCTAAAATATACATGGTTATAAAGTAAAAAATTAAAACAATACAGTTAGAGAATTATGCTTTCTATTCCTGTCCCCTCCACCCTTATTTCTCCTTCCCTTTATAGGAAATAATTTTTTAATTTGATTTTGATTCAGTCTTCCATTGATTTTTAAAAATATATAAGTAATATGTATATATGTACTTATCTCCTTTATTATTCATAAGGTAGCATATTAAACATACTCCTTTGTATCTTCCTTATTTCACTTAAAATATGTCTAGAGACCATTCCATTTAGGTATATAGATGTTTTTCTTATTCTTTTTTTATATCTTCCTAGTATCATAATTTGTGCAGATGTCATAGTTTATTAACCAGTCTCTATTGTTAAACATTTGGGTTATTTCCAGTCTTGCTATTGCAAATGATGTATGTTTTGCCAGTGTATCTTGAGATAGATTCCTATATGTGGGATTGCTGAGTAAAAGATAAATGCATATGCAATTGCTTATTCCCAAATTTCCCTCCATAGGGTTTATACCATTCCATGTCTTTTTCAGCATTGAATGAAGATGCCTACCTCCCTAGATCCACGGCTAACTGTGTATAATGTTGGGCTTTTGGGATTCTTGCCAGTACAATAGGTAAAAGATGGGTTCTCAATGTTGTCATTATTTT
The DNA here is from genome assembly GCF_015220235.1 of Choloepus didactylus. Lineage (NCBI taxonomy): Eukaryota > Metazoa > Chordata > Mammalia > Pilosa > Megalonychidae > Choloepus > Choloepus didactylus. Next base: position 47,371,114 of record NC_051321.1, read on the forward strand.
GGATTTCTCTTGCTATGAATGAGATCATGTGTTTCATTTACATTTCCCCCTTGTTCACTGTCTGCTTATATATATTTTCCCAATAAGTTATGAGTCTTTATTACTCTTAATTTGTAGAAGCTCTTTATATGTTTGGTATATTAGCCCTTGTTGCTTATAGTATTTTCTCTATGCAAAGTTTTAATTTTTCTTGGCCATATGTTAATTTTTATTTAATGTGCCTGGAATTTTGAAATGGATGTAAGAAAATTTTCTCAATTTATAAATTATAAAGGAATTTACACATATTTTCTTCTGATACTTATATGATTTCATTTTCACCTTTAGATATCTAATCAATTTGGAATTTATCTTGGTGTATGGGATCAGGAATGAATTAATTCTACATTTTCTAAATTCGTCTCCTGTTGTCCTACCTAATACTACTTTAAGAAGTTCACAGGTTTTTCACAATTTGAGATTCTGTCTTTACTAAATACTAAATTTCTTTGCATTTGGGTCTGTTTTCTAGATTTTCTAGTCTGTTCCATTGGTCTGCTTATTTATGCTATAATACCATTTTAATTACAGTTTTATTACAGAGAGTTTTATAATATGCTTTAATATCTGGTAAAGTAAGCTCTCCATTGCATTGTTCTTTTTAGGATATTCCTGAATATTCTTGTTTGCTTTTTCTTCTATATGAGTTCTATAATCGAGTTGTTTAGCATCCTGAAGAAAGTTGACAGCATTTTATTGGTATTCATTAATTTTATGTCAACCCATGGAAAATCGCATGATTTATGATGTTGAGCTCTTCTATTCAAGAACATGGTAGAAATTTTTATTTATTCAATCTCCATTTGTGTTTTTCAGTAGTGTTTTCTAGGTTTCCTCATATGAACTTTGCACATTTCTTGTTAAGTTTATGTCTGGCTTTTTGTTGTTGTTGTTGCTCTTCTTTTCTTCCATTATATCTTCTAATAGGTTATTATTTGCACATGTGAAGCTCTGGATTTCTATATGCTAATATTATATCCTGCTCCATTACTAGTATTTTTTTAGTTTGTAGTAGTTTTCTAGTGGTTATTTTGTGCTTTTAAAATATAATAATATCATCTGCAAAAAGAGATAGTCTGTCTCTTCCTTTCTGATACTTAAACTTCTTATTGCTTTTTTTTGAGTGTGTAGTTGTATTGGCTAATATCTCCAGTATAGTCTTAAAGAGTAGTGGAGATAAAGAACATTCTGGTATTATTTTAGTGTTTCCTTAGGCTGAACTTTTGGCTGAGGTATATATATTCACCATGTTAAGGAAATATGCATTAATTCTTATTTTACTGATTATTCTTAACATGACCAGTCTTTTCTTCTTTTTTTCTGTACCAATAAGTCTTTATTTATTCAGTTTATTATCCCAGGGAAAAGAGGGGAAGTGGAAAGTGTCAGAATGTGTTACAAAATGACAGCAGAAGGGAAAGGAAGTGCCCAGTACAAATCAACAATCAAATAAACATACCCCAGTGATAGGGTCACCAAAACCCAAAGGAGACTTCCTGCAGTTCAGGAATAAGGGGAAGGGATTAAGGAAAGAACAGATGGGTACATGCTTTCCTACCCTCCCTCCTTCCCCATAAATTCCAGATTTCACACAAAGGTTTGTTTCTAGCAGCAAACATGGAGTTACTTTCTTCTTTCTCTTATTAAACCATCTCGTGTCCACTTTGGCACAAGTTTCTTGCTCCTGCATAAAAATTCCTGAGTGAGTTGGATATGCATTCATCTTCCCTTTCTTTATCTTTTACTCCCACTTTCTACATGGATCCCCCTATCCCACCCTGCATTGTTTCTGTTTCCCAAGGTTGATGATAAGTAGGTTTGGTCAATCCAATACAGCAGTGTTAATCTTAAGGCATGAATCATGTCAAGCAATGGCCTTAACTCAGAAGATTGGGAATGAGGGATGGAGTGTTCCTAGATTCTTCGGGTGTTTGCACAAATCATTGAAGATTTGTGGAGATACCCCCTTAATTAAATGTGTATGGTGAGGTTGGGGAGGAGTAGTTGGAGAGGGCCAGAAGATCTAGTCCAAAGTAGGAAATAGGGGAAGGGGAACACAAAAGAAAAGAGTGCAAGTTCCTCACTTCAAGAGGAGCCCCTGTGCTGGTTTGAATCTCTTATGTATCCCAACAAAAAGATTATTTTCTTTTAATCCACTCTTGTGGGGACAGACCTATTGCGGGTGGGATCTTTTGATTAGGTTGTTCTCATGGAGATGTGACCCACCCAATTATGGGTGAGACCTTTAGATTAGATTATTTCCATGGAGGTGTAAGCCGCTCCCCTGCCCCCATTCAAGGTGGGTCTTGATTAGTTTACTAGCATCCTTTAAGAGAGCTCACAGAGAGAAAGAAGCGGAGGGATGCTTGGAGAGAAAACACCCAGAGACATTTTGGAGGTAGCCATTGAAACCAGACGTTTGGAGATGCTAAGCTAAGAAATGAAGCCCAGAGTTTGCCCCAGAGAAGCTAAGTGAGAACCTGCAGACACTTAAAGACAAGGCCACTGGAATCAGAAGCTGAAAGCAATGAACCCAGGAGCAAAGGACCCGCAGATGCCAGAAATGTGCCTTCCCAGCTGCCAGAGATATTCTGGACACCATTGACCTTTCTTCAGTGAAGGTATCCTCTTGTTAATGCCTTAGTTTGGACACTTTTATGGCCTTAGAACTGTAAATTTGTGAACTAATAAACCCCCATTGTAAAAGCCAATCCATTTCTGGTGTTTTGCATTCTGGCAGCTTAGCAAACCAGAACAGCCCCCAAACATATGTTTCAGATCTCTGTGCCTGATGCAGTATAGCTTTGATTATTTTTCTTTCAACACACAAAAAAAGAAGTTTGTAAACTATGAAAACCCCAAAGAACACGGAAAAAGACCAATACATTATATTTACACACACTATGCCATTTAGCAGTCACCAAATCAGCAATTCGTGAAGTTCTACAAAGCCAGACAGATAAAATAATCAGAGGGGGACAACATTTGGGGGAGACAAAAAACTAGATCAGACACACATCACCCAATGCCTTCTATTGCATTTGCCCTGTTTCAACACAGTGGGGTAGGTTGGAGTGATCCCACAGAATGTAAACAAAACCTCCTTTCTCCTTTAGCTATTATGACACTATAATCACTACTAAAACAGGGTAGGATGTTGGCTCCAGGCACCACAAAGTAGCCTTCACTTATGGTCTCTCTGGGAGCCAAGCAGAAAAAGTCCAGAATTTTGAAAGGTTAAGGATTTCAGTCTTTGCTTAATACATCTATCTTTGGACACACACACACACACACACACACACAGTACACTGGCAGGCCTAACCTAATCCATTGAAGGATGGATACGGTGTGCCAAGCAAGGTGCATGCCTTAGGATTAAGAAGTTTGGAACAGGAATTCCTTATTACATATATAGATAACTCTCACCAACCTTGGCTTCTTCTCTTCACCTTTAACCTGGCTCAGCCTCTCCTAACCTCTCTGAAACACCTTCACTTTTAGATCAATTTCCAGTCTTCCAGTAGGAGGTCAAGTCATGGGGTGATCCAATTAAAACCTAGTCTCCCCTGAAATGCTTTCAAGGTAGAGAGATTTCAAGAGGACACTATGGCAAAAAAGCCAGCTCTAATTGGCAAAAATGAAGTAGTTCCGATATTTGTTCTTTATGGTGATACAGCAACAACAACAGAAAAGTATTCCTGTTGTGCAGACCTGGAGCTGCTGCTGACTATCCCTGAGATTGTTCATGTACCTGAAAACACAGTGCAGGAATAAGAGCCTTGGATTAAAATACATAAAAACACAAAACCAGAATATTTATATTAAGGAAAAAAAGTTAAAATGCACAAGATACGTCATTCACATACAGCAGTTGGCATCCTGGAGAAAGTGGGAACCAAGGTGCAGTTATCCAAAGGAGCAAATAAATAAAATTGCATTGGCCCAGCATAGGGTAGGATTGCGCTTAGGAGCAGTAGGTCTGCAGCTATCCCACCAAACACTCCTTTTGCCTATCTTAGCAACCCACTGCTTAGGACAGTTCCCAGTACCCTGTTCCAAGAGTAGGTTATGAAGAGACAAGAAAGTGGAAAAAACCCAGCCCTCCCCTTGAGAGATTCCCTCCACAGAATGTAGTGCTCCTGGGTTGGGTCCATCAATCTGCTCTCATATTTTATCTTTTCACTCTGGTATGAGAAATATTTTTATAAATCCTTCTTTCAAAGGAAGGCTTTTCAAAGGAAGGCCTATTCAGGCCATTGCCAAAAAACCCTGGAGATTCCAGTGGTATTCTTGCAGGCTCTAGGTGTATGTCTCCTGAAAGCCCTCACTTGTATTTGGATAGAACATGGTTGGAGTTCCTTTGCCTCATTCTTGCCCCCGACCAAGATGGAAGAGGGGGTGATCTGTGGACCCCATCCTGAGATACATGGCAGTGCCAACCATCCCCTACTCACCCAATCCCACTTTCTCCACTCTGCAGATTGATGCCTGCTCCTTGGAACTTCCTCATAGCAAAAGGATTGCTCCATCCACTGTGGGCCCAATTCTGGGCCTCTGGGAGCAGGGCAGGGCTGTGGATCTCTTTTTCCTTCTGTCCAAGGTACGGCTTTCCCTGTGAGCTGGGAGCCTGCTGGGCTTGCAGTGCACATGAGGACACCATATGGCTGGTGCTCTGGCAGATGTGGCACTTCTTGGGCTGGGGTGGCAGCTTGCATTCCTTGGCATGATGGTCTGGATCTCCACAGTTGTAGCACCTGTCTCCTTCATTTGCACTTCTGCATGTTCTCCCCCTTTGTCTGCCTCTCACTCCCAGTACAGAATACCCCACCAGATCCAGTGACACGGATAGATTCCAGGCCCTTGGCAGACTTCTTCAGGGTGAACTCTACTGCCTCCCATCCTTTCGACTCCGGAAGCCCTCCATGTGCAGCTTATTCTGATGCACAAATATGTCCACTGATGGGTTGCACGTGACCCGGTGGGGTGGTCATGGATAGGAAGCCAAACCCCTGGCGCACGTTGAACCACTTACAGGTGCAGGCACCAGGCAGCAGCTGTGGCTCCTCTGCATTCTCTCTCGCCTCCTCCGCCATCTTGGCGCAGCTGGTTGGTCACCGAGCCTGAGCCTGTGGCCCTGGTTGGGCAGCTGCTGGCCCCAGAGAAGTCCAGAGGCAAAGAGGCCATTTTGTTACTTGCCAAATGTCTTTTTGGCATCTCTGAAAGATTGTATAAGTTTTCTCCTTAGCTCTATACATATGGTGTGCTTTATTAATATATCTTAATATTGAGCTACCCATGCGTTTCTGAAATAAACCCATCCAAAATGATGTATTTTTAAATATAGGGTAGAATTCTGTCCTGAAATACTTTAATTTTTCACAATAACATTCATAAATGAGAATGATCTGTGGTGTGCACATGAGCTTTGTGTGTCTGCAATATTTGTCAGGTTTTGGTTTCAATACTATACTTACTTTAAAGAATTTTGAAACTTTGATGCTTTTCTTCTTTTTCTATAATCTGGACTATTTTAAGTAGCTCTGGGATTATCTGATCTTTAAGTGCTTCACAGAATTCCTTTGTGAAACCACCTGGGCTTGGTGGTTTTTATTTATATTTATTTTTTGTTTATGGAAAGGCTCTTTTGTAATATTAAATTTCTTCTATGAAGATTGATCTATTTAGTCATTCTATTTCTACTAATTTCCTAGGAAGTTATCAATTCTATTATATTTGTTTGCATAGATTTGTGCAAAATACTTTCTTAGGATATTTGAAAATTTCCTTTGGTTTGTCAACTAAGTATTTTTGCATTTGCAAAATTTCTCTAGCAGGTGTGCTTTTTGCAATATTTCCACTGCTGACTCCTTCACACCATTTTGTTCAATGCCTTTTACCGAAGGTACCTTCGGAGTATAAAGTAGCTCCCTCCCATTTTCTTTCTAATCTGTTTTATTTCTTTCCCAGCAATAGCCACCTTGTAAAACTGACCTATGAAACCATCTATCTCATTTACCACTATGGTCCCAGAGCCTAGAACAGGGCCTCATAATAACTATTTCTGAAATGGATAAATGAATGAATGAATGAATGAATGCATCTTCTAGTTGTCCAGAGTCAGGTGGCGGGCTTTGGGGGAATGGGGGAATTGCTACAATTTCTGTCACTTAAAACAAACTTTTCATTTTGAAATAATTTCAAACTTGCAGGACAGAAGCAAAAATAATACAAAATCCATATAGAGAACTCCAACAACCCCCATGCACATGCACAGATTTACCAACTTTCAACATTTTGCGCATTTCCCATATTATTCCGTCTATCTAGCCATCCATCCATCCATCTATATATTTTCTGAGTATTTGATAGTAGGTTATATACATCACATTCCTTGAACATTTAATACTTCCATGACATTGCATTAGAACAAGGAGATTCACTTATATAATTAGGTACAGCTATCAAGTTTAAGAAATTTAATATTTAGCTTTCTATCTGTTTCCCATGTTTTTCAATGTCCCAATAATGTCCTTTTGGCTGTTTCTCCTCCATTAATAGATTCAGTCCAGAATCTTGTATTGCATTTCATTGTCATTGTCTCTTTAATTGCTGTTCTTATTCTAATTGTGGAAATACATATAACACCTAAATTTTTCCATCTCAGCCATTCCAAGCATTGCATTTAGTGGCATTAATCACATTTGCAATGTTATGCTACCCACATCACCATCCATTGCCGGAATTTACCATTACGCCAAAGAAACCCTACACCCAGTGTGCATTAACTTCCCATTTCTTCTCCTCCCCACCTCTAGTAAACTGTACTCCTCTTTCTGTCTCTATGAATTTGCATACTGTAGCTATTCCATATAAATGGAATCATACAACGTCTGTCCCCTTATGGCTGACTTGTTGCACTCAACATGATGTCTTCAAGTTTCACATATATTGTAGCATGCATTAGACTTTCATTCCTTTGTAGGGCTGAGTGTCATTCCCTTGTATTTATATACCACATTTTGTTTATCCACTCATCTGCTGATGGACATTTGTGTTGCTTCTGTTTTTTGGCTATTGTGAATAATGCTGCTATAGAGTTGTTATACAAGTATCTGTATGCGTCCCTGCTTTCAGTTGTTTGGGTATATATATATATATGTATATATACAGAAGTAGGATTGCTGGATCATAGGGTACTGCTACATTTAACTCTTTGAGGAACTGCCAAACTGTTGTCTACAGCAGCAGCACCATTTTACATTCCCATCAACAATGAATGAGTGTTCCTATTTGTCTGCATTCTCACCAGTACTTGTTATTTTCTTCTTTTTAAAATAATAACCATTCTAGTGGGTGTGTTTGTATTTCATTGTGGTTTTGACTTGCATTTCCCTAATGATTAAGGATGTTGAACATGTTTTCATGTGCTTCTTGGTCATTTGTATATCTTCTTTGGAGAAATGTCTGTTCAAGCCCTTTGCCCATATTTTAATTGGGTTATTTATCTTTTCGCTGTTGAGTTGTAGTTCTTTATGTGTTTTAGATATTAAACCTATATATATGGTTTCCAAATATTTTCCACCATTATGTAAGTTGTCTTTTCACTTTTTTGATGGTGTTCTTCGAAGAACAAAAGTTTAAAAATTTTATGAAGTTCAAATTATTATTTTTCTTTGTTGCTTGTGCTTTTCTTGTCATATCTAAGAATCCTTTGCTAAATATGAGATACTGAAGATTTACCTCTATGTTGTCTACTAAAAGTTTTATAGTTTTAGCTATTATATTTAGGTCATTAATCCGTTTTGAATTAATTATTGTATATGGCATGACATAGGGTCCATTTCATTCTTTTGCTTGTGGATATAAAGTTTTCCCATCATCATTTGTTGAAAAGACTGTTCTTTCCAAACTGAGTAGACTTAGCTCTCTTGTCAAAAATTGATCGGCCATAGAGGTATGTGTGTGTTTCTGCACTTTCAATTCAATTCCATTAGTCCATATGTCTGTCCCTGTGCCAGTACCATGCTGTTTTGATTACTGTAGCTTCATAATAAGTTTTGAAATTTGGATGTGTGAATCCTTCAAATTTGTTCTTTTTCAAGATGGTTTTGGCTATTGAGGGTCCCTGGACCATCTATATAAACTTGAAGATGAGCTTTTCCATTTCTGTGAAGAAGGCTGTTGGAAATTTTATTGGGATTGTGTTAAATCTGTGAATCACTATGGGTAGTACTACTTCCTCCAGGTGTGAGGTTAGGTTAGAAAGATTTGCAATCTTTTTTCATCTTAAATGTATGCATTTAGCACTATAAATATCCCTCTTGGCTCTACCTTTGCTGCATCCCACAAGTTTTGGTGTGTTTGGTTTCTTGTTTTCATTCATCTCCAGATATTTCTTTATTTTGCTTGTGATTTCTTCTTGACCCATTAGTTGTTGAAGAGTGAATTGTTTATTTTCCACATATTTGAGTATTTTCCATTTCTCCCTCTGTCATTGATTTCTAGCTTCATTTCATGTGAATGGAAAATATACTTTGCATGATTTCAGTCTTTTAAAATTTATTGAGACTTGTTTTGTGGCCTAACATGTGGCCTGTCCTAGAGTATGATCTGCGTGCACTTGAGAAGAGTGTGTACAATGCTGCTGTTGGATGATGTGTTCAATATATATATCTACTAGGTCCTGTTGGCTTATAGTGTTGCTCCAGTCCTCTGTTTTTTGGTTGATCTTCTGTTGAGATGTTCTATGCATCATTGGATGTGGTATATTGAAGTCTCTTATTATTAATGTAGACCTGTCTATTTCTCTTTTCAACTCTGTCAATGTTTGCTTCATATAATTTGGAGTTCTGCTGTTAGGTGCATATGTTTATAATCATTATAACTTCTTGAAGAATTAATCCTTTTATCATTATCTAGTACTGTTCTTTTTCCCTTTTGACAGTTTTTGACTTAAAATCTGTCTTATCTGATATTAATATAGCTACCCCTGCTTTCTTTTCTTTTTTTAAAATCATATTTTTATTATAGAACATAACATATATACATAGAAGTGATAACTTTCCAAGTACAATTTAACAAGTAGTTAGAAAGCAAATACCAAAAAATGTTATGGGTTACAGTTCCACAGTTTCAGTTATTTTCTTATTGTGAAATACAACAAAAAGGTAGTATCTTTCAAAGTATGAGTTAACAAGTAGTTATATAGGAAATTTACAAAAACTGTTATGAATTACAGCATCTTATAGTCATCAAGGGGTTGAGAATCCCTTTTTTGTTTTGTAATTCCACTATTTATTTAGTTCTTTTTTTTTAATAATTCATTTTTATTTGTCCCGGCCCGCGGGATGATCAACGGAGGCTCCAAATCCTGTGAGGGAAGAATGGTATGGGACAAGAGACAGGAGGAATGACAGCAAGACAAGTATCCTGATCAAGCTGCAAAACTTTATTGAAAAGGCAGGGTATATATGTTCTAAGATAGAGGGAGTGGCTAGTAAAAACGGGTGGCGGCCTAGGATTGGTGGCTGCAAAGGCGGGTGGCGGTCAAGGATTGGTGATTGCTGTTGCTAGGGTGGAGGGCAGATGTAAGGTTAGCACTTTTGGCGCGAACCACTTCTGTAAAGAAGGCTGAGGGCAACCCAAGTTGTTGTTTCAGTCCTGGCGGCCATGTTTCCGGCATTGCTGACAAGTGCACCTCATGCATGCTACCTTAATCGCCCACAACATTTATTTAGATACATTCACATGCCATGCACATACAAAGAGTAGAATCAGTTCACAGTACCACCATATAATTGTGCGTCCATCACCACAATTAATTTTTGAACATTTTCATTACCACACACACAAAAGTAGTAAGAATAAAAATTAAAGTGAAAAAGAACAATTAAAGTAAAAAAGAACACTGGGTTTTTGTTTTATTTTGTTTTGTTTTGCCCCCATTTTTCTACTCATCCATCCATAAACTGGACAAAGTGGACTGTGATCCACATGGCTTTCCCAATCACAATTTCACCCCTCATAAGCTACATTTTTATACAATTGTCTTCAAGATTCAAGGGTTCTGGGTTGAAGTTCGATAATTTCAGGTATTTACTGCTAGCTATTCTAATTCATTAGAACCTAAAAAGGGTTATCGATATTGTGCGTAAGAGTGCCCACCAGAGTGACCTCTTGGCTCCTTTTGGAAACTCTCAGACACTGAAACTTATTTCATTTCATTTCACATCTCCCTTTTGGTCAAGATGTTTTCCATCCCATGATGCTGGGTCTAGATTCCTCCCCAGGAGGCAGTGATTTCATTTGCCAAGTTGGCTTAGCTAGAGAGAGAGGACCACATCTGAGCAACAAAGAGGCACTCAGGAGGAGACACTTAGGCACAACTATAAGCAGGCCCAGCCTCTCCTTTGCAGTAACAGTCTCCCAAGGGCAAGCCCCGTGATCCTTGCTTTCTTTTGATTGCTACTTGCATGAAATGGTTTTTTTCCATCCTTTCTCTTTAAATCTGCTTGGGTCTTTAAATTGAAGATGAATCTCTTGTAAACGACATATTGGGTCCTGACTTTTTATCCATTCTGCCAAACTCTGCCTTTTCACTGGAGAATTTAATTTATTTACATGTAAAATAACAAGTGATAATGCAGGGCATTCTCTGCCATTTTGCTCTTTGGTTTTTGTAATTCTTGTATCTTTTTTGTCCTTCAGTTTTTTCATTACTGCCCATTTTTGTATTTTGTTGGTCTTTTATCGTGAACCCTTTAGAATAACTTTTCGTTTCCTTCTGTGTATATTTTACTGATATTTTCTTTGTGGTTACCCTGGGGCTTAAATTTAACATCCTAAATCCGTAACAAGCTCATTTCTATCAAGAAAGGATGCTGGATTTTGTCAAATACCTTTTCTGCATTAATTGAGATGATCAAGTGGTTTTTCCCTTTTGATTTGTTATTGTGGTATATCACATTAATTGATGTTCTTGTGTTGAACCACCCTTGCATACCAGAGATAAAACTCACTTGATCATAGTGTATAATTCTTTTAATGTGCTGTTGGATTCAATTTGCAAGTATTTTCTTGAGGAGGTTTGCATCTATATTCATTAGAGAAATTGGTCTGTAATTTTCTTTTCTTGTAGTACCTTTATCAGGCTTTGGTATTAGCATGATATTGGCCTCCTAGAATTAGCTAGGTAGTGTTCCTTCCTCTTCAGCTGTAATGCTATCTGGTCCTGGGCTTTTCTCTTTTGGAAGGTGTTTAATGACTGATTGAATCTCTTTACTTGTACTTGGTCTGTTGAGGTTTTCTGTTTCTTCTAGAGTCAGTGTAGGTTGTTCATGTTTTTCTAGAAATTTGTCCATTTTATCTATGTTGTCTAATTTATTGGCATACAGTTGTTCATAATATCCTCGTATGATCCTTTTCATTTCTGTAGTAATATTTTCCCCCTCAAGTCTGATTTTATTTATTTTTGTCTTCTCTCTTTTTTTTCTTTGTCAGTCTAGCTATGAGTTTGTCAATTTTGTTGATATTCTCAAATAACCAACTTTTGGTTTTGTTATTTCTCTCTATTGTTTTTTAGTCTCAATTTCATTTATTTCTGCTCTAATTTTTGTTATTTCTTTCCTTCTGCTTGCTTTGGGATTAGTTTGCTGTATTTTTCTAGTTCCTCAAGCTGTGCAGTGAGGTCTTTCTTCTTTTTTAGTGTAAGCATTTAGGGCTATAAATTTCCTTCTCAGCACTGCCTTCACTGGATCCCAGACAGTGTAATTTTTAATGGCGAAAAATTGCAAAGCAACTTAAATGCCCATCAACAGGAGAAAATGGATCAATAAATTCTGGTGTTGCACGCTATGGAACGCGGTAGAATGGTTAAGATATGTGAACTAGAGCTACATTTCTCAAGATAATTATTAAAATATTGTGAAAAAAAGGTAATTTGAAGGATCATATGTGTGGCATGTTAGTAAATTACCAGTTACATAAAGTTTGAAAACATGCAAAGCAACACTGTATATTACTTGTGGATATCCACAATGGAATAAATGGGAAAAAAAATATGTGGGAACAATTTACAGGAAATTGGGGATGGTGATAATTCTGAGGTGTGTAAGCTTTGTGAACGCAAGAGTTTTTCTTTAACTTAATGATATATTTCCACTCCTAGACCTGGGCCTGGCACTTAGTAATGCTTGATAAATATTTGTTGACACAAAGAGTGAGTCAGTGAGAGGGAAATGGAATCAGGAATAGATTTACAAGATCTTCAACTATAAACTTTACTTTTATTTCTTAAAAAAAGAGGGAAATATGGAAGAATGCAAACATTTGGTAGAACTTGATGGTGGAGACATGGGTGTTCATCATGTTATTATTATGATTTTTTAACTTTTCTGTGTGCTATAATATTTTATTGGACTTTTTAAAAAGAGTGGATGCAAAACACTCTTGTGATGACTGATAGGAATGCAGCGAAGGACAGAGAGGAGTTGAAAATGACTGAAATTCCAAAGCTGGGTGACTGGAAAAAAGAGTTGCAACTGCTAGAGGAAAATCTGGAATAAGTTGTAGGGTGACACCACCACTTCTGGATGCATGAAGTTTGAAATTCTGGCTGGATTTCATCTAGAAATGCCCAGAATCCCACTGGAAATGCTCACTCTGAAAACATCAGTAGTTTGGGGAAGAAAACTAGCAGTATATTGTTTAAAGACTTCAACCTCAGAAAAACACTTTCAGAGCAACAGAACTAGAAGCTGAAAAATCATGGATAATTCCTTAAAAAGCAGTTATAAAGAGACCTGTCATTTGACTCAAAACCAATACGTGACTGTCTTAAGAGTCCAAGGATAAAAAGCCTTGGCATTTGGAAGACGGTGAGACCTGGAGCAGAAGCATCTGGAGAGCCATTCCATGCTGGGGTCACCAGAGCAGGAGCATCTTGGGATAAGATAAAATTAACATGTGAGGCTTGTCGCAGAAATACTACAATCCTGCACCAACTGCTTTCAAATTTAACCTCTGCCCGTTCTTCCCTTCCCCCTCTGTAAATGAGGAATGGGGCCTCCTGAGACCAGACAGACCCCTTGAGCTTAATTATCTGGACTTGGTCCTCAAGGCTTGTACATAAATAGTCTGACTCTTAGCAGTAGGGAATTAAAACAGGGTGGAATAAAAACTCTTTGGGGAGAGTGAAGAGATGTATTCCTGTCCTAGTTCTGTCATAAATCATCTAGTAAGGGTTGAATAAATTTCTTAACAACTGTTGAGTCTTATCATGGATTTGATCTTGAAAATCTCTGAACTCTGTGGTGGGTATTATAAATAGATGTCATTTTTTGTGTCTTTGTTGATTGATTCATAGTGGCTGCTTGGAGAAACATATTGAGATGGATTGAGGCTAATGTTTGGCTCCAGAGGGGGAGTGCTACGACTGATTAGCATGGTCTGACATAGCAGGATGGGGTAGTGGCAGAATGATGGTTCTGTATTTGTCCTTTCTGTTCTATGGAATTCCACGAATGCCCTTCTTCAAGAGGGTAAGCTATATAGGTAGAGTTTCTAGGAGAAGCAAAAGACCATTTCTTACATCCTCACTACTTCACCCCCTGTCCCAGCCCCATACACTCCAGCAAAATGCATAGGTTCCCCTCCAGACTGATGGACAATATTGGACACTACAGAGGGTAAAAAAAAAAAGTAGAATTTTCACCCCAGGATGAATCTACACTTGACATTCATCTGTGGGATTTTCCCTATATTAAATCTGCAGTGCCATCTACTGAATCACAAAGGAAATAATACACAGACTGTAAAAATATTCCAGATGAGAATGGGAAGAAATCTTTTGTTTTTTACAGAAGACCATATTTTAATCTCATCATTTAGCTGACTTTACATTATAATGTTTTGAAAGGTGAGCTTTTCTGAAAATCTCTCACACTATTTTTAATTCAGTATAAATAAAAAAATCGTATCTTGTCAATACGTGCTGAATCATTTGTTTCCTTTTTAAAGACTCATATTTTAAATAATAAAGTTGAAGAGTAAAAGCTCAAAATTGAAAAATACACTTCTGATAGCCTTGTTGACACAGGACCAAATTGCCTTTTTTGATGTTAATTTTAGGAGCTAAAGAAGTATTGGTGGGAGAAAAAGGGAGGAAATAGCGTTTGTTAAGGGTCTATTAGATTTTGCTCCAAATTGCAGTTCTCAGAATTGTTTATATTAGTGCCATGAAAAAGGTTCCATGAGCCAATAAGTTTGGAAATTACTGTATATTCAAACACTCTCTCTCACAGATTCATAATGCACATTAGGGTAACAGAGGTTTTAAGAGGCTCAGAAGGCAAGGTGTTTGTTTAATGTTGTCTAATTCAATGTTTCCTAAATTTGTTGAACTTTGCCTGTTTATTTTCTAGCATTTCCACTACTGGTTTCTCACATGCCAGATACCGTGCTAAGTGCTTCACATATATTAACTGATTTACACCTCATTACATCCTTGTGAGTTTATCTCCATTTTAGAGAGAGGGAGTTGCAGTTGTGAGAGTTGAAGCAACTTGTGCAAATCAAATAGTTAGAACGTGGCAGTGCTAGAGTGAAAACCCAGCCCTGCTAATTCCAAAGTGCGTGCTGTTCCCGCTGTACCACATGGCCTCTCAATGGGCCATTTTAGTTTCACATGGCTGAGGACAGATCTTCTGCTTGGCAAAGAGGTTCACAGGAACCCTATCTTCAGCTGGCCTTTCCCTGGCTAGAGACACTTTAATAGGCTCCTCCTGGAGAAGCAGTGCCTTAACCCAAAATGATTCTTTACTCCTGGATGTTGGAAATCATGGATTGCTTTCAGAATGTGGTCTTTGTTAGTTACTTCTCAAAGATACATCTTTCTATTTTTAGAGCTTGCCCTGGTTTGGAAGATACGTGGAGTGGAAAGAGGTTTTGAGGGATTCTTAATTTGTGAAAGACATATCACTTTTTATCCTTTCACAGTTCTGTACTGAGCTCTAGGTTTCTTAGGCGTGAAAGCAGAATTTACAGCCTAATTCTCTGAGATTCAGTTTCCAAAGGCACTCTCTTGAAGGGGTCATATATTTTGTACATTACCAATAAAGAACAGTTATTGAAGAACACAAAATTCTGCAAGGTCACTTGTCCAGAAGCTATTTTTAGTTGGACTATTTTGAGAACTTTATATTTGAAAGTTGGATGTGTACAGACCTTCAGGATAGGGGACAGGGTGAGACGGGTTCTTTGAATTGGAGTGATGTCCCTCATTTCTGTAAGTCTCAGTCTCAGTTTCCCCACAAGGCAAAAGGAAGTGAATGTACTTCCTCCACGGGCTGAACAGAGGACCAGATGAGATCCTGATGTCTTCATTCTTCCATTCCAGATTATTTTAAAAATGATAATAAACCCCAATAAAGACAATCACATAGGAAAGCTGCTAAGAAGATTTATAACACTGGAACAGAAGAAGCAAGAATGTCTGACCCTTGTTGTGGAATGTATTTTGGATATTTTTTCCCCTTCAAATAATGAATTTTAAAAAAGCCTTAAAAAGCTCAGAGACAAGAGGAGAGTTCGGACATTTTATGTGGATAGAAGTTGAATCATAGAACATCATGAAAATAAATTTGCATTACATGAAGAATGAGTGTGTGTTATATCCCTCCTGATGTATGCTTGGTTTGAAACTATGTGCCTATGTAGGTTTTCTGGTACCTCCTTTCTTTCAGGGCACCCAAGTTAGAGGATCTTTTTTTGCTTTCATGACTTCAAGGAAAAGCTTTAGATTTGTGTAGCTAGACATGAACTGGGCCTCATGTTCACCTTAAAGATGATCCTGTCCTCCAGAATCTGCCTTTAAGCTGCTGTGGTTGACAGTGTGCTGAATTGGGGGTGCTTGACTGATTCAGGGAGGTTTTTGATGCACTGGCATAGAGTGGCAGAATAGTAAACAACTGCTCTGGGGGCCCAAGAGCAAGGGCGACAGCTCCAGAGATTCAAGGGCAAGCCTGCCAGAGATCTACTTGCCTGAAGAATAGAGATGCTGATGGAAGGTAAGATTCACACTTGAGATCTAGCTTTTCGACAAAGCCCCTCTCAGTTGTGGAAGAATTACGTAAACCTGAAACCCTATACTGGATGAGGAAGGAGCTCATTCTGATGGAGAGTTGAGGTGTGCTGTCTGGTGTGGAGATGATGGTGCAGCTGCAAGTGATGGGCTGCTGGGTGCCTCAGGGTGGGTGTGTTGGTCCTCGTCTTGGTTTCTACCTAGATTTCTCTGGACAATCTCAGAGTCCTTGGAGGAGGGGAACTGTAACAGTGATTCAGTTGAACAGAGTGGTTGCATCAGCACAGATCATCTGAGAAGAGATGCCAAACATTTCATCTTTACTAGGGCCCAGTAACATGCCAGGAGCTGTTTCCCAAAGGCAAATATTCTTCATTGCAGGTGGCTCCAGAACTCCAGGTACCTCTTGTGAATATCTCATTCAGCTGACGCTAAACTCGGCAATGCATCTTTACTACCACCTACTCCTCCAATACCATAGGGGCTGTTAGATCATGTGGCCTGGGGATAGGGCTGCTCATTCTGCAGCCTGGACCTCCTGCAGAGCCCTTTCATATTCTGGGCCCCACTCAAAACTGGCAGCCTTTTGTAACACCTGGTATATGGGCTGGAGCAATATTTCTAGGTGTGGAATGTATTGCCTCTAGGGCCCAAAAAGGCCTAATAGGCATTGTGGGAATACCACCCCTGCCCCCTGAGCCAGTTGTTAAACATTTATCAGTACCCCACAAGCTCAGGTGAATGGCAGTGACCATTGGGTGGGTCTGTGGACCTGGCAGAACCCCTGTAAGCAAGATTTTAGCCAGTCTCCACTGATTTCCTGACACTAGATAAGCCACATTTTAATAGGAGGTGATGATGACGCTTTGGGGTCTCTGGATTTGTGTCAACTCAGATCCTCCATCCAATTGTCTTTACATTTCTGGGTATTCCCCTCTCTCCAGTGCATGGTCATCTGAGCAAATAGCCATGGGTCTTTTTCTGGAGAAGGGAATCATTAGAGTATAGATTTGTCACAGTGCTGCAGGGTTTTCCCTCTTGGGGATCCGCCACCTCTTCATTCAGAGGGTCCGGGATCTGCAAATTTATTTAGGTGTGGAACTTGGCAAATAATCTTAACTTATTTTGGGGGCAACCACCCTTAGCCTACTGCTCCTCTATTCTTGTCTTTTTCTGGTTGCACTTGTTAAGAAGCACCCTCATTGCCTGCCCATCTATTGTTTATAGGGATCCTGAATTCTGTTAACCATCTTCACAACTCCATGTGGGTCAAGCCCCCTTGGCTGCTCCTCTGACATTGCTAGTTGTTAAGATAATTGCATCTTCTTGGATTCTGGTATTTAAACACTGACTACTGGCCTCTCTTCCTTTGGGGCCCATCATCCTCAGGTATATTAGCAAGCCCAGCTCTGGGACCACCTCTCCTACCTTCAGCTCTAGCGTGTAGAAGAGAGCTACTACCAACTTCTTAGTGATGCTGGAGCCCTCTCCCAGCACATCCCTGAGGACTCTGGTGAGTGGTGGGTGCTCTGTACCTTCCACTGGGTCTTCTGAACTCACAATATATCCATGCAGGATGCCACCCCCTGAGCCTTTTTATTCTTTCCTCTACCATTTTCAGGGAAATTTAGACATTTCTATTTCAATCAGTGTGGACCAACACTTTCTCCATGCTTCTGAGAGTAATCCATGGTAGGTAGAATACTGACCCCAAGATGTCCACATGCTTGAATACTTTACCTTACAGAGTAAAAGGAACTTTGCTGATGTGCTTAAGTTAAGGATTTTGAGTTGAGGATATTTTCCTGGATTATTTGAACATAATTAAAAGGTGGAGGCAGGATGTTTGGAGGGAGAGAGAGATTTGAAGATGCTATGCTGCTGGCTTTGAAGATGGAGGAAGGGGTCAGCAGCCAAGTACTGCAGACAGCCTCTAGAAGCAAAAGGCTTCCCTAGAAAAGACAAGGGAATAGATTCTCCCCTAGAGTCTCCAGAAGGAACACAGCCCCATTAACACCTTGATTTTAGTGAGTAGGACCCATTTTGAACTTCCGACCTCCAGAATTGTAAGATACTAAATTTGCATTGTTTTAAGTCACTAATTTGTGGTAATTTGTTACAGCAGCAATTGGAGACTAATATACCACCGTAGCACCTAGTTTGCCTGATTTCCATGTTACTGCATGATTCCTAGGACCGTGTCTGGTACCATTTGTGTCTTCTAAGAAGCAGATGCCAAGACGGGATTAGACCTTCAAGTGATTTATTGGGGAAGTGCCTGTTTAGGATAAAGGAAGAGGGAGCAGAGACAGGTTAAAGGACCTTCAGACTCTAATGCAGATCTGGCACTTGTGAAAGGAGAGAGTGAGGAAAGGAAGGATGGGGTAGGACCATCCTTAGACCACAGCGCAGTCTTGAGAAAGCCTTGGTCAGGCTGATAGAGAGTCCCTGAGCAAAGTTTACTTAATTAAGGATTCCAATGTTGGTCAGGAATGGCCCAGCTCTAGTACTGCCTACCATTCACAGGCTGGGAGAAGCCCAGGGGAAGTGTGGCCTTGGTTGGAAGGACATGGTATATCTAACAAAGTTCCCTGTGGCAGGTTCCATTAAAGGAGGCCCAAGTAGCAGCCCTCCATAGGAGCTAGGGTGCCTGGGCTCAAACCTTGGTTGTGCCACTTTTTAGCTTGTGATTATTGACAAGGTACTTAACTTCTCTAATCCCTGGTTATCACGTCTTAAATCACAAGGTTCATAGTAACTATCTCATAGGTAAGTTGTGAAGCCTAAATGAGTTAATACATGTAAAGTGCTTAGAACACTGCTTGGCACACAGCAAAAGGCATAATAAATGGTAGCCAAAGAAATAAACAAAACTGAATGGTTCCCTCTTTTCTTCGAATCCACTTTAGAAATATTATAGGGCTTCCACTCAATTTCTCCTTATTTCGCAGATATTTACTAGGAGTGTACTATATATGGCATATAAACTTGCTAACTTTTATAATGTTATCCTTGGGTTCATATAGCTCAAGAGTGTTCTGAGAACTCATAAATTTGAAATGTGGGGTCACCACACAGGGCTACCTTCTAGGTCTCCCCTAGATTCTTTCCTTCTTATGGACTTCATAAGGTAGAAAAGATCTCACTTGCCCATATCAGCCCCCAAGTAGTTCTTTCTAGGAGCTTGGAATATAAAGCTTATTCCTAACTCTTGATACCAACCAAAGCCAAATCAATCCATGTGTATTTTATTTCATATTATTTATTTTACCAAATGTTCATTGGGTGCCCAGTTACTGGTCAGGGAGCAAATGAAATATTGGGTGCTAAAATACTGTTAAGATGATGGGAATATTCAGAAGCTCATAGTCTCCTGGTGAAGATAGATAAGAACACTACTCATATTGCAATGTAAAAAGCCCAGACAGAGGTAGGAACAGCCATCAACAGAGCCAGGAAGAAGTAGTAAAAAGTTTCAAAGGAGAAATCAAGGAAAAGATGGTGAAGAAGCAAACCTAAATTCACATTTAGGGAAGGTCAAGTGGTTCTACCTGGCTGTGGTGCAGGAATCTCAAAGGCCTTTGTAGCAGTAGCAAATTGCTCTTCATATATTTCTCCCAAAGGCCCTTTGCAAAGATTATCTTGGTAACAGTTCTGGGTATGCTGTGATTCTCAAAGATATGCAAAGTGACCCTGATAGCTTAGGGTCATATGTATATATGTAGTTAATATGATTTAATACTACAAGTCATATGTGCTTTCCATGTGTGTTGGTGAAGTCTACAGTGTCTCCTGAGCACTGCTTTGGCTCCAAATTATCAGCCAGTCAATCTGCTATCAATTATGCAGCAGTGGTAGACAGATGAATCGCTTGTAATATATCCAAAGCCAACGTGGAGTAGCAATTGTTGAATTGAGGCTTCACTGGATTCAGAGTAAAATGCCTGGAAAGTGCTGAGATTTGAGCTAGAAATAAACAAGTCCTTTAATTTTCCTCACTGGCCCAAACAGGGCTGTTCCACAGTTAAAAACAAGGGAAAGGGCTCTGGGTGGGGCATTTTTCCCATCAGAGGAAATTCCACATGAAAATTTCTTAGAGAAAGGAGCATAGGAGGAGGACCCTGAATACAATCATTGGATTCACATGGGAATATTTTCGTTGCTCTAGATGGCCATGTTTTTCTTAACTTAACCCTGAAAAAAAATTTGTTCCTAGGATTTTCCTGTTGGTATTTTCGAGTTTGAGAAGCAGCATTGCTTTCAAGTAAGAGACAATTTTACATCAGCCAAGGCCCAGCTCTCCTGTGGAATTTAGCAACTGTATGTCTTTGAACAATTTTCTTAACTTGAGTCTTAAGTTTAATTATCTATAAAATTGAGATAATAAGCACCTCATGGGAAGTTGTAAAATACAAATAAAATAATTTAAGTAAAACTGCTTAGTAAATAATCTAAGTAAAGCAGATGCTCCAGAAATTTTAATTCCTTTCTGCTTTGACTGGAATGGCAAAATCTTCTTTAACTGGAATCTAGCTTCCCAGAGATCTCAATTATCCACATTCTTACCTCAGTATTTCACAGAGAAAAGCTGGCATACAGTACAAATATTATGATAAATTTCAGGTCCAATTTCCTACCCTCTAAATTTGTATTACAAAAACATGAAATAAGTTTTTACCACTGTACCCCCTGACACATAGAACCATCTGACACATGGTAGGTGCTCAATAAATATTTTTTTGACTAAATGAGGACCCAGAAGTCCTCAAATGGTATTTGTTATTTGTTAGAAGCCCAATTATGTTGCATGTCAGCAAAGCAAACAAACTCATTTATAGAGATTTTCACTGAAAAGTGTTTCAAGTAAAACAATTATTAGGAGTTTCTTTGTTTCTCTGAAATTTTTAATTCATTTCAACAACTTACTGGTAGTCAACAATTTGTCAGTATTTCTTAACAACTGTTCTGGTTTGCTAATGCTGCTGGAATGCAAATACCAGAATTGGATTGGCTTTTATAAAGGGAGTTTATTTGGTTACAAATTTACAGTCCTAAGGCCATAAAAATGTCCAAACTAAGGCATCAACAAGAGGATACCATCACTGAAGAATGGCCGATGGCATCTGTAACACCTCTGTCATCTGGGAGGGCACATGGCTGGTGTCTGCTGGTCCTTTGCTCTGGGGCTGTGTTTCAAAATGGCGTTCTCCAAAATGTCTCAGGGTTTCACTTAGCTCCTCTCTCTCAGCTCCTGTACATCCTTGCTTCTTTCTCTCGGGATATTTCTCTCTAAGAGTCTGGGGGTCCTCTCTTAGCTTCTCCGGGTCAAACTCTGGGCTTCATCTCTTTGCTTAGCATCTTCAAAGGTCCTTCTGTCTGTATCTCCAAGCATCTTCAAGCATCAGCAAGCATCTGTGTTGGCTCTTAGCTCTCTTAAATACTCCAGTGAACCAATCAAGACCCACCCTGAATGGGCAGGGTTCACACCTCCATGGAAATAACTTAGAGTTCCACTTAATCAGCAGATTAACCAGTCTGCCCCCACAAGATTGCGTTAAAGAATATGGCTTTTCAAGGGAACATAATATATCCAACAACAACCAAGGGCAAAACAGGGTAAGAGATAGCTCCTTCTTTCAAGGAACTCACGGAATAACAGGTGTGACAGAACTTGGGACCAATAACTGAACTGTAAAGCATAATTAAGAGAAGGAACATGAAAGAATAAAAGAATTGAGAACCAAAAATGTTAGTGTAATGCCATAGAGGAAGAAATTAATTCTCAATGAGATGATCAAGGAGTACTTTGAAGGAGAGATTTTACTCTTGAGGGTGAACCCTCAAGCAGGAGTTAAATTTTGACAGGTGGGAATGGTTAAGAAGATAAAGGAAAAAAAAAAAAGAAGATAAAGTAGGGGGTTGGGGAGGTGGAAGTAGAGGAGAAATCACAGGTAGAAGAAATGATGTGCTTGATAGAAAACAGAGAAAATGTTTCCTGAAGAGGTAGGCTCCAGGCAAGACATAATGTGTGAAGAAAGTGGATAGAGAGGATTTTATTAAGATTATTGTGGACTACATATTTGAATTCCCTTCAAAGTCATTCGAGAAATGTAAGTAAATTCCTTATAATGGTTTCTTGAACATGACACTGCTTTGAGAGTGAACTGAGAAGGCGATAGGCTTTATCTGAGCAAAAGAGGCAGTGAGCATTGAAAATAGTTATTATCTGGGAACTGTGTCCCCACATTTGTGGCATAAACCAAAGGTTTATGGTAGAACAATTTCTGGCCACATAGGAGATGACAGCTGACTACTCCTATATTCTCCATTGTTAAGATGTGACAAAGCCGGTCCTCAAGATATGCTATTTAACTGCACAGAAAATGTTCACACTCATTATTTGGATGTTAATCTTTTCTAAATTCGATTAAATACTTCCTTACTTTATTAAACATAGGACTGTAGGAATAATTTGTAGGACTCAGAGTGATCATTATGGATGTTAATTATTATGCCATCTAGGGTGAAGCCTTTGGAGCTTAAAGTGTGCTGGACTTTTTGGCCCTTTACTAACTGGTCCTAACCACATTTTAAAGACATTTTTAAAGTTAGTTCTTTGGACTCCACTCTGCTACCAGCTCTTTATATGAAGCAGCTAGTAGGCTTATTTCTAGTCTCCCAAGTTTTAAAGTGGGGTCTTTATAGTAATTCTACCTCTTCCTTGAGGTAAAGAGAGGGGTTCTTATGTGTTTTTGGGATTAGTTTGTGTTTCAGAGGTCTTTTCTGGAGGTAAAGGATATTTCTACTATGGACTGGAATTCAGAATTAACTGGTGGTTCTTCTGCAAGCTTTGGTGTTTTGTCTTGTTTTGTTGTGATCTCTACCTCCTTCAGACTAATTTCTGCTTTTATGGAATGAGAAGCTTGGGTAACATGATCTCTGAAATCCCAAAATTGTGAAGTAGATACAGCTTGGGTTCGGGAGTCAGACTGTATTTGACATGCCTAATTACAAGCTTGGAAGTTAGTTGGGCAAGTTAGTCTACCTCTATGTCTCTTTCTCTTTCCCCATTTGTTTGGGTGGAAAATAATATTGGTCTTGTACAGTTACTGTGGCGTGTGGATAGAATAAACGGGAAAGCAATTTAAGCTCCTTTCGCAGTGCCTGCAAACTGGTGGAGAATAATAGTTCCAGTTCCCTTTCTTCATTTGAAATATTTTCAGCAAGTTTACATACCAAAGAGAACAAAATTCCCCAGGTTATTGGAAATTCTCTAAGTGTCATTAGCAAAATAGGCCACTGGATGTCACACTTGATCTAAGCTAATACATACACGCACACACACACACACACACACACACACACACACACACACACACAGACAGACACACAGTCCAGTGCATTTTGGCTTGAATAGTCTTAGGTTTCCAGAACTGGAAAGAGATCTTTGAGATCTTTAAGGCCAGGGTTTCCAAATTGCCGGCTGCAGCAAAGTTTTATTTTGCGCACACACATTTTTTTTTTTTTCTTCCCAGTTTTAATTGAATTTGAATGCATCCAGGCAGAGGGTACACTCTTCAGTTTGATCGTAGTTGTGAGGACTCTCAAGTATCCTACTCGGGGCCCTTCACTCATTTGGATTTTACCCAATTATTTCCTCAAGGCAATGCATTGTGGGAGCCTGTTCTGGTTTGCTAAAATTGCCAGAATGCACTATACCAGAAATGGATTGGCTTTTACAATGGGGGTTTATTAGTTCACAAATTTACAGATCTTAGGCCATGAAAATGTCCAAATCAAGGCATTAAGAGGTAGATACTTGCTCTGAGGAAAGGCAGATGGCACCCGGGGTTCCTCTGTCACATGGTGATGTCTACTGGTCCTCTTTCTTCTGGTATCAAAATGGCCTTCTCCAAAATGTCTCTGGGCTTCTGTCTCAGCTCTTGTGGGTCCTTGCTTGTTTCTCCTGAGGCATTTCTGTCTCTCTTAGCTTCTCTGTGCTCTCTCCAAAATGTCTCTGCCTTTTGTCCTCTCATAGAGGACTCCAGCAAAGGGATTAAGACCCACCTTGAATTGTGGGTCACACCTCCATGGAAACAGCCTGATCAAATGGACTCACCCGCAACAGGTCTGACCCCACAAGATTGGATTAAAAGAAATAGTCTTTTCTGGGGTACATAATAGATTCAAACCAGTACAGAACCCCTGACCTAGGTATTCTCATTTTACAGAGGACCACCCAGATACCTTATAGGATTTTACCAAGGACATAGGTTTAGTTGGCAATCTGGGATTAGAATCAGAGTCGTGGTTCCCGGGTTGGTCTGTGACATTTAGTCAGGCCCTGTAGATGTATATACAGGTTGTGCACATTCAGCTAATTTCTACTATGTAGAAACAGATGAGAAAGAATCATTGTCTGGCTCTGGCTCTCTCCTTAGCTCTGTCCAATCACATATCTTAGAATATTTTGACTTCATGTCAGCACTAGATTGAATGTTTTATCTCATAAATCATTTAGTTGGGGTGGATGAGACAGTGATTTGTCATTGGAATATAATTCTCAAGGCATTTAGCAGAGGCACATTAGGCTAACAATAAAATCCACAATCTCTAACAGGAAATCAGTAAAACAAGCCAAGGGTTATGATTTATTCCAGCTCCTGTCAGAGAAAGTAAGCCAAAGAGAGCTTGCTCTGAGTACTAATAAGTCCTAATGGAGCCATACGTATATACATGTAACTTAAAATTTTCATAAATGCCAGATGGAAGATATAGTTGAATACTGCTCAGACTCTACCCATTCTCTTTGGAAAGAACAGGTAGAAGAGGGTAATTATCTCTCAAATGTAGGCTTCCCTGGTTGTGTTCTCCTTAGAATAGCAGAAAGTTATTTCTAGGATTCCATCAGCAGAACTGCAAGCCCGTTGGTGCTATCATGATAAGGGTAAATTGGGTTTCATTTTAAAATATTTCACTGCCTAGGGCATTTGTTCTGATATCCTACATAGTTTGAGGAGAATACAGTCTCTTTCTTAGAGACTTGGAAATGTGGAGGATGAGCTGTGCCTATCTTTTACTTAACGTGAATTTTGAAGGTTCCTAAGGAAGCTCATTGGCAGTCTATTTAAAATCAATGTTGAAGACCATGATGTCAATGATTAAAAATAGTAGGAGAGAATATTAGAAATCGGACTGACAAATATGGAAAACCTCAAGCCCAACCACTTCACATCCCAGAACCAGAATGAGGGACCAAACGTGATAGAGGATTTGCTGATGGTTCCACAGCAATTTAGCTGAGCCAATACTTGCTTGTACCCAGATCACCAGAATCCTCATCCCTTGATTTCTCTACTTACCCTGCTGCTTTTTCTATACACATTTTTTATTGAGGTGCAATTGATCTACATTAAACAGCACAATAAAATTGTGCAAGTTGATATTTTTGACATATTCATATACTCGCAAAACAATGATCATAATCAAGGTAATGAACATTAATGATCACCTCCAAAAGTTTCCTCGCACCCTTTTGTAATCCTTACCTCCTGCCTTTTTACCCTGGCAACTACTGATCTACTTTCTCCCTCCAGACAATCACTGATCTGATTTCTCTCATTGTAGAGGAGTTTTCATATTCTAGAATTTTATTTAAATGGAATTATGTCTGGTCTCTTTGACTCAGCCTAATTATTTTGATATTCATCCTTGTTGTAGCATGTATTAACAGATCACTCTTTGTATTGCTGAGTAGTATTCCATTGCATAGTATCATAATTTGCTTATTAATACTTTCATGTGTTAATGTACTTTTTTTTTCCTGGTTATTAGATGTTACAAATAAGACTGCTCTGAACATTAGTGTTCAGGTCTTTGTATGGAAATATGTTTTCATTTATCTTGGGTCAATACCTAGGAATGGAATGGCCGGATCATATGATAACTATATGTTTAACATTTTATTAAAAAATAGCTTTTATTTTATGTTATTTTTTATTAAAAATATTTTATTAAAAATAGCTTTATTGAGGTACAATTGATACACAATAAACTGTACATTTAAAAGTTACACAGTTTGATAGGTTTGACATATTTATACATCTGTGAAAACACCATCATATTCAAGACAGTAAACGTATCTATTATCCAAAAATGTTTCTCTGTGGTCCTTTATAATTCCCTTGCGCTTCCCCACCCCAACCCTTCTCCACCTGCAAGCACTGATCTGCTTTCTATCATTGCATTTTCTGGAATTTTATAAAATGGAATCATACAGCATACACTTTTTTTTTTTTTTTAACCTGGTTTCTTTTACTTAGCACAATCATTTTGAAATTCACCCATGTTGTAGTGAATCAATTGTTCATTCCTTTTTCTTGTTTACTAGTATTCTTTGGTTTGGATAGGTCTTTAATGATTACAGATAAAACTGATAGGAGTAGTCCTTTACAAGTTTTTGCATGGAAATATGCTTTCATTTCTCTTGGATAAATATATAGGAGTGGAATGGCTTATCATATGGTGAGTGTATGTTTAAGACACTGCCAAACTCTTTCTCAAAGTGCTTGTATCATTTTTTTTTTGCTTTTTTAAAATTTTATTTTGAAATAAATTCAAAGTTATAGGAACAGCTGCAAAAACAATACTAACCCCATACAAAGAATTCCATCATACCCTGATTCCCCTCCCCTGATAGCTCAATCCACCAACCTTAACATGTTGTCACATCACTATTTCTTTCCCTCCCTCCCTCCCTCCCTATCTATCATCCATCATCTATTGGTCTGTCTTCTGAACATATGAGAGCTAGCTGCACACATCCTTGAACATACACTATAATTCACGTATACACTTCCCATAAACAAGAACATTCTTTTATGCAATCCCATTAAGCACAGCTAAGAAGTACAAGAGGTTCAACAATGATACAAAGCTTACATTCTATATTTCCTTTACCTTATGTCTCAACTGTGTCCCTTTGAGCCACCTGTCCTCCATCCTCCAATCCCATCCAGGTTCTTCCTTGGCATTCAATCATCTATTTAGACTGTCTGTTTTTTTTTTTTTTTAGTTGTGGGAACATATATACAGCCTAAATCTTCCCATTCCACCCCCTCCCTAGCCTTCCATTAGTGGGATTAATCACCTTTAGAATGTTGTAATGCTCTTTCCCACCATCCATTACTAGAAATTTCCCTTCGCCTCAAACAGCAACTCCACCCTCATTTCTTAACTCCCCATTGCCCCTTCCCCCATTTCTCTTAACCCAAATTCTACATTTCATCTCTATGGTTACATTCTCTGATAGTTTCTTTGTGTTTGCTGTGAGGGTTAAAATTAACCTCTTAAATCCATATCAATCTTGTTTTTCTTTGATACCACCTCCACTTCAATAGGATACATAAACTATGTTCCTATACTCCTCCATTCCCCTACCTTTATGTAGTTGTCTAAAATTACATATTTTACATTGAGTTCAAAACCACTGATATGTCATTAGGGTTTGTGTAATTTATATCATGTAGGAAGTAAATAGTGGAGTTACAGTTCAAAAATTATTGACTTCTATTTGCATTCCATTGTGGTTGGAGAATGTGCTTTGAGTATATTCAAATTTTTTTTTTTTTTTAATTTCTTCAGGCTTGTTTTATGTCCCAGCTTATGGTCCCTTCTGGAGAAAGATCTGTGATCACTAGAGAAAAATGAGTGTCCTGGTACTTTGCGATGTAAGGTACTATGTATTTCTGTTAAAATTCTCTATATATCTTTCTTCTTTCTATTGTTTCTCTGTTGGTAGGGTTCTCCTTAGAATCTGAAGTAGGGCAGGTCTTTTATTGGCAAAGTCTCTCAGCATTTGTTTGTCTGTGAAAAATTTAAGGTCTCCCTCGAATTTGAAGTAGAGTTTTGCTGGATAAAGTATTCTTGCTTGGAAATTTTTCTCTCTCAGAATTTTAAATATGTCATGCCACTGCCTTCTTGCCTCCATGGTGGCCGCTGAGTAGTCACAACTTAGTCTTATGTTGTTTCCTTTGTATGTGGTGAATTGCTTTTCTCTTGCTGCTTTCAGAACTTGCTCCTTCTCTTCAGTATTTGAGAGTCTGATCAGAATATGTCTCGGAGTGGGTTTATTTGGATTTATTCTATTTGGAGTTCGCTGGGCATTTATGCTTTGTGTATTTATATTGTGTAGAAGGTTGGGGAAGTTTTCCCCAACAATTTCTTTGAATACTCTTTCTAGACCTTTACCCTCCTCTTCCCCTTCTGGGACACCAATGAGTCTTAAGTTTGGATGTTTTATTTTATCTATTGTTTCCCTGAGATCTGTTTCGATTTTTTTGTTTTTTTCTCCATTCTTCCTTTTGTTCTTTCATTTTCTGTTCTGTGGGCTTCTATGACACTGAGATGTTGTTCAGCTTCCTCTAGTCTTGTATTGTGAATATCCAGAGTCTTTTTAATTTGGCCAACAGTTTCTTTTATTTCCATAAGGTCTTCTATTTTTTTATTTACTCTTGCAATGTCTTCTTTATGCTCTTCTAGGGTCTTCTTTATGTAGCTTATATCCTGTGTCATGGTCTTCTTGATGTCCTTGAAATCCTTTGCCATGTTTTCGTTCCTCGATTGTATTTCTTTGATTAATTCTGCGGGGAACTTTGTTTCTTCTGATAACTTGATTTGTGTGTTTGGAGTTGGATTCTACATATTGTCTGGTTTTATCATATGCACTGAGATTTTCTGTTGTTTTTGGCCTCTTGGCATTTGCTCTGCTTGACAAGGTTCTTTTAATTTGTAAAAAAAAACCCTATCTAATTTTTCAGAAACACTGTTTGGTGACATACACTTTCTCTAACTAACCAGCAGATGGCATCTGTGAGTCACGTATACCTCTCAAGTCAGTTCTCTACCTTGTCCCTGCAGTGAGTGGGGAAATGATTCTTGTGGGGTCCAGCCAGAGAACTCAGCCTGGGTGTGTTGCTGGAGCTGTCCGCCCTGAATGCAGGGCGCTTGTACGGGTGGTCAGGGAGAAAGGACAGCCTCAATATTCAAATCCCCCTGGTTCCCGGAGATTCAAGGCCACCACAAGAGTCCAAGCCTTCATTTCATTTCAGCCCCAGCCCCTCTCTCTCGCTGTCCCGCAAACCACCGGACTTGGTGTAGTGTCCCTGGGATCTCTGAGTGAGTCTCCCCTCCTAGCTGCGATCCTCCAGGAGCTCTGCCAAGGGAATGCTGTGCTACATCATCAGCGCGCGCCGTCCCTCAAGGGAAGCCCCGGGCCGCCGAGCCAAGCCGGCTTGCTTTCGGCCTTATGCAAAAATGGCTGAACGGGGCATCTCCACACCCCCCTCCTCGCACAGTTCCTCCTTCCCAGCTCCGGGACAACTGGTGGGGCTCTGGGCTGTGGGCATGGCCCCAGGCAGGAGTTTATCCAGCCCTCCCGGGATCGAGCTGCTAGCCGCGGGGATTCTTTCGGCTTCTGGCTCTCCGCTCCATTCCCCTGGCCCCAGGGATATCTGCAGCGGGCTGTCTTCCAGGCCAGACACCGAGAGGCCAGCCCAGCCCCCTCTTGCTGTGTTTTACTGCGTGGTTCCCATGATTGCACCTGCAGCCGCTCCTGGGTTTCCCCCTTTCTTTTTTTTTTTATTAAAAGAGCCCATTGATCTCCAGACGCCAAACCCTGGCTTCCCCAGATCGCCGTGCGGCTGTGGGACTTCCAGCCAGCTTACTCATTCATTTCAGAATGCAGACTCCCAGTTTCACCAAGTATACAGCCCCTGGGAACTAGCAGATCTCGTCCAGCTGGCACATCGCTGTAACCGGTATTCTGGGTCACTCTCTGGTCCATGTCTAGTATTTTCCATGGAGGTGTTCCTTAGCCTTGTCTCACCTAGCCGCCATCTTGGTTTCTCCCCTTGTATCATTTTATATTCTCAACAGCAGTGTTTAAGAGTTCCACTTCTTCTGCATCCTTGCCAACACTTGTTACGGTCAGTCTTTTAAAATTTAGCTATTCTACTACATATATAGTGGTATATTGTTGTGGTTTTAACTTGTATTTCTCTAATAACTAAGGGGACTGAGCATCTTTTAATGTGCTTATTGCCATCTGTGTATCTTCTTTGGTGAAGTGTCCATTCAAATCTTTTTGCCCATATTTAATTGGGCTGTGTGTTTTCTTGGTGTTGAAATTTAAACTATTTATATATTCTGGATACTCATCCTTTATAAGATATTTGCTTTGAAATTATTTTCTTTCAGTTTGTGGCTTGTTGTTTCCCTTTTGAATTTCAGAAGTTTGAAATTTTGATTAAGTACAATTTATCATCTTGTTCTTTTATAGATTATGCTATGGCGTCACATTTAAGAAATCTTTGCCTATCCCAAGGTCACAAAGATTTTCTCCTATTTTTTTTCTAGATGTTTTCTTGTTTTAGGTTTTACTTTTGGGTCTATGATCCATTTTGAGTTGATTTTTGTAAGGTATGCATCAGAATTTATTGTTTTGCCTGTTAAAATCCAATCCCATTGAGCATGATTTTTTTGAAAATATTATCCTTTCTCCACCAAATGACTTTGGACTGTTGTAAAAAATCAGTTGTCTATATATATGTAGGTATATTACTGGGCTCTATTCTGTTCCAACGATCTATTTATCTGTCTTCACAACAATACCATACTGTTTTCGTTACTTTAGCTTTATAATAAGTCAAGAAGTCAAATAGTATAAGACTCCCAACTTTGTTCTTTTTCAAAGTTGCATTAGCATATTCTATATGTACTTCCCCATATAAATTTTAGAATTGTCTTTTGATCTCTACAAAAAAGCCTGCTGAGATTTCAGTTGGGGTTGCATTAAATGTATAGATCAATTTAGGGAGAATTGACATTTTAAAAACATCAAGTATTCTGACCCATGAGCATGGTATAGCTCTCCATTTATTTCGATTTTCTTTAATTTCTCTCAGCAGTGGTTTATGGTTTTCAATGTATAAGTCTTTTACATCTTTTGTCAGCTTTTCCCTAAGTATTTCATATTTTGATGGTATTTTAAATTTCTTTGCTTTTTAAATTTCAATTTTGGATTGTTCATTGCTTGCATAGAAAAATACAGTTGACTTTTGTATATTGATCTTGTATTCTGCAATCACACTAAACTCACTTATTAGTACAAATAGTTTTCTTTTTTTTGTAGAGTCCATCAGATTTTCTAAATAAAATCATGTCGTCTGTGAATAAATACAGTGTTACTTTTTCCTTTCTAACCTAGGTTCTTTTTATTTTCTTTTCTTGTCTTATTCTACTAACTAGAACCCCCAGCACAATCCTGAATAGAAGTGGTGAAATAGGACAGCCTTGTCTTGCTCCTTGGAGAAAAGTCTTTCCTTATTTTTTTCCTTTTTTATTTTATTTGATTTGATTTGATAATTTTTCAAGTATGATTCAACAAGTAGCCAGAGAGCAAATTTCAAAGAATGTCATGGGTCACACTTCTACAACTTCAGTGCAACTGTAACCCATAAAAGTTTTTGAAATTACCTATATAACTGTTTGTCGAGCTGTACATTGAAAGTTAATACTTTTTTGTATGTATGATATATTTTTCAATAATGGAAATAGCTGAAGTCTTTCATTATTAGTATATTGGTTGTAGGCTTTTCGTAGATACCCATAATCATTTTTTTGAAGGAAGTTCTTTTTTATTCCTAGGTGTTGAGATTTGTTATTTGGGAATGAATGTCAGATTTTATCAAATGCTTTTCCTGCATTTATTGAGATGCTCATATGTTTTTTTCTTTTGAAGTTTGTTAATAAATTGATTTATTTTCTAATGTTAAATTGCATTTCTGGGATTATCCCCACTTATTCATAATGTATTATTTTTTTAATATATTTTTGGATTTGATTTGCTAAAATTTTGCTGAGGATTTTTGCAGCTACATTAATGAGGGATATTGGTCTATTGTTTTCCTTATAATATCTTTGTCTGTTTTTGCTATCAGGGCAAAGCTGGTCTCTTAGAATAAGTAGGGAAATATTCCCTCCTTTTCAGTTTTCTGGAGGAATTTATATAGAAGTGGTATTATTTCTTCCTTAAATGTTTGTTAGAATTCGTAAGTGAAGCCATCTAACTTGGAGTTTTCTTTGTAGGGATATCTTAAGTTACGAGTTTAATTTCTTTAATAGCTATTGAGCTATTAAGGTTATCTATTTCTTCTTGATTAAGCTTTGGTATTTTTAAGGAATTTTTCCATTTCTTCTAAGTAGTTCAATTTATTTGCATGAATTTGTACATAATACTTCCTTATTATCATTTTAATATATGTAAAATCTGTAGTGCTATCTCTTTCATTACTGGTATTGATAATTTTGTCTCCTCTCCTTTTTCCTCACCAGTTTGGCTAGAGGATTATCAGTGTTACTGAACTTATCAAAGAAACAGCTTTTGCTTTCATTGTTTTTAATCAATTGTTTTCCGGTTTATTTCATTGTTTTTTGCTATCATCTTTAGCATTTTCTTCCTTCTTCATGCTTTGGGTTTAATTTGCCACTCTTGATTTAGTTTTATTTTAATGGTGATGGGGAGGTCATTGGATTGAGTCATTTTTTCTTTTCTAACCTAGGCATTTAGTTCTATAAATTTCTCTACAAATGCTTCTATTGCTGTATCCCAGATATTTTGATATGTTGAGTTTTCATTTTTCATTTAGTTCAAAATATGTTCAATTTTGTGTGTGTGTGTTTTTCTTTTCTTTGACTCATGGGCTAGATGTGTGTTATTTAGTATCAAAATATTTGGGGATTTTCTAAATACAGCTCTTTTTTGATTTCCATTT
Source organism: Choloepus didactylus (assembly GCF_015220235.1). Taxonomy (NCBI): domain Eukaryota; kingdom Metazoa; phylum Chordata; class Mammalia; order Pilosa; family Megalonychidae; genus Choloepus; species Choloepus didactylus. Next base: position 47,404,063 of record NC_051321.1, read on the forward strand.
TAATCCCATTGTGGTCAGAGAACATACTCTATATACTTGAATTCTTTTAAAATTTTTGAGGCTTGTTTTATGGCCCAAAATATGATTTAGCTTGTAAATGTTTTGTGTGTACTTGAAAAGAATATATATTCTGCTGTTGCTGGGTAGACTATTTTACAAATGTCGATTGTCAAGTTGGTGGACAGTGCTTTTTAAATCTTCCATATTTTTACTGATTTTTCTCTCTACTTCTGCTGTCAGTTGTGAGAGGTATAGCAATCTCCAACTATAATCATAGATTCATTTATTTCTCCTTGCAATTATATCAGTTTGTGTCATATGTTTTGAAGTTCTGTTATTAGAACCATAAATATTTAGGACTTTTATGTCCTCTTGATTAGTTGACCCCTTTATCAATGTGAAATGAATTTCTTTATCCCTTGTAATAATCTTTGGTCTGAAATCTACTTTGATATTAATATAGTCACTCCAGCTTTCTTCTGATGAGTCTTCTATGGTATGTGTTTTTCCATCTTTTAAATTTTAACCTATTTATTTAAAAAGTGCATTTCTTATAGGCAGCATATAGTTGGGTCTAGCTTTTTAATTTTTACCTGAACATCGAGTTATTTTTTGCACATTACATTGTATTTTTTAAATGGCCAATTATCTTTAAAGGCATTTAAATAGTCAGTAAAAAATCCTATATGTATTGACCCATGTAGTTGCCATTTCTTGTTCTCTTTATTCCTTTATGTTGCCTCATATTATCAGTGCTTCATGTCTTTTTATGGCTGAAAAATATTCCATTTATGTATATGCTGCATTTTGTTTATTCATATATCAGTTGATTGACATATGGGTTGTTTCCACTTTTTGGCTAATGTGAATTGCACTTCTATGAACATTAGTGTGCAAATTTTTGTTTGAACACCTATTTTCAATTATTTTGGCTGTATACCTAGGAGTGAAATTTCTGGGTCATGTGTTAACTCTGTGTTTCATTTTTTGAGGAACTGCCAAGCTGTTTTCTGCATTAGCTGTGCTCTCTTACAGTTCCACCAGCAATGCACGAGGGTCCCAATTTCTCCACATTCTCATGCATACTTGTTTTCCATTTTTTCAAATGAAATGTCTATAAATGGTTTTGTTAATGATAATGTCAATTCTCCAGATATGTAGTAATGAGGAAAGGGGAAATTTATAATGGTGTCATTAATTGCTATGCTGATCAACTAGTAGTGAATATCTGAAGCCCTGTGTTGAAGGATTCTGAGGCCATTATTTAGACCAGTAGGATACCAATGAGTCACTTAGTAATGTCTGCCAAGCGTGTGGGAGGGGAGAAAGGCTACCTCTACATCAGGTGTTTTCTTTCCCTCAGGTGTAGGTTTTGTCAAACGGATTCTTGTTAGGAGCAAAGAAAGTTGACAGAAAATTTGACAAGTGAAAATGAGGCAGGCATTGTGGTAGTGGTATGTGGACCTTATGCTAGGGAAGCAATATTGGCTTGCCAACCATTTTTAGCGTGTGTATTGTTGTTCCCTGTTATACAGTTTGAGTTGGGTTTGAGCACTGCTAACAAGTGGCAGAACTGAGGCCAGAATTCAGGACTACTGACCTTTGGCTCAGAGTCCCTTCTTTTTATCGAGACTGTCATGTGTCCTTGTACATTTTCAAACTTAGAGGAATTTTTCTTTTCTCAATGAAAATTTTTGGATTTGGAGTGGTTCATATCATGATGTTGCTCACCAAAAGGAAATTTTATCCAGGATCATTTGAAATATGGAAGCAAAAGACATCACCCACTTGCCGTTTCTTAGTTCTGGTTCTCAGAACTCTAAATTCATTGTAGTAAACTCACCAACCTTTCATTTCCTTTCTTTGCTTTCCTTTCCTTTTCTTTCTCCTTCCTTCTCCTCTCTCTCCTTCCTTCCTTTCCTCCCTTCATTTCTTCTTTCCACTCAACCAGCAATTTTGAGCACCCACACTCTACCAAGTATATATGATTTCCTTAGGTTTTATCTTTCCTAGCATTGGACATACTGACAACAGCAATTTTCATTCATAAACCCAAGAAAGGAGCTGGTTTCTCTGATTTTGCATAGCAGTTTCAGTGACTCTTGGATGATAAAAACATGTGTGTCCACTGCAACTTTATAACTTTTTACTGTTGTATCAGCCGTCTATTGCTATATAAAATAACACAGCTTAGTGGCTTAAAATAGCATTTATTATCTCATAGTTTCTGTGGGGCAGGGATCCAGACATAGCTTAACTAGATTTTCTGCTTCAGGGTCTCTCATAGGTTGGAACAAGGTGTCAGTAGGGGCTGTGGTCACCTCAAGGCTCAAATGGAAGGGGATCCACTTCCAAGTTCAATCATGGCTGTTGGCAGAACTCAGCTCCTTATGAGCTGTTGGCGGGAGGCTGCCCTTTGTTCCTTGCCACATGGCCTTTTGCAGAGCACAACTTGCAACATGGCAACTTGCTTTGTCAGAGTGAGCAAGTGAGAAGATTCGTCAGCAAGATGCCAGCGAGATAGAAGTCAAAGTCTTCTATAACATAATCTTGGAAGTGACATCCCATCACTTCTGCCACTTCTTTATGTTAGGATTGAGTGACCAGGTCCAGCCTACACTCAAAGGGAGGTGAGAATCATTGGGCACCCACCTTACTGCGCCACCCTTTCATTGGGTACCGATACTTCAAGATACTCTGAGGTATGCTGGCAGTTTCCTTTTAGTTGGTGAGGGCATGAGAAGGGGAGCCAGGATTCATAGGCATCTACCACATGCCAAGACCAGTACCAAAAGATCTCATGTGCCTTGCTTTATTTAATTCTCACATTCTTCCTGTGATTCAGGTATTTGTGGCAGGCTGTGCTTGAGTTCCTCAGTATCCATTCTTCCATTCTTTCACAGTAAAATAATTTTTTATGGTTGCCTAGATTAAGACTGCATTTCCCATCCTTCCTTGCAACTATGTGTGGCTACCTGTCTAAATTCTTTGCAATGGGATATAAACCATACTACTCAGTTGCAGCTTCAATGAACTCTCCTTAAGGGAAAGCCACCGTTTCCTCTTTTTTTGTCCTTCCTCCATCCTTCTGCTTGGAATGTAAATATCATCATCCTAGAACATGAGGTTGAGATCATGCAAGTAAAGCAACAAAAAGAAGCAGTCTATGTTCATGACACTATAAAGCACAATACCAGCATTGTACCACTTTTGGGGGCTTTTGAGTGAGAGACAAGAAATTGCTATCATCTTTAAACCATTGTTATATTAGGTGCTGTCACTGTAGTCCAACCTATTCCTGGCTAATTGAGAATTTGGACAACCTAGAAATGGGGTGCTACATGTAATAACAGAAGCCAAAATATCTGCTGCTGGCTTAGTGCAGAGGTTGGCAAACATTTTCTATAAAGGGCCAAATAGTAAATATTTTGGGTTTGTGTGCTGTTTACGGTCTTGGTCACACATTCTTCCTGTTTCCTTTTTCTTTTTAAACCTTTTAAAATGTAAAAGCCATATTTAACTCAACCATTTAAAAACATAACAACCATGCTTTGCTCAAAGGCCAACAACAAACCAAAATGTTGGCTTTGGCCCTCAGAGGGTACTTTGCAGAATCCTGCTCAAGGCCATCGGGGATAAAGAGAGGCCTCCAGGACAAATGTTGACTTTTTGGTTTCTCAGTATTTCTTTTGCTTTCCTGACTGATTGGAAAATAAAGCTTCTAATTATTGAAAGTTAACATTTTCTCTCAGAAGAAGCACCAGAGGGATCTTTTCTATAATGTAAAGAAGTTACCAAAAGCACATTGCCATTATGGGTCATTAATATTCAGTTATTTACTCAAAAAGGATAAAACTTCTTTAGTTTTCAGGAAAGAAAAAGTAAATCAGAGACTCATGTTGATATTTTTAAAACTTTATAACGGTACTTGAGAATTCAATTAAAACCATTTCATCATTTCAATTACACCAGTTATTACAACATTGCATTGTTTCTCATTTCATATGATTTATGATTCTAAGGTGCCCATTATGTTTATTTCTTCCAAACCAATGATTATTTTCACAATAGATGAATGATGTAATTTTATTTAACATCTGTTGATAGATCACAGAGTTCTATAACATGTTGTACTCAATGTACAAAAATAAGTGCCTTATGCACACTCTTTAATACTGTTTTTATCTCCTTATTTTGGTACCTTAGCTAACTAACTTTGCATAAATAAAACCAATAATAATAAAAAGGAAAAGAAGTGAGACATTAATATCTGGAAACTAGAAATGCATTTTGCTGACAGCTTGCTTTTCATTAAGAGAGAGGGGTTACAATATCTCGTTATATTGTAGGCAGAAAAGTAAAAAAAGTACTATGAAGGAATAGGAATAAAAACACCAATAATTACATAAAATGTGTTTAAACCAGTGATAATGATGGATTGATATAAATAGACATCTGCAATATGTGACCCCTAAAAGCCTTGGAATTATAGTAGAAAATGCTAACTTCAAAATAAAATTTATATTTGTAAAACAGTATGTGTACTTCATTGCTGATGCACTTAAACAAGTGCAGTTATGTTCAGTTTTAAAAATGCAGACTGGACCACTAGACTGTGTGGCCCAGTGAAGACAGAAACTTTTAAAAATATAGATGTATTTGTATTCACAGTTTCGGGCATAAGAGTAGGTGCACACAGGATATTTAACAAACACAGACTAAACCTACTCACTAAAATAATGTTCTATGAAAGACAGGTTTGTAGGTTAATGGCAATATATACTGTGTAAGTACTGTATAATTTGTTTAATTCTCAATATTAGCAAAGAGAATAGAGGAAGAATAAAAAGGAAGTTCTGTAACAAAGGAAAATACCTGTCGATATTAGTTTGCATTTAAAAGTAAAACCTTAGTATAACATTATGAGAGGACTTTTGCTGAAGAATATTTCATGAGTAACTGCAATGGTGAGACCATATGCAAGGGAATTTGTGTTTAAGCAAATTTGTGAGACACAGAAAAGAAAGGAAAAATGCAACATGATTTTTCAGGTGAAAGCTTACACAGGAAATCCTATATGGTTTAGGGTGAATGTAGATTGGCTCAAGGAGGAAAGAAACAGTAAATGCTCTAAGATGCAACTAATGCCAAGCAAGGGTCCTCAAGAACTTTCATCCATCCTGTTCTCTACTCAGTCTGGCCTGTGGCTCTTAGCTCTGCCAACTGAAGGCGGAACTCAGGACCCACTGCCTGGGGAAGTGGGAGGAGCACTAGGGCCAGAAAGGGATGGGGTAGAGGGACCGCTGAGTGGGGAGTGGATTGGAGTAAGAATGGCGGGGCAGCTGGAACTCCCTCTCCCTTTACCATGCTCTGCCCTCGTCAGAATAAAGTAGGTAGCCCTTTAGTTTTAGCTGTATCTTCCCTGGAAAGGAGAAATCCAATTCTACAATGTTAAAAGCAAACAAACAAACAAAACAGCCATGAAGAGTAGGTCACCATATAACTTGTTGTCTACACTGGAACACATTGAGAGTAAGAGGGGCCATTGGTAATATTTATAGTAGGCCAGTAGATGTAAGCCAAGCCTGTCCTGACAAACCAGGATGTATCGTCACCCCAGAGAGACATCCATGAACCCTGAGTGGAGTTGGTATTCTCAACTCTCCAAGGAGTTCTTGCTAGCGGCTTACTTACTTCAAAGTGCTGTTTCTTGGTATCTCCCCTTCCATTAGTCAAAATAACATCCATAAATGAGTCTTGGTGTTCAGGATATACACTGCTATCCATATTAACCTTGCATATTCTACTTTCTGTACAAACATCCTAAGAAAAAGCTGGCTTTTAAAACGTTGGCCATTTGGGGAGGCAATGGCCCATTTGCCATTTAATCCAAATTTTTTTTCTTTTGGCTATTTTACTCCAGAATTAAAAGAAGCAGGGACTAGGAGTCAGAGAGATCTCATTTTCCCAATAGTTTCATTCATTATAGTAGGACTTTGCTTTCTTCTAACGTTGGCAAGGCAAAAACAAGCATGCAGTCTGGAAGGCACATTACACTTCCTGTGACTGTGTTCTAGTAAAATTCAAAGTATTCTCAAGATGTTACTTGAATGAGGTAAAATTTTAACATCAGATCTGACAATCAGTTTGACAGGGCCATGGAATCCAGCTCTAAACTGCCTTCTCTGTTGACAACAGTTGCAAGCCAGGTAGGAATGTTCACTGCCTCATTGCACTCTGTCTTCCAATAAGCATATTAAACTTTCTGACTTGTGCTATTAACATTTTCTTTTATAAGTATTTATAACAAAGTTCACTTATGGTGTCATATTAGAAACTGAGTTTTGTCTTTAACACATGTATTTACAATATGTAAAAGTGTATTTACAAAATATAAAAAGTGCCAAGTCTCTACCTAACTAGTTTAAATTTTAGGTATGTTTTCACCTCCCTGGGAATTTCTATATGAATCCAAGAAGAGGATAAATGATCATGGACTTATGCATATCTGTGTACATTTTAATTGCAAATTAGTTCTAAGAAATCTTGAACAGGACTGGAGTTGCTGAATAATAATAAACTTTGAAGCTCTGAATGCAAGAAAATTTACTCAAAATGTGGACTTTCTTTATTGGCCCTAAGCTACAAATGGAACCCTGGAAAATCTCCATGTCCCTATGGATTTCTAATCATTGTTCATTTGTCCAAGTTAGAAATATAAAATATAGTCATTTAAAATATAGTGAAAAATAATGTAAATTGGAATTTATATTGCTGCATTATTTATGAAAAACTAATCTATATGACTAGAAGAATTTTTTTAAACCTTTAAGTAAAGCTAAAAATAATGTTCCGTATAGCTTTATCAGTACAGAAGCTATAATTTAATTATTTAATTTCCATCCCACCCTTACTGTAGTTTGGAAATAGGTCCTCTTTTGTTAGATATTTTTTGAAGTCAATATCTTCTTAACACAAGGTAGCTTTCTAGCAGCATTTTGGGTGCTGTTACCTAAACACAATGTGGTTTAGCATGATATGGGGTGGTGGTAAATAATTATCCGGGAGAATTACATTTGGTTGTAATTGGAAGTGACCTACTAATGATACTAATGGAGTGGGGATACAGCAATTCTGGAAGAGCCAGCATTTTTACAGATTATAGATATCTAATCTCAGTGCTGTTCCATTTCCTCCTGCCTAAGTAATGTTGTGCTGATTTTAATTCTCAATAAGCTATTCATTACCAAAATTTAGAAATGCAATTCTAGTTTTCTAGAAGTTTCTAAATTATTGCTTTGGGCATTTGGTTATTATTTGATTGGTTGACTAAACTGAACTTTTTTATGAGAATTAGGAAGCAGTAAAGTAAGAAGTAACAGCAAAATGGTTAGTGATGTACAAGGTATGATAGATGTTAAATAGGAGCTAATTTATTAAATCCAAATATATAATCCTTAAGCAAAGTAAACCATAGTTTCTGCCCTAGATTTAAAAAATAATCCCATTTTGCTGATAGCTTCAAACTCATCATCGCAGGATTTGCGCTATGTTACTCAATGTGAGAAAAGTAAATATAAACATCTCATGGTATACATATTGATGCTTTTTATGAACATATTCTAATGTATTTCAAAGTATTCTCTAGATATTACTAAATGAAGTAAGATTTCAGAAAAAAACAATAAAATCAGTTTTAAGGAGGTAAAAGTCATGAATGCATGCATTTTTCCATGACTATGACCTAATGAAGAATTATGATTTTTCTCATAAGGCCATTCCTCGATTAACTAATTGCCTTTTCATTTTGATTAAATTTAAAACTCTTCTGTATTAAGCCTTTTATTTTGCATTGATTGGTTATGCAGATTGCTGCTTTACTATTTATTTTCAAATATTTAAGGAACATTAGAACTTTTGCTCATTAAAACTTTGCTCATGCTCTTTTTGGACTGAGTAGGAATTTGCCTGTCCCAATGGACATTTGCTATGTTGATGTAATTACTCTCTTTAAGTATAAAAGCAGGTCTGTGGATGAATGTAAATTTAGACCTCCGAATTGCTCAATTTTTTTCACTTTCTCATTTTTTGGGTTGTTTGGCCCAAGAATCAGTTTGAAGCCATTATGAATTATATTCAAATTCATACATTGAATGAGATGAATTTACGTAAAAAGGCAATTCAACTGTTTTAGCTTAGACATTTTTTCTTGCATTTTTCCTATTTAACAAAAGTGAAATAAAAAAGAAACAAAATTAAGGGATATAGTGGAAATACAGAGAAAAGAACACCTCCGAAACTTAATTGCATATTGGAATCATCTAGGGATCTTAAAAAACACTGATGCCAGGTTCCTACCTGAAGACATTATGGTGTAATTAGCATGAAATGTAATCTTGGCACTGGCATTTTTTAAAGCTCCCCAGTTGTTTCTAATGTGCCCCCAAGTTCAGGAAACACTGTCCTGGGGAATATGAGAAGCAAAATGTAAAGCAGAGGGCACTGCGCCTTTCAGTTTCAGCTGTAGCTTGGCAGGCCTTTGACACCTGATTGGTGTTAACAGAAATGAACGGCTACAGGGACCTTTAATTGTGCTTGGAATTTACCTGATTTGATGGAATCTGGCCTGATTTAGAATCGCAGAATTCCATTCAGCAGTTAACACCATTTTCTGTGCCTTTTGTATTTTGTTTTTCCTTCATTCTTGTAGAATTTTACAAGGGCAAGGGAATTTTTTTTTTTTTTTTAATGGAAAGTCTAGTACTATATGTTTTAAACCACTAATGAGACTGGAGTGGTAATAATAGGTATTTGGTGTTTGGATTTAGATTATTTCTTTTTTCAACCCAAAGCAATCCTTCAAAAGTGTGGCAAGACAGTAGAGCCTTCTACTCACCTCCAGCACAGGTTTGCCCTCCCTTCCCCACCGGATGTTCCTGGAGAAGAGGCCCAGAATTCTAGGGTATTTTGATAAATAAAACCCTTCCTGAGTGTCTGAAGATATAGCTTTTAATCAGCAGTGATGAGTATAAGGTTTTCCTGGGACAGCTTCAAGACAAAAAAGACTTAGATAAGGTAAAGCTGTCTGATGCTTACTGAAAGTAAAAGGAAGGGGATGTGGAGAATATTCTGGCTGAAAGTGAGTTAGATAGTCCAAGGCTAAACCCAAGTTAATATAACTGTCTCTCAGTGCTGGATGGTAGCCTGGGTCCTGCAAAAAGATCAAAGAAATAAAAGTAAACCTTCACTTCTCTATTTGTTTGAAATGACTTTTCAGCCAGGTTGCTGAATAAGAAAAAGTATTATATGTGATATTCTCTAGATTTGCTTTTACTTTATTGCTATTTTATGATAATGGAGCTGAGTAAAAAGACACTGGGATGAAAGAAAATCAATGTGGACCAGTCAAAATTTTAAAAGTGAGCGAGAGTCATTTCAAGTTGGAATGATTATTGTATTGTGTGGATCTGTGGGAAGGGTAGGACTTCTAGAGAAAAATATGTGGGGGCTAATGAGTTTCATCAACAGTGGGCCTGGATTTGTTTTAACCGTATCTGCCACACATCACATCAATTTCTAGGGAAGGGGCTGTAGGGAACAGAGAGCTCCTGACCTATGACAAATTGCCTGGATGGAATGTTCAGACTGAAGTGACGCTGAATCCACAAAATCTTTGACAGTCTTTCATGAGCTCAGGTCAGCAGCCATGCCTCACACAGTGGGCAGTTGGTGAATGGTTTTGAAAAGCATCCAGACCCTCTTCCCTTTGTTTCTGGGACTTTGTGTATTGCCAAAACAGCTGTGAGCCAGAGGCTAAGACACTGGAGTTGACTTGGCTACTTTTTGTTGAGACTTGACTTCCTGAGGCTGCTCAGCCCCTGAACCCTCGCTGGCTAAAAGATCTCTTTCCACTCTGTCAAGTTTGGTCAATATACTCCTAGGATACCCAAGAACCTTGAAGGAACAACTTTGGGGGCAATGGCTCTTTTTCTGCGTTAGACAAAAGGCTCCTTAACTGTTTGATTTGTTTTATGGGTTGGCAAGGTATAGCGGAAGGGACTATGGGTCTGGTTCCCCCCGCTGCCTAAGGGAATAAGGTTCTCATGTCACAATTCTCAACTAATATAAGCAATACAGTCTCGGGAAATGTATTACTTTGGGAAAGACATTACTTATGATCATATGAGACCAAGCTAGAGGTATATTTCTTCTATATAGGATTTTGTGTGTCTTATTCTTAATTTAAAAGAAAGGTATCTTCAGAAGGCTCCATATCCATCTCCTCGGGCAGTCACTGCAAAAGTAGGGTAGACCTCATAGGTTGTATATGCTGCCAAGTCGTGTCCAAGAGTCATCGCTTGCTTGAGCTGGGCCGCAGGCATGGGTGTAGTAGCGCTAGGGACAGCATATCCTGGAGGTGGAGGCAGAAAAAAACTTTAGGAAAGGGACTCAGCTCTCTTTGGACTTATTTTCCTCTTTTAGAAATAAGAAAATTTAACATTGCTTAAAGCAAAAAGTTCATATATACATTTCAAAAGATGCTCTCAAGAGACATAATATCTGGCACAAGCATTCTTTATCTGGCACAAGCATTTTTAAAATGGCCTTTAAAAATCCTAGGACCATGTTCCTCAAAGTGGGGTCATGTCACTTGTATCAGAATCATCTCATACTTGGAGAATATTTCAAATTCTAATTAGACTTAGAGAATTTTTAAAAATTCAAATTAGAATTAGTTTAGAATTTTCTTACTCCCTCATTGGGGATGAGGTCTAAGAAACAGAAATAGATCCTTGGTTGATTAATATTTGAGGTTTAGTACTTTTTCAGAGGGTTTCAGAATTTATAAATGAGAGGAGAAAATTGCAGGGTTGGCAAGATACAGTGGAAGGAAATATGGGTTTGGTTCCCCATCCCTGCCTAAGGGAAACTTTAAAGACCATTGCCTTAATTCAAGAAGGGACAGAAGAGACTGGATAGACCAGAAGGAAAAATGTACAGTTTTTGATATGTTTCTATATAACACCATAAAAATGAAGGGCTATCCTGTCTACTTATAGACCTAGCAGTGAGTGGCAAGTGCATCTTCTTCTTGCTCCAACAAGACTATCTTTGGTGTGTTGAGAGACTTTGGTACTGGTCCTCATTCTCAGAGACCCAAAGAGCTTGAATGGCAAAGAAATCATTTGTGAGCTTTGACTTTATGTCTGGTTGATTAACATTCACTTTTGAAGAAGAGAGGAAAATAGCTATTATCTCAAGGCAAAGTTTTTCTGTTAAGGTCTTATACCAAAAACCAGAGTATTTCCAAGACTGTCCAAAAATCATGAAAGATAACAAGAAAAAAATACTTAAACAATGAATGGGGACCTGTTTTTGTTTTGTTGTTTTCTGTTTGTTTGTTTTGTTTTTTAAGTTCCTTTGGTTTATGTGCTGTGGTAGTCTCCCCACCCCAGACACATTGATTTTTTTTCTTGTGGCTTCTCAGGAAGTGGTGGCAGGAAGCTGGCTGGACTATTTCTTAAAAAATTGAATCCTTTCCTTGGCTCCTTCAGTTTGCTGACTAATGTGCTACTGAAGTTTAGTTCATTTTCCAAGGATATGAGAAATGTGTTAACAATTACTTTCATATTTTTGGAAATGGTATTTCTAAAATAAATAAGAAATTTACACATAGGTATAAGTGTGTGCGTGTATATGCATAATACACATTTTATCTTTGGGGGTTTTGAATATTCTTTATTCAATTTAGCTGATTTCTTAAATGCAAGGGTATTTGTGTTTCAAAGATTCCTGTCTTGGAGCCTGATACACTCTGTCTGACTCCACAGGAAAATTGTGACAGAGGTTCTCAACTTGTTAGTCATTCCCAAGACAACTCTCATGCCCTAAATATTTTTAGCTTCTTGTAGGAGCAAATAGAAGTGAGGATAAGACAAAACATTCTTGGGTAAAAGCAAATCCTTTCCAATATGAAGGCAGACTTTAAAAGCCTCCCAACAGGGGCTCATTTATTTTTAGTTAGGTGTCTTTGGGATGCAGCTTTGTGCAAAACAGGAACTCAACTTGCTCTGAGAACTGAGAAGCCCTGTCCTCAGGGACAGACAGGTAAGCACACTGCCCTGTGGGAGGCAAGCCCAGGGACTGGTGGTCCAGTTCTGCAGGGAGGGACCTGGCCCCCTGCATGTCAGCCACTGCCTGGACCCCGTGCAGGGAGTCACTGCATCTTCAGCACATTCTTACAGAGAAACAAAGCTAGACTTGAGGTCACATTCTCATGTGATGCATGAGTCACTTCAGCCTCACTTGTCAGAATGGAAGATATTTTTGCAATTTTTGAGACATGAAAGAAAAATGAGAGTGAGCCCCAGGTGTTATGGACCAGAGGAATAAAGTTCTCACCCCATACACAGGGCCAATTATGAATTAATCAATCAAGAGGAATGTCGTATTTCTAGGTCTAGTCAGACCTCACTAATTTGGGCTGGGAATGTTGGTATGCTGACACAATGACAGGTTAGAACGATAAATTATTCAAAAGGAATAAAAATAGAATTCAGTTACCCAAGCTAACTGTTGAGGAAAACCTTCCAAGACAAGTTTCTTGCCCGGTTCCCTTTAATTTCTAGGAGTTTGATTTTTGATTATTAGCATTTGTTATGGGCACATAAAAATAGTGAAAAGTCATTTCAGTGTGACCCCTGAAGGATGTTTATCTATTGCTAAGGTTTTCCTTTAAGCAATCAGCACATGACCCAGACCAAAATTGTAGAGCAGATAAATTGGGGCCTGATTATTTACATATTGAAAAGGTCTCTCTCTCGCTCCCTCTCTGCCTCCCTCCTTCCCCAACCCCCCCTTCACACACACACACACACACACACACACACAGACAGTTGCTAACTTAAAATAGTTTAAGAAAACTGTGGTTATGGTGATTTGGAACTGCATGCACTGTAGAAAAACACGTTCTTAAACTTAATCCATTCCTGTGGACCTTTTGATGAGGTTACTTAGGTTAGGATGTGGCCCAACCAAATCAGGATGGGTCTTAATCCTATTACTGGAGTCCTTTATCAGCGGAATGAAATTCAGACAGAAAGAGAGAAAGCCATAGGGAGCAGGAAGCTGAAGGTCAACAGAACTTGGAAGAGAAGGGAGAGGCCAGGAGAGGTCGCTACGTAAGCATTGCCATGTGACAGAGGAGCTCAGGACCAAGGATCACCGGTAGCCAGCTCCAGAATCCCAGACTTCAGGAAGAAAGCATCGCCTTGATGATGCCTTGATTTGGACTTTTTCCCAACTACAAAACTGTGAGCAAATAAATTCCTATTGTTTAAGTCAACCCATTGCATGGTATTTGCTTGAGCAGCCAAGGAAACTAAAACAGTGGTCTACATATTTCTTTCAGAAAGCAAAGTAGCAAAACTAGAATAGGTGATTAGAACTGGGGAGTAAGCTAAAGGATTACTAAAAAGCTGATTGACTTTGGCCAAGTTACTTAATCTTTCTAATACTCAGTTTCTTCATCTGTACAATGGGCGTTATGATAGAATCTAACTCTTAGTCATGTCATAGCATTACTGAGATAATCTAAAGCATGTTAAGCATTTACCTGGGTGCCTGGCACACAGTAAGAGCCCAAATAAACATCAGTTATTAATAAGTAGTCTACAACTTTTATTAAAAGTGAAAAATAAAACAAAACAAACTGGACTCAAAAAGATTGACTTATTCAAGGTCATGCAGCTCCTTAAAGCTTAGCTGAGTCTAGAACCTACTTCTACTGCCCAGCCCAATTCTCCTGCCCTATGCTTTAATGGTTCACTCATCTGGCAAACTTTCTGGACACAGACGGTGCAAGTCAGAATTATCACAGGTGGAGTTCAACAATTCTCTGAGTCCATGGTACTAAGGAGGGGTTTCCCAAATGCTGTGCAAGGGCCATTTCTGGTTCAGGTTCCCATACCTGGAAAAGCAGCGGTGGAAGCAGCCGCAGCAGTGGAAGCAGCTGCAGCTGCAGCCGGCGTTTCTGCTCCATCAATGGGGATGCCCAGGGTCTGCAGGGTGTACTCAGCTGCGTATGTCTTTGCTTCATCCATATAGGCACTTAGCTTTGGAGGTGTGAAAGCATGGCTGGAAAGCATAGTCAGTCAGGGAGGCATTTTAAACTTGTGCTACTGAGTCAGGTGAAAACCTAAAGCCCTGCTAGCTTTTAAAGGTGATTGGATGGTGAATTTTTATTTATTTATTTATTCATTCATTCATTCATTTGATAATTTTCATTCTCTTTGCTATTAAAGCTTCTAAATATATATGCACCTAGGTATACTTGTCAGTTGATCTAGAGTACCCACAATGGATGACATTCCTGGTATACACGTACTCATTTCATGGCTTTCAAAGGTATATGGGAAACACAGTAGTTCCTGAAATATGTAGCAATGCAGCCTCAAGGTAAAATTCAGAAGGTAATATCCAGGAACAGAGATGTCATACCTTTGGTCCAAAATTTTACATGATGGGACATAGTTTTATAATCTATAAAAAGTGATTTCATGAGATTCAAACCACATACTGCACAGATAAAAGAATGGGCTATAATCTTCACTTATTTTACATTTTACTTTGCCTGCAGTTTTCCATTGAATGGTTATAACTTCTACACAGTCTTCATTGACTATATGGAATTTTGGGGGTTTTAGAGAGCAGCTTCATAGAGGGCATACACATCCCAACCACACGTCTCAACATTTATGTTTAAATAAAAAATGTCTAGGTAGTAGATGAGTATTTATCTTGTTTAGATAAGTGACCATAATAAACTTAATTTACAAACAACTTGCTCTAAAATCTAAATGACTGAGAATTTGGAGATGTTACTCACATTGCAGGGTTCTGGCTAGCCAGAGCAGGAATGGTTATTTTGTATAAGAATAATTGTCTTTGGTCTTGTCCAATGGCAGAGTGCAGTTGGTACACTGGCTGTCCCCAGTTATTTTTCTGACAAATTTCTTCTAATATCTACAAGAGGGGGGAAAAAAAGTGATTTTCCTTTCAAATGTCACATTTGCACTATTTTTCCAGTTTTCAGTTTTTTCAACTCTAGTCTTCAGAGTTTAAGCTCATATAAAAAGATATAAAATGCCACATAATTTAATGACTCATACAATTTAAGGTGAACTCAATTCGAACTCCATTTAAAGTGTTGTATCTCTTAATTCATAAAAATCATTTTCACACCATTTATTCTAATATGTTTTTAGTTCAGCCCATTAACTAACTTTTTATCGAGAGCTTAATTTTATGATTTCTGTTTGATATATTTTTTTCCATTTTTAAATAAATTTATTTTAAATAAATAAATTGATGCTTCGGTATTGTGTTGTTGGGTTTTCTCATTATTACCCTCGTTTCCTTCTGTTTATAATTGCTCAGAGAAGATAACCTAAGGATATATTCTTATTTTGTATTATTTGGTCATAGAGTTTTAACCTTGCATTTTTAAAAAAATAGAGTTAAAAATTTTAATGGGTTAATATTAATTGATGAGCATTAATAGATGGGTTGACAGTTGCAGTGTCATTGATTGGCAAGATACCAGTATCTTTATTTCATTGGCTATTTTTACAATTATCAGGATTTTAGTATCTTCCTGCATGTCCTCCTTCTTCTGTCTTTACTCAAATGAAATGTTTCCTACAGGCTCATATCTTCTTCATCCTGAAACAATTTTTGGTGATTCACAAAATCACCCTGATTTTCCCATCTGTCAGCACATTCAGTAAGCTGTGCAAAAATAACCCTGTAGGCCAGAAAAATGCCCCAGGATGTGTCTCTGGAGCTTCTTATCTCATTTGTTCTAACACAAATTCAGGTGCAATAGCATGGCATTTTCTAGTTTATTAAATTTGTGACTTGCTCCTGTCTTCCCTATTAACTTTTCTCTTTAATATTCTTAGTTTTGTAGAATCTTTTGCCATCTTCAAAGCATCCTCTAAGGCTCCTGGGCAATAGTAAATTAGCTTTAGCTAGCAGATAGTCTGCCTGCCTGTTGATGCCCACTGTGCAAACATGTGCTAAAGGAGCGTCAACTCCAGCTACTGACTTTGCAGGGTGATTTTCATCCCTCTGAACTTCCAGTTGGAAGTTATAATTCTACTGTGGAATGATTAAGGCCCCATCTATTGGTTGGAGGTGGCATGGTCATCAATTTTTAAGCCAGAGTTGTAGAAATTCAGAGACAAATTTATTAAAAGACTCCCACGGGTGATAGAGATGGTTACTCACATATTAATATGTGGCCAATTTCTAACCTAGGTTTGATCTTGACTTATGCTACAGTAGCTCTCAGAACTAGAACACAGTGTTTGTGATTATTTTTTAAAATTTTCTTAAAAGATTTCCAGGTATCCTGTACTTTAATTAGGTTCTTTATTTTGGGTTCTAAATGCCCCAAATATTGGATAACTAGCTTTTGTGTTCCCTGAGCAAAACTCCATCCTTGTACTTAATAGATTTCATTATAATTATCTGTTTATGAGTCAGTATTCCCCACTGGATTGCCATATGCTTTTTTTTTCTTTTTTTTTTTTTTTCCAATGGCAGGTATTCTTTCTGGTTTTGTTTTTACTTTTTAATTACCTGGATGGAGTTAGCAGAAACCTTAGTAGACAGATGAACTAATTTGTGGGTATAAAAAAGCCAATAATTCTATTAAAAAAAAATCCAAGATCAGCTTTTAGAAAAAAAATGATTTTACAATTTTATGATTGCACTCATAAGTACCACTTCCATAAATATGAGGCTCATACCTTTGGGGTGAGGGTAGGGAAGTTTTCTTCAGGATACACAAACTGTAACTCTGAACAACTGGATATTGGTCATTCAGCCCAAGTGTATTTCAGAGAGATCAGCCTATACTGCATAACCACAGGGAACAGTCTCAGGGTTAACATAGATCCTGTTTTGTTTTATTTTTAACCTTCTCATTCAGTTTCCATACTGGACTAACTTTTACAATTTTTAATTTTCCAATAATTAAATGTAGAAACATGGAAACAAATGAAAACAATAAAAATTCACCATTATGCCAATGCTCAAATATAACCATTGTAGAAGACGAAAACTGGTATGACTGATGGTATCTCGTAGTTAAAGATTCACCTAGACACCATGGAAGGGTTTTCTCTTAAAATAAAGTACAGTGTTTCTCGAAAAAGAGGTCCTAAATGGTCTATTTAGGTTCTCTGTCATGAATACCCCTCAACTGCCAACCAATCCACCAGTCTTGCTCACACACAATAGGCATTTCTTCTGAGCTGGGGTCTCTGTCTCATTTTATTTTCATTTCAATATTGGTTGCCAATTCTCAATAACCCCCAGGTTCTTTGCATTTCAGTGGAAGACTATTTAAGTTTTCAAATTTTATAATTAAAGAAAAGAAAAAAATCTATAATGGAACAGTAGCACACAAAGCCCAGAATTCCCTTAAAGTACTTTATGTTGATTAGCTACTTTACCTATTTGAAGAAAAAAACAATAGTCCAAGTAGGGATCAAGTCAACTCATTTGATGGCAAGTGAATGATAGCCACTGACCCACCTTAAATAAGTTATTTCTGGAGTGACATTACCCACCTGGGGAGCAAGTTTAATTCCTTGGGGTTTTAAAGTGACAGGATTCATTGGGGTGAGCTCCATCCCAGGCAAAAGGTCATAGAGTTTGTCTTCCCGCTTGTCTCCTTTGACCTGGTATCCACGACCCAGGCCTGTGTATGCCAAATAGCCACGGCCGCCCAGTCCTCTTACTCCCGCAGCCCCTACAGGTACATTCATGTAAATTTCTAGGAATGTAAGAATGATTAAACTGAATCAAACCACCAGCAAATCACCCTGAATCTTACTGTAATGGAAAAGTTAGCCCCAGTCACATTGATTATTGCCCTGAAGATGGGTAGAAAATTCTAGGATTCTAGCATAATGGCATTCAACATAATGTAGGGTTTGCCATAGGTGTCTTTCTTTTATAACTACCTGTGTAAGAAAACAATAGCAACAAAACTATTGATAAATACACGAGCAACTTTAACATTTTGACACAGAGAAAAAATTTTATAATTTTGGTCTTTGGTTAGCTTTTTGTTGATATTTTGCTATAGAGTAAGTCAATATTGGGAAAGCATTTATTAAAACATCCCAATGTGATATGACCAAGTGTACTGAAATCAGTCTTAAGTAGACTGTCACTGGTCAGCAAATCAGAAATGAATTCCTGCTTCCCCAATAATCCCACCTCCAGTGATCTATTAGAAAACCAACATTTAGAAAACATATTTTTAAGTTCACCACCCTCTTTCCTATGTTCTGTCAATGTGAGGCTTAAATTTCCATTGGGTTTCATGCATAGATTGCTTTTGATTTTTGTTTTGCCACATTGCTACTTTGATTTCTTATTGTTGTCATAAAGAAATAAGACAAATTAAATTGATTACTGTCATACATAAATATCATTCATTGATTCCTTCCTTGTTATAAGATGGATATATTTTTTTCCCTTGAAGTGAAGTTTTTCTTTTTCCT